>NW_009259786.1:2198170-2200228 GCF_000687185.1 Egretta garzetta | reverse complement strand
CTTTCCCTCCAGTCTCTGTTAAGCAAGTAAGGAGAGAGGGTATATTTTCCCAGAGCATATTTTGGTCTTCCGGATTCCAGCTTCTGCACAGGAACTGAGGAAAGAGTTCATGTATTACTCCACCGTTCCCTTCTGAGGATTCAGATCATACATGAAAATATTTCAGTGTCTTGTGAATATATTTGTTGCTGTACTTACATTTCATTCCCCCAAATAAATGCCTTCAGAGATAGACTGTAGCTAGGTTGTTTGCTCTTTTTTTCATTCCAGACTTCCACCAAGGCTCAGATTCAAACTGATGCCAGCTCTTTGTGGACTGCTAGGCTCAATGGCAGTTGCATTTCATCTAGAGCAACATGAGTTATGTGAAAACCAGCAGGTTGGTCAGCCCTGTGACAGCTGTGTCTTGTGAGTGTGTGCATAGTAATCTGTTGAGTTTGGAGTCTACAGCTTGCTTTTGTCCAACATCAGTTATTTAACTTCTTAGTTTTGTTTCTGAAGTTGTTTCTCTGAAAGAATTAATAACTGTCATGATTTTCTAGAGCAGATGTTGAACAACCAAGCTGATATAGAGTGCTGTTAGGATTGTGGTTTGATCCTCTAGTCTATACAGAAAAAAAATCCCCCAAACAAGAACTGGTTTAAATGTCTTTCTTTTGGAAGTACCTCAGTGAGATAACTCCAGATGCTCCTCTACCTTCTACCCTAAGGAGGCTTACTGAATTTCAGAAGAAATTGGAATGATTGTGGAGTTTTGAGAGCTAGAAAAGTTCATCTTAAACAAAAGTGTGTTCTTAGCCTTAAGTACAGCAGAGCTGCTGTCTTCCTGATTGATTGCTTATGTGATTCTAGTATTGGAATGTAGTTCAGATGAGTTCAGCATGTTATTTGATGCATGTTATTCTGCCCATGTTTCCCTTAACCTTGAGGTACTGAGAAATCAGCAAATAAAATTGCTTATAGTTAATGCAGCACATGGTGGCCCAGTAAATAGCTGCATACTTAGTTTACGTTGCAAAAATAGATAAATATACATACAACTTTTAGCTTCAGAAAAAATACAAATGGGAGGTTCCCAGGAAGTTTTTCAATAAGAATCTGAGAATATAACCGTGTCCATTTTCTTTATCTCTAAAGTGATCCATTCCTGTTGAGGAAGCAGGCACAAAGGAATGAGGTAGGAAGTTGGGTGGGACTGTCAACTAACCAGTGCAGTCTTTAAATCAGCTCTAATCAGTTATGAAACTTTAAGTTAAGAATCACTTGTCTGCCATCTCACTGAAGATTACAGTGCCTGACTTGAGAAAATTATAGGAAAGGAGGTTTTTGCATATATTCAGCTTTCTTAAAGTTATTCTGTAGTTTGGGATAGAGTTTTTAAACCAGTGTATTGGATTTACATGGCAAGGTACATGGCAGAGGGGTGGCCTCTGTGAGAAGAGACCAGGAGCTGTCCCTGTGTTGGACACAGCGAGCTCCAGCCAGCTCCAAAACTGAAAGCTCAACCTGTCAGCTGCAGCCCATGAAGAGCCCTCTCAGGAGCTGTTCCTGGCAAGAGCTGTGGCCTGTGGAGAGGAGCCCATGCAGGAGCAGTTTTTCTGGCAGGTGAAGGCCATGGGGGACCTGCACTGGAGCAGTCTGTTTCTGAAGGGCTGTGCCCTGTAGAAAAGACCCATGCTGAAGCAGTTAGTGAAGAACTGTGCCTCATGGGAAGGACCCATGTTAGAGCAATTCATGAAGGATTCTATCCTGTGGGAGGGACCATATGCTGGAGTAGGAGAAGAGTGTAAGGAGGAAGGAGTGGCAGAGATTAAGTGATCTTACTGCAACTTAGAATCATAGAATCACTTTGGTTGGAAAACACCTTTGATATAATCGAGTCCAACCTTTAACCTAACCCTGCCATCCAACCACTACACCATGTCCCTAAGCACCTCATCTATCCTTCTTTTAAATACCTCCAGGGATGAGGACTCTACCACCTCCCTGGGCAGCCCATTCCAGAGCCTGACAACCCTTTCGGTGAAGAAGTTTTTCCTAATGTCTAGCCTAAACCTG
>NW_009259786.1:2197213-2197566 GCF_000687185.1 Egretta garzetta | reverse complement strand
CTCCATTCACCACAACTCTCTGGGCTCGGCTATCCAGCCAGTTTTTAACCCAGCGAAGAGTACATCCATCTAGGCCATGAACTGCCAGCTTCTCCAGGAGAATGCTGTGGGAGACTGTGTCGAAGGCTTTGCTGAAGTCCAGGTATACAACATCCACAGCCTTTCCCTCATATACCAGGTGGGTCACCTGGTTGTAGAAGGAAATTAGGTTGTTTAGGCAAGACCTACCTTTTATGAACCCGTGCTGACTGGGCCTGATCCCCTGATTGTCCTCCATGTGCCTGGTGAGCACACTCAAGATGAACCTCTCCATAATCTTCCCCAGTACTGAGGTCAGGCTGACTGGTCTGTAG
>NW_009259786.1:2132883-2197145 GCF_000687185.1 Egretta garzetta | reverse complement strand
GGGATTGAAGCTGAGCCAGAAAAGAAGGGAGGGTGGTGGTGGTGGGAAGATGTTTTTAGCTTTGTTTCTGTTTCTTACTATACATCTCTATTTTTAATTCGTGATAAATTAAGTTTATTCTAAGTCGAGCCTGTTTTGCCCATGATGGTAACTAGTGAGTGATCTCCCTGTCCTTGTCTTGACCCACGAGCTTTTAATTGTATTTTCTCCCTCATCCTACTGAGGAGGGGAAGTGAGAGAGAGGCTGGGTGGGCACCTGGCAGCCAGCCAAAGTTAACCCACCGCGTCCAGTTATTACGGATTTTCCAAAGTAAGACTGAGGCACGACCTTTATTCTTGAGGAACTATGAAACTGAGCATGTACTTGTTACATAAAGTCTCGGAGGAACTTGGGTAAAAAATGTACTAAATAATTCAGGAAGCTTTCTCTCCAGTTGAATGAGTAGTGACCAGTACTGTGTAATTAATACTGTACTGAACTTAAAGTGGATTAACTTCAACAGAGGAGACTAAATCTGTAGCTGCTTGGTTCTTTCTTCCATCCCTTACATCCATGCAAGATTCTTTTCGTCAGGCTTGTGTAGGACATCTGTTTAGATCTGCCTACACTGTGTGCTCTCAACACTTCCTATGAAATACTGTGCGTGTCTCTCCTCTAGTTTTTAAGTTCTTTAATGACAACTTCAGTTCAGTTACTCCTTTAGTGCCAGGAGCAATTTATAAAAACGTTAACATTTCTGTCTAAGAGAGACTCCATTCTTCCACTGATTGAAGACTATTGGAATTGAAAGTACTTTCAACCACAGAGTACTTTTCTCCCATATGAAATTTTTCATAGGCTCTAGTGGAAGTAGAGACAACTTTATTCATAGCTAATACTGCCACAGCATAAAACTTAAAAAAAAGTTTCTGGTAATTGGTTGTATTCAGCTGGGATGTTAGTTGTGGATATTTCCATGCAATTTTTCTTCCTTTTTTGGTCTTGAATGAGCTGTAGACTGTAGCTCACTGTGATTTGTGAGCACAAAGCTGGTGAATAACAAATTTAAGATCAGGCCATTAGTAAAAGATTATGTTAGCCAGCTAGAGCGCCATCTTTTAGCGGTAATTTTCCTTGATCGATGTCATTTTGAGATTTACCTTTTAAAGCTGAGGAAACAGAACATCTGACCATTCCTTCTATTGTGTGGCGTATGATATCTGATTAAAAAATGGAACTGTAAATAGTTCATTTATCCCAATAATACAAGTATTCTTCTTTCTTCTTCCCTGTTAGAATTGAAGCCATCTTGGAATTGAGATCCTTGCTATTACTTAAGATTTACCTGAAAAACCAAATCTGTCTGAATTGATCCTCATCCTCTAGTTATGTGGTGATTCTTGCCAAGCAGAATTTATGTTCTTGTGGATAGTGACTTAGTAGGAATGATCAAACTAGTGCTTTACTAGCGTAAGACAGAGCTCTTAGCTAAGGCTGGACTCTGTAATACAATCACATGGAACTACAAACCAACACATACTTCAGTTATTTGAAGTATGGGGTTATTTTACATGATGAATATCTGTCTTTAGATCTAATTTTGAGAAACAGAGGGCTGGACAACACTTGATGTCATTCATCTGGCTTATGTGTGCTGGAAAGTATAAGAGCAGAATTAAAGTGCGTGTCTTTGGCTATTGGAGAACATAGGGAGGTTGTGGTAAGTTTTAATTGCTGATAAAAAATATTAAACTTTAAAAATTATTCTATTTACATAGTTTAAAGAATTGTCTTAGGCTTTTAATCTTTTAGAACAAATGCACACAATGTGATATTTTCAGGAAATTATTTTTTTCAATGAAAATCACCTACAAATATTAAATTTTAGGTAAAAGATATATTTCTGAGAGAGTGGAATTTGGTTAGTTCTTTAGTTTAACCAGACGAGGGTAACAGGAAACAGGAATGACTTTCCCAAAGCCCTTAAAAATTTATCATAAAAGCATGGGAAAAGTTTACCAAATCAAAGACTTAAAATTATTAAATTGAAATATTAGATGCAAAATAATTTGTTATTACATTCTGGAGAAGTAGTCACAAAGCATAAATACACTGGTGAAAGGAGAAATTGATTTGTTTGGATTCCATGTATGGAAGTCAGAGTTGTTCTCCAGCGCGTCCTCTCTTTTGAGTAGCTGTACAGAAAACCTAGGGAGAGAAACATCTGAAGGATACATTTGGCCTTTTTTAGTTCCTTTCATACATCTAGTTTATATTATATTGAGTGAAAATTTTGGAAGTGCAGCTTGCTTTTTTTTTTTTAATGGAAAATAGAGGATTTCAGCCTAACTTTAGAGCTAAGACTTTTATAAACAAATGACTGAATGTCATTTCATTAATGAGAATAAATACAATCATATAGTTTGTGAATAAGCAAATTAAATAGGATCCTGAACAGCTGGAGAACTGCGGTTTTGTGAGATGTTCGAAACTGACAGTGCTCAAGATCTTTTGGGTGGTTACAGAAATGATATAGGAGTCACCTGAGTAGAAATTTGTGCTGACTTGGTGTGCAAACCTGACATGAGCAAGAGCTGTGGAGAAGTATCTTCAATAATTTAAATGAGAGTGACATCTTGTCAAGTTGATTATGAGGCAGTGAAAGGCACCTCACTTGAATACCTAGAATAGTAAAAAGTGCATGCAGACCTCACTTAAAGTGCTATAATGACTTTTCAAATAGTAAGTCTTTTCTGGAGTGGATTTTACTAGAACAGGCTAAATTAAAATGGAAAAGATACCAGATGGATGCAAAGCATTTTATATTGGGAAAACCATGTTTTGCAGTGGATATCCTCAGGTAGTTGGACAATTTGTTTTCCCTGTTCCTTCTATAAAGACACTCTGCTTTCTGGATATAAAATATATCAACATCTTTATTTCAATATTTAGAGAATAATCAGAAATAATTTTGCTCTGTATTTGTCATTTCTTTAAATACACACTTCTAAGGTTTGATCCATAGGTATCTTTGGTGATATAACTGGCTTATTGGAGCCTGCCTGTATGGATTGGAAATGCATTTTCAGTAGCTATATTATGTACCATTTCATTTTGGTTTTAAAAATATGTTCTGTAGTATTTCTATCAGGTTTCTATGAACCCACTTTTTCTAGGTTACCTGTGTAGATGACTTCTGCATTTCCTGCATTGTTACAGTTGGATTTGACTTTTGGAATACAGTCCTTGTGGCACTGCTTAGGATTGCTTAGGAGTTGCGTTGAACTTTGTGTGCAGCTACTTGCTTAAATGCATCACACCTTTTTCTTTTTTTTTTTCCCCCCCCTTTTCTATCTTATATCATTGAAGCTTGTAATTAGATGACTATTGGTATACCTGACACCATGTAAGAAATTTTTATTCTTATACGTGTGTAATACAGAGATTTGCAGATGAACTTGCCTATGGTAGAAAAGACTTAACTGAAAACTTGCATAACCGTCACGAGACCAGTTCTGGTGTCTCTGTGCGCGTTTCGAAATCCGAGGACTGCAAGATTCAGTGCTGCTGAAGTCTTCGAGTTGGTAGGGCAGGCTAGTGGAGAGTGTGCTGTATCTGAACAGTCTTTGTTTCCATGGACGTTTCCAAAGTCATTTTGGTATACTTGAGATTCTCCTGTTCAGGAAAATCCTGAATATGGCATAATTTGTCATCTTTAAGCAAGCTATATTAGTATCTAAAGCTACAGGAATATCTATGCAGTCTTCACTGCTATCTTTAGGCTCTTTGAAGTCACAGGGCAGTTCAAGTGGGTCCTCTGATATCCTTGTATGTATCAGCTTTCTGTAGCTTTCTGTAGGTATTTTGAAGTATTTGGACTGCTTCACCTGTGTTTGACCTGTGTGCTAACAAATGCTTTGAGTACTAGTGGTCTTATCTTAAAAACTTGTATTGGGCATGGCTGGGATGGAGTTAATTTCCTTTATAGCAGCCCTTAGCCCTGTGTTTTAGATTGGTGACCAAACCAGCATTGAAAAGACACCAGTGTTTTAGATGTCACCGAACAGTGCTTGCACAGCATCAAGGTGCCCTCTGCTTCTCATTCTGCCAGTGAGTCAGCTGAGGGTGGGCAAGAAGCTGGGAGGGGACACAGCTGGCACAGCTGACTTGAATTGAGCAAGGGAGTACTCCATAACATACAACATTGCACTCAGCAGTAAAACTGGGGAGAAGTTTTTCCAAAGTGGACCTTGGTTGAGACTGACAAGGCATCCATCGGCTGGTGGTGGATGCGCCCCTTGCTTTTGCCATTCCATTTTTCTTCTCCATCCTGCTGGTGGAGAGTGAGCAAGCAACTGGGTGGGGGCTTCGCTGCCAGCCAGAGTCAAACCCAGTATAAAACTATAGTTTTGTATGACAACAGCAATGAAATCTTGAGTCATTAGCTGGGGTAGCTCCAAAAATGTCCTGTATGGTAATGAAACCCACATTACTGTAATATTACCATACTCCTTTTTGACTTTGCTAGTGGGATGCTTTAAGCCTGTTCCAACAGGTGTTGCAGCCCTAGAGGGTTATTCTTTTTTCCCATTCTATTTTCAGTGTGCAGTGGTGAACTCTAAGAACTCAGTAGTTAGGGAGGTGCTCTTTAGCTGTTTTTAATCCAAAAGTATCTTTAGCACTATTTAGGTAGAAACACAGGTTTTGGAGAAAGATTCTGTTTGTACTTTTAGCCCTTCATGGTTGACAGTTTGTGCAAACTTTGGGAGATGCCTTATGGGGATTTTTATTCTCGCTGCTTTACCTGTGGACAGTTGCTGTTTTGTACTGGAGTCTGGAATTGCAGCCCCTTAGAGTACTAGGTATTAGATTACCAGTTTAAGATATATTCCTGAATTACAAAATGCTGTTTGGCTGTCTTTCTTTACAGGCCTGCATCAGCAATGTGCTTTTGCTTTAAGTCTGTAATTTCAAATCTTGGAATGGAGAAAAAGTATGTAGGAATGAAGGTACTTAATTTATTTTTGTCAAATCTCTTAAAAGCCGGGTTAGTATCCTAACCTGCATTAAGACAATTCAGGAACTTCATCTCTCTTTCCAAGCTGCTTGTACATCTCTGTAATAAACACATTTTAGATTCCCAAGACACCTTTACAAATTTTGAAATGGAATTTTATTTTTTGCACAGAAAACACAGAGGACTTTATTAGGCAGTATTCTGTCTTCTAGTAATATCAAGTTTATCATGGTTTGGTGATGATAACAGGTCAGTAGAGGCTGCAACATGATACCAGACCCCTTTTAACATGATTATGAAGGAGAGTGGCTATTTCAGTTCATGTCATTCTCACTCTTTTAATCATCTTCAAATCCTGGTTTTAAAGGAAAGCAATGAAATCTTTTATTATGTATAATTTCCATGTCTGTCATAGTTTCTCCTACATCTCCTCCAAAGCTGCAAGCTTAGGTTCATATGTTGGCTAGAGCTTTTGCTACAGTTTCAGGGCATGCATATGGAAGCATATTTTGTCAGAAGTTACAGTCACTTGTTTAAGCTCCATATAAAATGGTTAAAATCTGTGTTGTTTTCAAGTGGCTAAACCCAGGTGAAGATCACTTTAACAGAAAGATACAGATTATCAGTTAGCCCTGTTAATACTAAATTGATAAGGATAGCTTTTGGCTAGGCCCCTGTCACCAGGACACCACGGGTAAATGCATTTGTGCTTAGATGACGAACTTAATTCTTTTAAACTTCCATTCTGTACCTCTGAACTTCTGACTTTCCACTGCGGTGTTAAGGTCCAGATCTTTTCCATAAGTATTAAGTCAAATAGAGTAGTCACCTCGATTTGAAACACTCATGTCATGTCGGTGGGTATTTGACATCTTGATTGGTGAAGGACTGCTGGTTTTCTTCACAGTTCTCTGAGGCAGGTTGTCACAGTGCACTGTGTGAGCTAACTAACCCTTTACTCTGGTGTACTAAGTGCCTATGGCACCTGGTTTCTTTATGGGTGAGGGAACTGAGCCTGCTTTGCCATTTATATCCTTAGCTGAGGCAAAAATAATCTGATCTCATGTGCTTGCTGGTAATGTGTGCTGGAAATAGAATACATGTGTGCAACACATGGCAAAAATAGTTATTGCATGGTAAAGAATTATTTTCCACTTGCTCTTGAAAAGAATAAAATGATCATGTAGCAGAGGTATTTAGACATATCTGAATCTATGGCATTTTCATCTTAAGACAATTTACAACGGTTAGTTTCATATCTGCTTCCTTCTATAAATGGCATGGAATAACACACAAATGCATCTATGTATATGTGTACTAAATTGCCACAAATATGAAGAAAACTTTCCAATAATTAATTTTTTTTTACTTTCTCTTCTCTCATCTTTGACTGCCACTTACATTGGTTTCCTTTAAGGACACCTTTGTTGTAGGTTTACTCCAGTAAAGGATATTTTTTTGCAGCATCTAGACTGAATGTGCAGCTCTTGAAAGCTAGAGCTGAACAAAATAACTGAATCCACATAAGTCTAGCATAGAGTTGCTGATATATATATATATATATATATATATGTAATGCTTGCTTATATATATATATATATATATATATATGTATGTATGTTATAATTCCATTAATGCAGCGATGTAGGAAAAGGTGGAGACCTGGCCATAATGAAAGAGGTGTGAATTGTGTATGTAGTTTAGTTTTTTTATATGCAGTCAGTGGACATTTGTTTTGTACCTTTCAAAATATTTTCCTTTGTACAAGTAATATAGGTTATATGAAAATATATATATATATATATATATATGTATGTATGTTATAATTCCATTAATGCAGCGATGTAGGAAAAGGTGGAGACCTGGCCATAATGAAAGAGGTGTGAATTGTGTATGTAGTTTAGTTTTTTTATATGCAGTCAGTGGACATTTGTTTTGTACCTTTCAAAATATTTTCCTTTGTACAAGTAATATAGGTTATATGAAAATGAAGAAATTCTGAAATTTCTCTGTAGATCATTTTCTCCTCGTAAAATTTTTACTTTATTCCTATTTAAGTGCTGATCCCATATGAATGTTTTAATAAATTGAAAGATATATGTGCTTCCATTTATACAGATCAGGTAACTCTCTTTATTATATTACACCAAAAGAAATTTAAAAGACAAGTAAAAGAAATGTTGTGACTCTTAGCCAGATCCTGACTGTTTTATACAAAATACAGTCCCCCCAAATCTATGTAATGATAAAAAGGTGCAGATACACAGTTGTTTACCAAGTCCCTCAATATTTTCCAACTTAATGTCAGTAGTTTATGTTAATAGTGAAGCAGCAGGGCTTTGTAGGATATAAGAAATTTAGATCTAAAAAAGTCTCTTGTTAATATTTTAACATTTCTTTGTGGAGTTTCTATCACCAGCTGGAACTTACTGACTGCATTTTTTTTAAGTGATTTTAACTGACATGGTTTTTAAGTGATTGAGCTCTGGGCTCAAATACGACCAATCTGTATAATTTGTTAAGCCCCTCCAGATGGTAGGTAATATTCCAGTGTTGGATCTCCTTTCCTTTACTTTCTTTCTCTGAAGTAATTTGCTGACAAATCTGTTAGATGGTCTTTTAAAAATAGAAGAGATCAAATATCTCTGAATTATTTTTAAAATAACAAGTCCTCAGAAAATAGAATTAAGTCTACAACATTGTTTCTGAGAAGTATCTTCAATGCATGGGAAATTTTGTTGTTTGTAAGCATTTTAACTTACTTTTCTGAGTCAGTCTGAAGCCTTTGGGGACGCTGGGAGTAAGGGGAAGTACTGCTGGTGAGCTGCTTAACTTGGTGCTTATGAGAAACAGAATTGCAGCTGCTGTTTTCCTGTCTACTCTTCTGTGAACAAAGCATAATTAAGAGACGTTCCTGCTCATGGCTCAAATGCTTACTAGTCCTTACTAAGTTTCTCTTTTCCCCCACCCGTTTGGTCTCTTGCACTACACCTATCTGAGCTCTGGGTTGGGTGCTGGTGAGCCCCTTTTTGCACCAGGTCTGAAGTTCTGTGGCTGTGTCCCCTCCGTGTCACCTGCACCAGCAGCTTTTGTGCAGTTCTCCCCAGGCACTGGCCCTGATTTGTCTCAGGACTAACTGCCTGATGAACATGACCATACTTTTCCAATTTTTATGCTTTTTTTTTTTTTTTTTTTTTTTGAGTTCAAGATATAAGCTTTCTGAATAGACTTTTAAGTGGCCAAAGCTGAGCTCCATATCTTTAACCTTCAAGGCTCATCTTCTCCTAGTTGAGTTTTCCCACAAAAGTATTTGTTCTATAGCTTAAAAAGGTTCTCAGTCAAACTCAGTAGTCACCTCATGTTATCTTTCTAAGGCCTTATCTTTCTTCACATCTTTCCTCAAGTTTGTTTGCCGTGTAGTGTATGCAGAGAACACTCATCTTGTAATTTGGAGGCAACAAGTCATGATTACTATTACAGGTGTTCTACACAAGGTGTGTTTATTTTTATATAGTACATGTATTACTTACCTGCTTCCTTAACTGTTCCACTGAAAGTATCCCTTGCTGCATGGCTGCACAGAATCCAGTGTCACTGAATCTTGACCTGCTGGAATTTTCCAGCTACTATACCAATAGGACTAACACTGATCATTGGGTTAGGAGGAGAGAGGGGGGAAAGGCAGCTAACGAGGTGCTGGGTGATGCCTTTCAAATCAAGGGATGGGATGGAGGGTAACAGAGAAGAAGGTTTTCACCCATGCCTTCATCTACATACAGGTGATACAACAGTTCAAACTGTGGTTTTTCTCAGGAAGAACTCCTCCTTTCTTTAGCAGGATTTATGCCTGAATACTGACTTCAGGACTTCTTTAGAAGAGATTCTGACTTTCTCTTTTTTACCACATAACACACTTCCTCCTTTTCTATTTACAGCTCATAAAACTGGGTGTGCTATTAGTTAACTATTTTTGTAATTATTACTAATCAAAATAGATAAACGCAGCAGTATCAATTCCTTTTAACATCAAATAACATATGTGCAGTGGTCAGATGTATGGTATATGCAAAAGATTTGAGTCAGTCATCTGTAATAGTGCAATCAAAGATGTCTATTTTTTTCTGATTACTTAATTTACTAGAAATCGAAGTGGAACAAACAGCAGGTTGCTCAAAATTTTGGGTGTGTTCATATTTCTTTGAGTTTAAAGGCTTAGTGCTATTTACTAAGAAAGTTCAGTCTAAATATCACTATTCATTTAAGGTTAAAGAAGAAAGATGAAGAATCTTACCACTAGTAAGTTTTAGAAATGCCTCCTTATTAATCAGAAGGTAGAAAACTGTGTGTCACTTGTCATTATAGGCATTAAATATTAGCAGACTCACTGCAAAGCTATTGCAGTTAATACAAATGAGATGCAGTGCCACACTAATGCTATTTTTTCAATAGTAGTGGGTTTAAAATGTCCATACATTCTTATTTTATTGAGCAAATTACTTTCAGTTCTTTGTTTAAAAACCAATAACTCTGGTCCTGATGTCTTCAGAGGATTTTCTTATGGAAGGTGTAGAATAAACAGAAATCACAATTAATGATTCCACCATTAGTTTGGAGCTAAATAGTAGGGTAAAAAATGAGCTTTTATGGTTGTCTAATTTGAACTGTGTTATTATGTATAAGGATTCATTATGTTTCATTACCAGAAAGTAAGTACACATCATGTTATGAGCGTGATGTAGAAGTTCTCTTAGTGAAGTTTGAATTTGAAAATGAAAAGTGGTTTGAGGAAGTTGGGTGTTCAGACTACCAGAATGACTGGATTAAAGAAGTACTTCTGTAATGCTTATTGTGGAAATAACATAGAAATACGAATAGTGTAGGAAGTAGCTTTAATTTTTTTGTTGTTAAAATAAAAAAGCTCTGCATTGAATAACTGCATCATACATTACTTTTTATTAAATGCTGATATTGATCATTACTGTGATGTGAGGTGTAAACTCATGGTCTTCCCATATTTAAGTAGCTGGGCTTTTGTATGAGAAATTATTTGAAGGTTGGGACAAGCAGGTTTGTCATGATTTGATTGCTTTAGAGGTCTGTATTTGTGGTTCCTAGCTATTTACTAGGTGACCTTCACTGCTGCCACCACATCTTCTCCTGGATCTTCTCCACTGATTCTATACCTATCCGAGAGTCAAGGATGATGCAGCCTCCATGCCAGTCTTCTGCTACTCCTGATGTGTTAGCTTGACAGAGGTCAGTGAGGCATAGCACAGAATCAAAGTTAATATTGTCTTAACTTGCTGTTTGGAAACACGTAACTGTCCTGTTCTTGTGCGTTTCCACCAGTACTGGTCTCTTCCCTGTGCCATGGAAGAAACTGCAGGAAGCCCTGTTGTGATAGTTACACAGTATTTTGGCTCCATAAGAGGATACCAGGAGCTAGGGAGTGGCTGAGGCAGTTGTTGGATGATGAAAGTGTCAGAAATAAAACTAGTTGGTGTTTTGGAAAAAATTGATTTTGTTTTTCAGAGGTGAGATAAGGATCTTTATAATGTCTTTTCCCTTTCTGTAAGTGAAGATGAATTCAGGAAAGGCATGTGAGGTATAAGCAGCCTTTTTTGTGGCAGAAAAGGTTAACAGGAGGAATATTATTGGGTGCTTCTAAATTTAGAGCTGGACAGACAGGATGGAAAAGGTGCCAGCTGACTTTAATCTATACCTGGTCTGAATTTGCATCAGCATTAAAAAGGGATTGTAGAACTTCTGTGTATAAAGTTAGGGTAATTTATATTCAGGATTCCTGGATTTGAGGAGGAAACCTGTCTGATTTAGCACCTTGGCTTTTAAGAAAGGCTTGGGATTCAAAGCTTAAAGAAAAAAAAAAAATAGAAAAACCCCAAAGATTGTACTTTCTGAAATATCCCATTTATGGGAACTGATTAGCAAATAGCACTTTAAATATGCTGATCTGGGTGTAAATTATTGCAAGATAAGAGATAACCTATAGCAGTGGAGCTACAAGACTGCCATCTTACCAGAGGCTCAGGACTGGCCTCCTGCCAAAGGCTGACATATACAGGAATTGCAGACATTTTGTTTGTTCTTCACAGTTTGATGATTCTCAGGAATAGGGGATATCTGCAAAAAGTGCATATACACAAGTCCTGCTAATAAATTATGACAGAAAATGTTATAGGGAAGAATATCAGTATCAGTCTGGACTTAAATCATATATCCATGTTTAGATAACTTCAGGAATACAATGTCCTACATTAAAAATCGTAATTTTATTCATTTAAATTAATTCCTTATGTAGGAAACATACATCGCATCTTTCATGCCAAACTTCTTCCCTTGAGTAAAATGACTGTAGCCGGCATCCTTCTCATTTTGAAATTTAGAATACACCTTCCTTTTTATCAAAGTTACATGTAAATGCATTTTTCTTTCTGCTCAGTTCAGGTGGTGTGTGCAAAAATCTGTCTATACTGGTGTGCAACAGGATTCCTGGTTGCTGTCAATAAAGCAAATGATTACTAGAAAAAGTAGGTGGTTGCTCTTAAGTTATGAAAGGTGCGTTATGAAGTTTGCTGCTTTAAAAACCCTGTGATAAACATATGTTGTGGTATAGTTTCTTAAATTAAATGTTATTTAACAGGTAATTATGAAAAATGTATCATAACCTCCTTAATATGTTTGTATAACAGTACCAAAGACTTGAGAGATAACCCAGTTAGATAGGTGTAGGGCCAAGGCCTGTGTTTTTAGCCAGTGACTTGTTTATAGCTCTTTGGGGCTTCAGAGCCAGCCTTTAAGTATATTAATTCACTCTTAAGGCTCTGGGTCCCATGATAATGTAGTGGGTTTACATTTTGGGTTCCTTATATGTTACGTATTAAAATTTCCTGTCTTTCAGCTCTCAGATATCCATTATATATTTTTTGTGGAGTTGTTGATTCACCTTTCCCTTGGAAAATGGGACAGACTCCCAAAGACTAATACAGCTACGTTGCTCAGGCATGCAGAGATATGTTTAGGATGGAATGAGCTCAGCTGGAGCTCAAACTAGCAAAAGGTGTCAAGAATAACAAGAAAAACTCCTGTAGGTATGTTAGCACCAAGCAGAAGTTCAAGGAAAATGTAGGTCCACTGCTGCATGGGACTAGCAGCTTGGTTATGAATGGCACAGAAAAGGCGTAAGTACTCCATTTTCTGTTTGCCTTGGTCTGCATGGGAAAGGTCAGCTCCCAAGTGCCAAGAAGCAACAAAAAAGTAAACAGCAAACCACTGACAGTAGAGGAGGACTGAGTTAATGTCCATCTGTACCAGCTGGACTCATACATGAACAGGATCTGATGGGATGCATCTGAGGTGGTGCACTGCGGAACCACCATCTATCATATTTGAAAGCTTGTTGAAGACCTAAGCAACTGGAAAAGGGCAAATACTACACCCATCTGCAAAAAGGAGAATTTGGGAAACTACAGACAGTCAGTCTCACTTCAGTCTCCGGGGAAGTCATGGAACAAGAGTGTTTGTGAAAGTTGTTTCCAGGCACATGAAAGACAAGAAAGTAGCTGGGAAAACCCAACTCAGATTTACCAAGGGTAAATTGTGCTTGGCCAACCTGATTGGTCCTTTGGGCCCCTCACTACAAGAAGTACATTGAGTTGCTGGAGCGTGTCCAGAGAATGGCAATGAAGTTGGTGAGGGTTCTGGAGCACAAGTCTTAAGAGGAGCTGCTGAGGGAACTGGGATTGTTTAGACTGGAGAAGAGGAGGCTGAGGGGAGACCTTACCACCCTCTGACAGGAGGTTGTAGTGGGGTGGGTGTTGGTCTCTTCTCCCAAGTAACAAGTGATAGGACCAGAGGAAATGGCCTCAAGTTGCACCAGGGGAGGTTTAGGTTGGACATTAGGAAAAATTTCTTCACCGAAAGGGTTGTCAAGCATGGAAACGGGCTGCCCAGGGAAGTAGATGACTCCCCATCCCTGGAGGTATTTGACAGATGTGCAGATGTGGTGCTTAGTGACCTGGTTTTGTAGTGGACAGGTACAGTTGGACTTGATGATCTTAAAGGTCTTTGCCAACCCAATGTTTCTGTGATTCTGTGATTGGCTTCTGTGGTGAAGCCACTTGCTCAATGGATGAGAAAAGAATTATTAATGCTATCTACCTTGACTTTAATACGGCATTTAACATGTTCTGTCCTAGCATCCCTGTAGACAATTTGGTAACATACAGTCTGGACATACAGACATGAAAAGTGGCTCACCTGCCAAGATCAAAGGATGGTGTAATGTTAATGGCTTAAAGTCAAACTGTCACCTGGTTACAAGTGGAGTTCCTTGAGGGTTGATGCTGGGTCTGGTAGTACTATTCAATGTCTTTGTAAATGTTCTAATGGTAGGATTGCAACCTCACTGAGTTTGCGGATGACTTCTAAGTGGAAGGAGAGGCAGGTATGTGGGAAGAAGGAGCCACCATTCAGAGAGACCTAGTTGGCTGGAAACAAGAATTGTATGAGATTTAACATGAAGATTTAATATGAAGTCCTACATATCAAATGGAATAATCTTAAGTGGCAGAACAGTCTGGGGACTGACTGGCTAGGGTATAGCTCTGCTGCAAAGGACCCAGGGGTTCTGGGGGACAGCAAGCTTAACATGAGCTAGCAGCGTACCATGACAGTAAAGAAGGCAAATAATGTCCTGGACTGTATCATGAGGAGAACCATCAGCAGATCAAGGCATGTCCTTATTGTAATCAGCACTTAGTAGGCCAGCAGAAGGTGTTAGAGGGTTGGAGATTGCTGAAGGGGAGAAAGATAACTGCTCTTCCTCTGTGTGCTGGTTTTGGCTGGGATAGAGTTAATTTTCTTCATAGTAGCTAGTATGGGGCTGTGTTTTGGATTTGTGCTGAAAACAGTGTTGGTAACAAAGGGATATTCCATACCATATGATGTCATGCTCAGTATATAAGGCTGGGAGAAGAAGAAGAAAGGGGGGGACATTTGGAGTGATGGCATTTGTCTTTCCAAGTTAGGGGTGATGGAGCCCTGCTTTCCTGGAGATGGCTGAATGCCTCCCTGCCCATGGGAAGTAGTGAATGAATTCCTTGTTTTGCTTTGCTTACGTGCACGGCTTTTGCTTTACCTATTAAACTGTCTTTGTCTCTACCCACGAGTTCTCTCGCTTTTACTCTCTGATTCTGTCCCCCATCTCACCATGGGGGAGTGAGCAAGCGGCTGTGTGGTGCTCAGTTGTCAGCTGGAGTTAAACCATGACGCTGTGCCTGTTAGGTACAGAGAAAAGTACTCTATTTGCAAGGATGTATACAGTGACAGATAAGAGGCACTGGACACAAGTTACTCTAAGGGAAATTCCATCCAGCGAAAATAAATAAATTCTCAATTGTGAGGTGATTAATTAAGAATTAAACACAGGAATGCTTTTCCCAGAGAAGTGGTGGAATCTCCCTTGCCAGCAGTATTAAAGACTTGAAAGGACCCTGGATAACCCAATCTAGGGCTGTGCATTTGACAGAAGATTGAACCAGGTGACCTCCAAAGATTTCTTCCAGTCTAGACTTTTCTGTTATTCTCCCAAGTAGGTGATAATCTTTTTTGTTACTTTGTGAAAGATCATCCAGAATAGTTAATTAATGAAGCTTTCTGTCCTTAATTGATCAGACTGGATTAATTTTTATTCAAGAGTACAATCAGTAGTAGTTTTAATGGGTGGCTATTGATGGTCTGAGTATCCTGGGTCTGGCTAGGCTGGGAGGTACAATGGAATTCTTAGTGGTACGTGTGTATATTTCATCTGCAAAGCATAAAATGTTTTTTCTTTTACACAGGCAAGAGATTTCAGTGGAGGTTGAGTTTGCTTTTTACTGTGATTTGTCAAGCGTGTGGCTTTCCACACTGAAAAATGGTAGTTGAAAGCAAAATAAAAATCATTAATCTACATGGTGACATCATCAAATTTAAATTATGTTTTTGTGGGGTTTTTAAAGGATTTTTAAGGATATTAACTTGAAGTATGTATCTGTTGGCAGAATAATATTCATAACATTTTTTACTGATGTGTATATATTTAACAAACACTAATTTAACAAACACTATTATTAACAAACACTAAAAGATGTTTAAACAAAGTTTTGCTTGCCTTAGACTTAACACTATCTCTAAATAAATTGTTTCATGAGATATTGCAGTTTTTGTTCAAAATTGAGAATTAAGTGGTCATGAGTAGATTTCAGGATGTAAAAGCCTTAAATTATTGGAAATTTGTATAAAAATTGTTGGTAATCTTTCTGAGTTTGAGCTTAAGTTGGCTATATTGTTGTCATCAAATATGTATGTTCAGCTCCGTTTTGGGGTATTCCTAACCTCATAAAAGTTGTTTGGGGTTCTGCTAATGATTTCAGCTAAACTTGGATTTCTTGCAGTGGCTTCTCTAGGAAATGCACACATCTGCCTTTGAGGAAAGATATTTACATGTACCCTGAAGAGTGGGGGTTTTCTGTAGTAGTTGTAAGGTAATCTATAATGTATGTCAATGTTGGCCATTTGCCTCAGTATTTTAGTTCAGTATTTTAAATGTGTGTTCTTCTGTGTGGAGAAGGAAAAGTATTAATTCACAGCCTGCTTAATTACTTAGTGTGGGAATAAGCTCTGGGTACACAGCAGTTCTTAACCTTTTAATTGGTGAGGTAGTGCATGTTTTGTACTCCTAGTTGAAAGCATTGTAAGTTTCCTTCATAAATTCCTTGAACTGTTTTGCTGGGTTATTAAACACGTTATAGGTGGTGCCTCTGTGCTTTGCAGTTTTCAGTGTTCCTCGTTCTTGCCAATGACATAGAGGAATTGGACAGAGTATGCAAAAGAGTATCTTCTGATACTCTTGGATGTCACTTCCTTATTGAAATTTTGGTGTACTGACGCAATTGGTTGATCAGTGTTTAGCATGATGGGCAAGCTCAAAATAATATTGCTACAGTAAGAATTTAATACTGTGTTCTACCTCGAATGCCTGTGCCTGTGTCACTTCCTTCCCTTTTCTCAGAGAAAAGGCACTTTGGGCGCCTTTTGACACTTGGTAGAATAACATCACTGTTTAATCTTGGTGTGACAGATTTCTAAAAGACTCATTTTTTAATAAAAGTATTTATTGTGTAAAGTAAAGTTTTAAGTATGATGTATAAAACATTGCATTTTATACCTTTTTGGTTTGCAGTTTTTGTGGTGTGTTTTGGAAGTATGTGTTAAAGCATAGTATAGAACAGTACTGTACAGGAAAATTTCTAGGCATTTATGGTATTTAGAAAGTGAGACTTACACAAAGTTGTTGGAACAGATTTTTCAAGCAAACACTTAGCTTTTCAACAGTATATAAATTCTGTTTAGAAAGTGTGTGAAAATATCCAAATAAGGCAAGAAGCATGGGGTCAGAGTAATTGCTATAAAACCTGGTTTCCTTTGGTGTGTTCTCTAAGTTAAATAGCCATCCTTGTCATATAGAAGTGTAGGTGGAAAAATTCTGGTGAATAACAGTAATATACCTATATTGCTGGACTGCCTTGGCTTTCTCAAATAAACATTTTTTCTGGCATAATTGTGAAATGCAAGTCGGGCACGTGCTGCAAAAACATTCTAGACTGACAGTGTACAACAGCCAACCACTGAGTAGCCAAATGTTTAAAACCATGCAGAGTTAGTTGATTTTATTGGGGTTTTTATACTTATGGGAAGCAAGGTAAAAAATAAATGACCTTTCTATGTTATTCCGGTATTGGAGGTGCGAAATTAGAAAGTGTTGGATCAAAATCATACAGAGATTTTCTTTTGGATTGACAAACCTCAGTAGAAGTGTAGGTCGTATTTAAAACAGTGTGCATCTTCCTTACAGTAGTTTTAAGGGCTGATCTGCAAATACTAGTTTATGTACTCGCTGCTCAACAGACCTCCAAAAAGACTGCTGTTTGTACAGGTGTTTTGCAACCAGGACTGTTGGTTGGAAGTCTGCAGGGAAGTTCTCTACTACTGGTTTGCTTTGTTGATTTGGAAGCAATGCTGCTGTGAGTTAAGAGTTTCTTCACAAGTGCAGAGTACCCGTCTTAATCCTGATGTAGCGGTAGGGGGAAGTGGCTGATTGCACTGTCAATGTAGTCTTTCACTGTTGCACTTCTCTTTTGTCCCGTACTAACAGGTGTCAATTTGAAAATGGCACTGCATGGTCTTTAAACGGGAGTTTGTAGAGTGATGGCAGCAGAGAGGTGAGAATTGGGGAGCGTGTCCGCTAGAATTGCGGTTAGGTTTGACTAGCTTTTTGCTACATTTCTGAGCGGATGAGATTCAATCAGTGGGACAAAGCGTTGAGACGCCAGGAAGCGTAATATGGAGAAAACAATGATTCATGCTTCAGTACAAACCGGATGGATGTGGGGACATAATTACAGTGTACGATCAAATCTGCAACAGTTAGCTTGCCTCAGCTCACTGATAGCTCAGGTTCCCCTTTCTTACATCTTTGGGGATAAGGGCTTAGAGAGCCCTGTGTTCAGTGTGGTGTAGAGTCATGGACCCACAGTACAGCCCTGAGAGCCTGTAGGGAGTGGATGTGGGGAAGCACATGGGCCAAACGTGTCCGCAGATTTCGACTGGCCCATGGGAAAGTTGCAGAGGTTTGTTCTGTGAGAGTTTTTGTGGTTTGAAAAGCTTAGCTACTTTGTTGCTCTCAGCAGTTGAGCAAACACTATTTTCAGATACTTCAAAGTAGTAAACTTGGGGTGAGAGGAGGGATCTTTGATTTCCGTAGCAGAGAGAGAAGTCATTTCTGGTTGAACGTGCACTCTCCTTCATGGCTGTCTTCAGAAACTTAACCTTTCCTACTTCTGAGTTGAGAACAGATTTCGAAGAAACATGTGAATAGTTGTCTTCTATATGGGTCAAGGAATTCTTCAAGAATTCTTTGATCAGTGGTTGAATCTTATAACAGAAACAAAAGTATTAAGTCAGTGGCAGTTCCATCTCCTGTGAACCAGGGGATGCCAAGGCGCATGCTCTGTTGGAGTGCAGTGAATGGTTTCTGCCTAAAAGTCTTCTCTCTGAAAAGGCTTTCAGTTACTATTATTATGCTTTGGAGGGCTAAAATAGGAAAGTGTTAGGAAAATAACTTTTTCCATTTCCTTGACAGTTATGAGGGAGAAATACTTAAAAAGGGAAATGTAAGATTACAGAAGTTGGTTAAGGCACTAAGGTCAGCTATTGAACTAGAATTTTTTTTACAGTACTCAAAATTATCAATTTTAAATTGGCAGCTACATTTTAATCCGTTCTTACAAAAGTTTTTGTTGAAAATTTAATAGATTTCTGTACATAACTTCAAAGAAATGTATATGCTTAATGAAGGATGAAGTTCGTAGTCTGTATATGGTTTTTTTAGAAGGGTTGGGCTTTTTTGGGTTGAGTCCATTTTTTTAATGAGTCTGGATAAATCAAAACCTAAAAATTGCCTTAGTCTTATCTTGACAGATTATTCTTAACAGTAATACTGGAGGTATTTTTTAGGTTCAGTACCTCTCTTTTGAAGTTTTCTTTATATAATTTTCAAGGGTATGCCCAGTGAGCAAGACTTCAGTGTGTGGAAGTTTTGAGTCAGATTGCACAGCCATAAGGTTTTCTTGTTCATAAAGCACACAGTTTCTTGTTCTTATATAAGGCAATGATTTGGACAGAGTTGTCGAAGCTGGACCAAGATATTAACTGCTATCCCAGAAGTGATATTTTTTCATTTGCACGCTTGCTGATACAGCTTCTAAAGCAGGTTTTATCATCAAGTTTTATAAAGCTCTGTTTACCTACAGAATGCTATACATAAATGCATTTGTGGAAGTTGCTTGCAGTTTTATATGATTTAGAGTTCTGTCCAGGTTTATGGATGCAAATTTTGTTTGCTTTTTGGGTTCCTGGCAGGATTTCTGTATGTGCTGATTGTGAATTACTAAGGTAGCAATTGCAGTTTTGCTGCAGTGCAGACCTGACCACAGTAATTCCTCTTTTATACTGTCTGCTCAACTGGCCTGTCATACTGTCTTCAGTTGGGACATACACTAGAAGGTTGTTTGAAAGCTTTTGGCAAAGTATCTGATAGTGTAAATTAAACTTGACAGTATTTAGCAGGAAACGTGCAAATGTAGTCAGGACTGGTTTTTTTTTTTTTTTATATTGATATGCATAGAAGGAGAACAAAAGTCTTAGTGAAATGAGGAGCTTTGCTGTGGTGGAGGTAGAAGGGGAGATGTAGAGCTGCTTTATTGGACATGTTACCTTAAACCAGCAGCTGGATGTCTATCAGAAAATGTCAGATTGAGATACTCTCTGACTTTCACAGAGCTAGACTACAGTTGTGAATTTCAACTAATGCTGTCAACAAAAGTATATCTAAAACTAGGAGGCTCAAGAGGGTCTAGCATGAATTAAATCAAAAAATGTAAAAGGGGGAGCCTATGACTGCTTAATTTAAAATTCAGAGTTACAGTCTTAACTTAATCTGAGTCCAATGCATTTTCCTGAATGGACAGTATTTTGATTCTCAGGGCATAGAAATGTAAAGCTGTTTTTTACATTTGTTATATGCCTTGTTTAGCCTTTTCAGACATATGCCAAGAGGCTAATTTAATAGGTTCATTTTTACCAAATGGAAAAAGTATGTAATAAAGTTGCAGCGGGAATGTTGTGCTTCCTTGGAGAATAAATGTGTATATGCAGATTTTGTCTTTTTCATGTATTCTTCCTCTATGAGAAGGATGGACTTCCTGTCCTACCCTGCATTTAGATATTATTATTACTGCCTGTTTCTCTTCTTCTTTACACATTCGCGAGAGAAAATGTTGGGTTTGCGTATTGGTGAATTTTTAAAAACACATTTTTGTAAACATCTCCAGTTACAGGGTGCATTTTAAAAGAATTATTTTCATATATTAATGAAGAAATAGATTAAAAAATACAAGTTTTAGCATTTTTTGAAAGAACAAAAAATATGGTATGTAACATTAAAAAAGTAAAATATGTTGAAAAATGGTACTAGGTCTACTGTAGAATTTTTTATTTAGATAAATGTAGTCTGTTAATGTAAAAACATGCACCCTAGGTATTTTATGGTCTGCCAATAAGAGAATAACAAGAGCACAGTGTGAAAAAACACGTTTATCAGACTTTGTGACACAGTTCAGAAAATGAAAATATATGTCAAATGAAAAATCAGCAAAATCCTATTGTTCATAAACTATTTTAATATAATAAGAAGAAACATCACTGGGAAGAATATATTTGGTGCAAATCTGGTGGTGGGTAATCTGATTTTTGTTTTGTTTTTGTTCTTGTTTTTCCTTGATAAACAGTTCATGTTTTCCTTGAAATCTGTGGAAAATGAATGTGACCAATTTGAACTGTCCTTTATAGTAGTCTCAAAGTAGACTTAAGTTTTTTTGGAATGCAGGAATATTTTACTTTTGAAACGTATTTACAGTACTGTATACAGCTTGCTAACATGCATGTGAAATGTCACTTACAGGTGCTGACCTTAAAGAAAGAGCAAAAATGCACTCAAGTGAAGTTAGTTCTTTTGTCTCAAAAGCAAGAGCAACTATTAATGAAATGGGTATGTAACCTCTCCCTTGAACAACATTGCTTTAACTGTGACCTGAGAAGGGTTAGCAGAATGACATAAATGTGTATGGTTATTTTTGACAGGTTGTAGGATATCTGCAACTATTTATATTGACAAATACAAATCATGATATATTACTTCTTTTAAAATGATCCTAATCAAGTTGGACTTTTTTCTAGAAAAAGCTAAAACTCAACTGAAATCGAGGTGATTTGCTCTGCTGTTTTCTAAGGATGGTTTGTTCCGTGACATCTAAATACTTCAGAATTTAATTTTTACAATTGCATTCATGTATATAATTAATTAATAATTAATACAGTCTTTAATACATTTTAGAAACATGTTAAACATCAGCTGTTGATAGCAAGTTAGCTACTAAGGCCTTCTAAAATTTTACTTAATATGCACTTGTTCTGGTGTAGTAAAACCTGTTAATACTTTTGGATTTTAATTGACTGGTACCAGTTTTTAAGGATAGTAATTCCTCTGTGTATTTTACATTATGAATTCCCCATCAAGTCATGATGTTTCTACATCTCTGCTGATCAGTTTTAATGTAATTGTTTTTCAACAGGGCATTGCTGATCTGTTTTGTCAAAAAGAGAAGTCAAGTGTACCAAGTTTGAAACAATTAATTTTACACATTTGATTTATATATGCAACCTATTTTGTCACTTGAAATTTTGGCACAAAACTGAGGAATAAATCATTTCTCAGAGAATGTTTTTTGATGCATTTCCTTAATAACATTGGGCCAGATCTTGGTTTGGCAGAATGTTATGAATGGAAACCAGTATGTTTTTGCAGGTAAATGATGGCCTACTGAAGAATGAGTCTTTGATTAGGTACTTCATGGAGATTGTTGTGTCCTTGAATTAATGTCTTATCTTTGAAGTGAAGCAGATCCTCAAGGCTTTTTAAATAAATAAAATCAGTAAAATACCTAGAAGTGAATAGATCATTAATTTCCTGCAGCTATATTTCATTTCATGCTGGCATTTGTCCTTTTGTTGGAATGCTGAGCAAGAGGCAACAAGTTGTCCCATTTATTTACTTCATAAGATTTTGGGGGGCTTCCTCAGCTCTAAGTAATAATTTTTCAGCATTTCTTGGACTGAAGTTACTGGAAATACTTTCTGAGATGCTATTAACATTTAAATAGGGGCAATTGGCTTTAAGATTTTCCTATTATTAGGAAACAGTTTTTAAAAATTTGATTATTTTAAGTTTTTTTTAAGTAAGAAAATTCCTAAAGTCTAAAGAAGTATTTGGATTCAGCATTCTGCACTGAATTTCTGGAAAGTATACACGGTGATTTGATGCTTTGTTTTGCTTCAGAGTTGAAAAGACTTTAAGAAAAATGTTTGGTTGTCTTAAACTTTATTAATGTTCCTATGAGAGTGTTTAACTACTGAATATGTAAGCGAATTTTCAGTGTTATCAAAAAGGTTTACAGTAGGTCATTAAGCTAACAGTGAATTATTTGAAGTTTAGGAAACCAGAATGAGTGCTTTCATTCATTGATCTCTAGTCTCTTTCTCAAGAAAGAAGCATGAAACTGTAACTGAAATTAGTATCTGAGAATCTAGGTCACTGAATTACCTGGATAGGAAGGTCTGGGAGGAGATGTAGTAACAGCAACTAGACATGCTGCGGATTGGAAAAGAGAAAGAATTTGAACACAGGCCTTACCCCATATTGTAACAAAACATTTGCTTAGGTTGGGTGAGTGTCTCTCTCCTCTCCCCCGTCTTCCCCTGTTTCTCCCCCTTCTCAGTCCATTTCTGCTTTAAAACACTAAACAAAGCAGTCACTGGAAGGTTCTTTAATGGTAACATGATACTTGGCCGTCTCCCAATTCATTTTTTTTAAAGGCTTTTTTACAAGATTAGAGAAAAAATACTGAGATATCACTTCTAATGTTATTGGTCAATTTTCATATCATGTATGTTTGAACATCCATACTATATAAGTAGATTTTTATTTTTATTTTCTCACTATATCCATATTTGAGGCATCGCTGGTTTTGAACACATTATGCCAACAGTAGATGTATTTGTAGGAGGGTTCTAACATTTTTCTGAAGAGTCTTTTCAGACCAATTTAAAATGTGGTTCCCTATATCTGGAGCTGGTAAAGAATATAAAAAAGTGGGTTTTATAAGAGAGATTAGATTAGATTGGGTGCACAAGGTGTCATGAATAGGAGTGAACATTAATTTTGTAGCAAGTCAGAGGTCTCAGTTCTTCTTTTTTTCTTCTGAAGAAGTGATCTGGCATTTCAGAATGTCATTTTTGTAGAACTAGTGGGACATTGCATTTGCATTTGATTACTGCAATGAATCTGTATATTGAAAACAATAATGGTATTTTTCCTACCCAGCAATAACCCGAATGTTGTGTTGATGGTTAAAGAGGGGAAACAATTTTCAAATTATTATTTGCCACTGCAGAATGCGGTATATCTGGGGAACAATATTTCCAATCTCCCACTTTGTTCTTTTTCTATCCCGAGTTTAATGCTGTAATGTCATTTAAAATGTGTTCTACTTTTTGCTTTTCAGAAATAGGTCATGTTTTGATAATTGCATTTGTGTTCAGATGTGTGACCTAGTAAGGAGATGCTTCTTTTTAACAGTATTTTCAGAAAGAAGACTATTAAGTTATCTTTGTACACAATACACAAAAGGTTAATTACCCCTTGAACAACTGGGTACAGTTTTTAGAATTGACATGCTTTGGCTTTCTTTAGTTCCTGTCAATTTCAGTACTTTTAAATCCTTATGTGAGTGGTTTTGTAAAAAGCTGTAGTATCATTTTGGAATACAGCTACAGAAGAGAATTTTCTGGAAATTAAAAGCATACTGCACTTGTTTTTATGGGATTAATTTATAACTTCTTGCTAAATTTGGGTGAAGTATTAAGACTGCAGTAAATATCACTTGGTATAAAAATAAGCACTTAAAAAAAGAGCTGAAAAAATTGTACTGAGCCATTAGTTGCAGTTCTTAGAGCTTTAAGCTGAGGGGAAAAAAATCAAAATGGCCTCTGTTTTTAGCAGTGGGTGCTTTTGCTAAAATTATACCAGAATTGTGGGGGTTTGCTTGTTTGGTTTGGGTTTTTTTGGGGGGGTGGGAGTGGTGGTCGTGGTGGTGTTCTTAATAGTAGGAATTATAAAACTACTTGTCCATTTCTATATTCTGCCTTGAGGGTCTTTGTTACAGATGTAAAGCTGGCTTTACGCTCAAAAACTAGCAGAGGGAAACATTAATAGATCTCTTGCAACCATGCACAACAAAACTAAATGAAATCAAATGTTACTGACTCCCAGAAACCTTGTTTTTTGATGTTTTGGAGGAAAAAAAAGCGCCATCATTATGGGTCAGATCTTCAGCATACATTTTATGGTATAACTCCCATTAAGTCCATGTTATTCTTTATACTGGCTGTGGGGTCTGGGCTGTGATATTACTGTTGTGTATATGCTATCTACTGGGATTTCAGTTGCAAAACAAACTGAGGCTGGGTATGGAGCTGAATACAATGACCACTCTCCTCTAGAAAAACACCTTGTTTAGCAGAAAAAGTGAAGATGCAGAAAGAATTTGAGCTCAGCAAATACTTGTAATTACTCAAAGTGACGTTTGGCCCCAAACCTTTAATAAGTGAGAAACACCATTGGTTAGCAAAGCTCTTCCAAAGAACATAGTACCTAAATCCCAGAAATGGGGGAAAAAAATTGGAGACTAACTTTCTAGGTTACCTTTTAAAATCAAAGTTAAGGTATGGTCAGGCTTGATTTTTATGTCACATTTGGCAGCAAAACACCTTACTTGTGGTCTGATGGAACCGAGATCTGAACTAAACTAAGGAAGAAATTTTTAATAAAATACTAATTTTACTTGTTTTCTGTTGGACATGTTCCATTCTACCAAACTTTATAGAGCTTTCTTTAAGACATCTGATTAGTTTTGATGCATAAGCTGTGATACAACTTTAATAAGTAGTGGTATTTAGTAACTTTGCTTACACTAATTTTCACAGATGTGATTAGTTTTGGCATAGTCCAATTTGAATGGGATCATCCTGAGGGAAAGCAGCTTGTGTTCAGTTACTTGCATTTTTGGTTTTTTTGTGTGTGCTTTTCATTTTATTCAAAGCAGATACAACTCTGTATTTACAGATTTATTTTCTTTTCCTCTGTAGCAATTTTCTGTCATTCTGGCTTCTCTGTCATCACCAAACTTTTAATTTACCTAAAATTTACATAAAAATTTACCTATCCTTTAGGATAACAGCCTCTTCTCCAAAAAGTTCCTTTCCTGACTATTGAAGATCATGCATCCTTGGCAATTCTTAGTTTGTGTTACATTATAGGCTGCAGTTTGGTTTTGGATGCAAGCTGTCAAAACTTGATCTCAGAGGTCCCACGAGTAGGATCAAGACTATGTAAGTTTCACTTGATTTCTGGTCTGCTAACTGCCACCCCACCTTCCCGTGGTAAAGTCTCAAAAATAGGCAAGAATGATCATTGAAGAGGTCAGTGCAGTGCCTTATTTTACTACTTGACTTTCTGGGGCTTCTGTGGAGCTTTGGTTAATGTTAAAAATCCTGGTTTAGTAATGAACACTCCAGACTTGATGGCTACTCTAGGAAGTGACTGCTTATGTAACACTGACCAAATCCATCTGTGTTTGCTGGAAGTAAATCTGGGCAGCAAAGATGGAGTGCTCTAGTTTGGAAATCCAGTGAGAAGAACTGTGGGTTTCTGTCTTAGGGAAGAGCAGATGCAGGCTACAACTTGAAAAATGATTCACTGGGAAGCTGAGTGAAATACCACAGGTAGATATCAAATTTGAAAAAGGACAAATTTACAGCTAGCAGTGCCATGCTTAGCAGCCATCCTTAGGCATCATGGTCTCCCTATGTTTCTGACACTGTGAAAGAGAGATTTTGGCACAGTATTTCTCTTGTTGTGTTATACTGTTGCCTGTTCAGTTAAGTGTAGAGCATAGCTAACACAGTCCAGGACTGCTAGCATTCTAAATGCGTTGCTGAGCTCTTGGTTGTTTTCCAGTAGTAGATTTACTGCTCCTCTTAACATTGAGTTAATTTAAGATACCCTTTGACTAAGTATTGTCTGCTTCCTAAATAGACAGTACTGTCCTTGCAAAGCTGAAATTATGGGCTTTGTCAAATTGCATTGGATTGTTTTTAATTAAAAAACACAATGCTAAACTCTGTACTATTATAGAGGCAATGAATGCAACATTAAACTTCTCTACCAAGATGTTTATTAGCTATTTATATGACAGCATTGCTTCCACAATTGCTAATACACTTTTTTCCCCATAATAATAACTTTCTAAAAACTGTTATAACAAAGATGCAGAAACGGAGGGCCTGAATATTCAGATGAGACTTTGGTGTTTCATTACTTTGATCCTTGGCACTGCTGTACAGCCTTGACAAAAATTAGCAAAGCCTCAGCTGTAGTTTAGTTTTTCTTCTGGAATTAATTCCAAATGCTGTTCTGTGAGAAACAAGACTGTGCTCTGGACATGGCTCTTTAATTTTCCTCCCACAAAAAGTAACTGTACCAAAAGATGGGTGCTACTTGCTCAAATGGTTTATTGAGATCAACAAAGCTGGTTTGCACATTGACAGTTAAAACAGGCCTCCGGTATGATCTGCTGTCCAAGGCTTCTCTCTAGGGAGCCACATTGTGTATGTTTGATGTGTTGGGAAACCATTTCCTCGCCCTGTTCAGGTTTGAAATTGCATGTTTCAGTCCCTGAATGAGAAGGAATAGTTTGTTAGCTCTTTTTGCTTTGCCTGTCTCAGTCTCTGGCTCTGTTCCTAGAATGAATTGGTATTCAAAGGGCACCGACTCCTGGCATAGTATCAAAAGAATTATGCTGCTCTTCTATCGAAGAAGTCCTAGGCTCATTGCTTGGGCCCAGCATTAAGGCTTTGACTTCAGAATAGCATGTTGAAGTCTTGTATTGGACACAGCTTTTGCCTAGGTATGCACTGCTTTGATGGTATTACTGAGCTAGTTTATAAAAAAAAATTTTTATGCTTATTGTGAAACACTAAGGAGTGTTCCCTCAGTGAATGAGATGGCTGAAACTGTTACTTAATATATTAAGCTAATTTAGATATAAAGATATTTTAGCACTAGACTGGGGAATGTAGGTGTATGGAATACTGCTGAAAATAGATACTGGGGAAAAATTCTAGAAATGTTCAGCTACAATAGTCACAGTCTATGAGAATTTCTTTGTATTGTGTCAAGCAAGAATGCTACTGGTACTAGAGTAAGTGTTATCTTCATACTGTAAATCAAACAAGTAGACAATAAAGAAATGAAAAACTTGTCCCATTGGATTCTCTTAGCTATTAGAGATTATAATTGTGCTGTTATTTGTGTGCTCTCTAAGAAAGAAAAAAACTGACATAGAAGACATTCTAATGTGAAAATGTAACTGAAATAGTTTATCCATGGCATTATCCTTTTGTTTCGTAAATTCAGTGCTTGAATACGTGCTATGCTATTTGTTTGAGTAATGAGTTCTTAAATGTACTTAGTAAGGATAAGAAATATGAGAAATAATTTTAATTCTTCTGATACCCAAAGCTTATCTTCATTTGCACAGAAAGTAGATTCTGTCATCTAGGGTTTACTTCATTATTGTTTTACTGAGGGCAGAATAAGACTATGAGAAGAAACATTAGTAAACATGAAGAAACTGAGGAATCTATTTATCACACTGAAGTGTATCACTGAAGATGAACGAAATATCCAAAGTATTTTATATAGTACAAAAAGAGAACGAGGGGAGAGTTGGCTACAGAACACTGTAGCTAAAGAGTTTGATTAAAGCATCTCTCTCATTCCCATTAGTCTTTCAGCTTTTGCTCCTAGTATCAAGAATGTCAAACACACTGTCCCTATTACCTGTCACCTGTCAATAATAAGGTACCAAACAGACAATTTTAAAATTAAGAACATAATATTTCTATATTAAGTATTTTTCGTCAATTAAAAATATTTTTTCCAGGAAATTCGTAAGAGTGAGTGATCATTGGAGGAAACAAGGAAGTTAATGGGATTGAGGGAGATGCCTTCAGAAAACCCTTTAGCTACTATCGTAATAAAGGGAAGATAAACTTTACTAATATCTCTTACTTAATAATGAACGGTAAGCAATGTGCAGTAGCAGTAACCATTTTCATTAAAAAGCAAAATTTCTCTAAGTACTAAATAATTTTTTTTTATCTAGTTCTTTCTTGCTACCGATTGTCTGCCTGAACTTTGAAGGCATTAAAGCAAAGATAATAACGGTCAAATCATAGAATCATAGAATTGTTTAGGTTGGAAAAGACCTTTAAGATCATCAAGTCCAACTGTTAACCCAACACTGCCATCCCACCACTAAACCATGTATCTATTAGTAGTAGCAGTCTATTAAACTTCTTATCTGAAGCATAGGAATTAGAAGGTAGCTAAAAGCCTTTCATGGCTCTAAGTAGCAAATGTCTGGAAAAGAATTGTGTGAATCCAATGCACATGTAGACCACTGAGACTTAAAAGAGCAGTCTTTTTTTTGCAGATGGAGATAATTTTAAAACATATGTAAATATATACGTTACTTTGAGTAACCACTTTTTCATTCTTTTTGCAATTTTGACAGTAAAGCTTTGTAGCATTTCATTACTTGCCTTGCACAAAACCAGTTTGACCAATCTTTTTTTGCCTTTAAGTTCAAATAGAAAGATTTGACAGTCTCAGCCACTTTTGCACGTTGCTGCATATATTGGTTGGTTTTCATAGTGTTATAGAATGAATGAAAGTGCTTTCTGAGGTATTTGGTTTCTGTTAGCTTTTTTCCCCATAGAAAGGCCTTTTTTGATGGCGGTGCTTGCAGTTGAAAATGCAACCAAACTTTTGCGGTCACTGACTTGATGACAGATTTTACAAGGCAAGGTGAATGCCTGAAACACAACTGACATTGCTCTCTTAAGTGCAAAGCTTGTATGCCATCTTAATGTTACTACTTTTCTTCAGGAAAAGATCCCAAAAGATGAAATCAAGATACAGAATTGCAATTATTTTTCTGATTTCCTATGACATAAATCAACTTCTGTGAAAGTGTAATTTTGTGATTGAAATGTTCCTAAGATAAAGAATATTTCAGTTAACCATGATTGCCCGGAGACTGCCTCTACTTGCCACTCCAGGTGCATAGTTTATGCCCTTTTATTTTTTTTAAGGGGAAAATCTTAATTTTACGCTCAAGAGCAACATCACCAAGAGAGATCAAAAATCTGTGTAGTGAACAGGTGGAATTCTGTTTGGAGTTGCAAGATATGAATATTTAGGCATAAACTTAATCATTTTAAAAACAAATTAAAAATCCATTCCCAGTTATTATAGCAAGATAGTATGTACTTTTAAATTATCACTAATGCTGATTCAACATTCCTATCTGCATCTGTGGCCTTTTGAAAACTCTTTCCTAACTTGTAACCAGAAAACTTGCAGATCTTGGGTTAGTAAAGATCTCGAACCGAATCTTTCTTTCAATGTTGTTGGTGTAGGAATCAGCCCATAGACTTGGCAGTATCATGTATTTTTAAACTATTGTTGGTTGAAATATTCACTGAATAGGATGTAGAAAAGTAGACTGTATTGTAATAATAAACCCCAAATTTATTTTTCTTTATTTGACATTTTCACTCTCTGATGTGACTTCTGTTTACTCTTTCTTGCTTTCCTAATGGCTGACCCATCAATTATGGAATCTACAAATACATGTTTAGTTGTGTTTAGATATTTTGGACTGGAGCATCTCTTACGAGAAAAGGCTGAGCAAGCTAGGGCTCTTCAGCCTGAAGAAGAGAAGGCTCAGAAGGTAATCTCATCAGTATATATAAATACCTAAAGGGAAGTGTGTTAAGAAGTTGAAGCTAGGCTATCTCCAGTGACAGGACCAGAGGCAATGGGCACAAACTGGAACACAGGAGGTTCCTCCTGAACATCAGGAAACATTTATTTACTGTGAGAGTGACCCAGCACTGGCCCACGTGGAGTCTCCCTCCTTGGAGGTCTTCAGAAGTCATCTCAATGTGAGCTTGAGCATCTTGCTCCAGGTTACACTGCTTAAGCAGGGTTGGACAAGGTGACCGCCAGAGGTCTCTTCCAGCCTCAGTGACTGTGATTTAAAAGTTTCTCACGTGCTGCAGGCATATGTAAGCAGATATTTGCCACTCTTTCTTAATCTGCTTGACTTAGAAAATGAATAGTTGAAGTTCTCAATTTATAGCATACTTTCCTCCAGTAATCCTTGTAATACTCACAGTATGCAGGATATTTTTAGACAATTCATCCTCCTTGCTTTATGTTTTATGAAATCCATTATTCAAAAGGAAAAATGAGCTGCTAGAAATGCCCCCTGAAGTTGCTTGTCCTAATAAGCTGTGCTCTAATTAAAAATATTTGTCAAATAATCAGAAATGCACATGTGGAATAACTAGCTTGGACAAGCTATTTCTCCATTCTGTGGGAACTCAGTTGTGCTGTCAGGTAAATTGGATTTCTCTTGCTACTTCCGTCTTAGTTGGAGACTCAGTTTTTGAGGGAAATAGAGTACTCTCACTACTTTTTTTGTAGTCAGTGCTGGGAAACAAGAGTTCTTCTTAGACCATTGACTGTTGATAAAGACAAGTCAGCCTTATGAATCTGGTTCAGTAGGTGCTAGTCACCAGCTTCTGATTTACATCTGAATAACTTCTTTCTGAAGATTGATTGCCAGAGGTCACTGAAGTAAGAAGAGAGATGAACAATAAGGACTTTTTTCAACATTGTCCAGGTATAGGAGGAAAACAGAGGAATAGCAAGGGGAGTCAAGGTGACTGTCTTTCATTTTAGTGTTTCATATTGGATGCTTGAAAAGGCATGCTTTAGAATGGGGCTTCATTTTAATGTTCCTAAATACCATATTCTGACTGCTGTGGTTAGTTGAATTGAAAATACTTGTCCTAATCTGTAAAAGAGTACTTCAAAAATAGAAGTTAATTATATCTAAGGGACCACATATAATTTCTGCATTGTTAGGGATTGAATGGGCTTCCATGGGGGATTTTTTTTTTTTCTGATTCACAGGAATCATGAACTGCAATTGTTGCTGTAGTAACAGTGCAGACCTTTTCTTTAAGTTGAACTGATTCTAAGTCGGCTGGACTTCCAGTTCTTTAATGATGGCTCCTAGATCCTAGCTATAGGAAGGAATAATACAGGTGTTCTTCAGGTTGATTGTTTGAAAATGCTGTCAAGCTGCAAATATATGGTTCTTATAGAAAGCTCATTGTCACGTGAACAGCCTAGATCTCAAAATTTTGTCCCTATCTGAAGAATGTTTTTTGTTGTAAGAATATGCAGTACAGCTGCTAACAGAAAATACTACAGGTATAAATCTAGTAAGCAAGGAAGCTACTCTAAGGAAGTTGGTCTCTTTGGATTTGATACATTCTAAATCACTAACTCTTTTTTTCTGAGTGTCATGCATTTTAAGTTAATCAGTCTGGAAAAGTTGATGTAGCTTGACCAGGAACACAAATCACAAAATCTGAAATTCTGGATAACCATATTATTCTTCCTCTGCCCATTCTCAGTAAGGGACTAGTAATAGTGATAGGTTTACCTTTGAGCGCTTGGACACTGTCTAAAGAATGTGTTTGTTGCCTATTTTGTAAATCTACTGTATGTGATGTTTCATAAAAGCAAGACTACTTTAATGTATAAACTGTTGCCATTTTGGTTTTACTGTATTTATTTATTCATTCTTCATAGTTCTTTCTTCCTCAACATCTGCAGAAAGTAGATTTTTCCTAGTTAATCAGACCATTTCATTGTCTGTCAATAGTGAGAAAGTGAGATTGTTCAGAAATAGAAAAAGGCTGCTTGATACTTTCTTAGTAAGTATCAAGTGTAATCCAGTTTTCTTGCAGATCCTATTTTGTGTCTGTAATTTTGTAAGAACTTTTTACATGAATTAGTCAGAGGACTAAGTAGTCATGTACGATTCGGGTCAATAGAATCCAGGCAACTTCTACTTTCTATTTGGGGAATGTCACTATCCACAGTAAATGAATCAGCTCTGTGGGCTTTGTGACACACACCTGAGAAACTGTTTCTTGGCTGAATCAACCAGACTTGGTGCCTGTATTCATATGCTGGTCTTTCATTCGTCATATAATCACCTCTAAGCAGAAAGGAAATCCCCTGTTAGTCACCAGCAGTGGACATCAAGTGGAAAGTCACTTAAAGATGAAATAACAATTACCTGCTTCAAAATAGTTGTGATTCTTGGAGATTTCTTCCCGCACATTACATATGTTTTTATGTGCTTAAATGCAAAGTCCTCCTGTGACATTATGTACTGGTGACAAAATTGTGGGAGAGTTTAGTTTACTCTTCCCGATGTCTTTCAGTAATAGAAAGTCACAGGAAAGCAGGAGGCATCCCAAGACTACAAGATGCTGCTGGTGAGTCTAATATAAAACTGTAAGTAATATATATGTTTACCAGGAATGCGTTCCTGAAGTTGAGCTGAAGATCCACAGTTACTACAGAGTAGGAAACAGGCCCATTTCTTTATCTTGCTGCATATGATCTTTTCTAACTTTTATTTGAGCTTTTTATGGTTTATTTGGCTTAACTAGCTTTATCATGTTGTTATGTTTAGTTTCTCTTACTGAAGTTTTTTGCATTCCATTAATTTCTTAGTTCTTTGGTTTACTGGTTGTTCACTCCACCTGTATCATGTCTTGAATGGCCAATAAACATCCTTTTATACAGGTTGTATCACCTTCTGTCCTAATAGATTATTCCGCAAATAACATAATGCATAGAAATCATGTATTCTCTGTATCTAAACTCTGTTTCTACTCCTGTCATCTCAAATACAGAAATGCATTTTTGCATTATATCTGTCTCTGTTGCTGATTTATCATTAACATATGCTGAAATGTGCCATTCTTTACTGTACATAGAACCTTTCTTTTCTGTAATATCATTAAGCATTGACCTTATATTAGGACATGATTATTGCCTTTTCCTTGGGACACTTGTTTGTTATGTGGAATGGAAGTGTATATATAGAATATGCAGCAAGTTTTACAATAGAATAGGTGTGTGAAGTAATCCTTTATGAATTCAATGTATGAACTGGCTTATTATTTAGTGTCCTTCATATTCCACACGGATGTACTACAGTAGTTCAGTGCAATTGTCTGACTACAGTTCAATAATGCTTGTTACTTGGTCTTTTTTTAACTACTTCTAACAACATTAATCTGTGTATATACATGGTCTACTCTTGTCTATATGTTGTACACTCTAATTTAGTTTAATTATTTTGTTTCTTTTATATATATTTCTAATTTCTTTTGTGGACTTTACTATGCAGCTCATGGTTGCACATTGATAAACCTGTATCAGATATAGAATCTAACACTAATGATTAGTAGTACAACAACTGCCTGAAATTTATATCTGTTATTTACAGCGTGATAAAGACATGGAGTGCTAGAGAATAAAACCGCTGGGTTTCTTGACAAAGAAAAAATTACGGGTTTTTTCTATAACTCACAGCAAATGAGCCTTGCTATGTAGAATCATTGTGGAGGTTGACCTGCCTATTTATGTAATTTATTCTTCTTAAAATTACATACAACTCAGTTAAGTCTACAAGGCATGATTTGTCAAACACCATCTCTGTTTTTGTTATGAGCTGAACAGTTTTGGCAGTTGTGTATTAAGATTATGCAGATAAACATGAACAAGTGCATCTTGTGCTACAAAATATGAATATTCCAAGAAGCTTTACCCTTGGTAAAAAGTTTTAGTGATGTAGAGACTCAGTTTACAATCCAGAGCAATTACTAATTTATTTCTGCATTGCTTTTTCTGATGCTTCACAAGAACATGCTAAAAGGATTAGTTTGTTCAACTCTTTTGATAGGTATGCACAAAAATACAAAATTTTGCCCTTCATTCATTGTCAACTTCCATGTCAGGTGATCCTTTAAAATGAATATACTTATGAAGTGATGATTCTAATGTATGGTATCAAACTGCTTTTTCTCCCTTTGAATGATGAATTTTAGTATTTCTTGATAGGAATGCTGGCTGTAATTATTGAAATGAAGCTGTTGTATAATACTCTTTTATAAGATTCATTTCCATGTGTAATAGTCTGCTTGAATTGTACCATAGCTAAATCTGGAAGTTACTTATCCTAGAGAAAGTAGCCTGCCTCGGAGTACTGCAAAAGTTGTGTAAAGAGTGCTCCAGATACTGCTTGCCAGTCTCTGAGAACATACGTGTGGGCAGTAACTGCTGGAAACTACCGTTAATAGTGACCATTCCTTCGCGTTCAGGTAAATGATTTTTCATTTACCTATGGCAAAAGCAGATTCCTTTAAGAGAAATGCTGGCTTTATCAGCCCTGACCTTGGATTGCAAGACTGTTTGGTAAATTAGCTATGGTGACAAGGTTATGAGTTTTTGGTCAGCAACCTGGCCCTGCTGGAAATGAGAATTGCCTTCTCTTCTTGCCTTCCCGTATAACTAAGGAAAAGTTAATAGAGAAAAAGCAGATTTTAGTCCTATTCCTCTGTCTCCTACGCCTTCTGTGGTGGATGGCAAATATAATGGATACCTTGGGCTCTTCTAAATAACTGCAAGTGCTTGATGTTGCAGTTAGTAATCAGTAGTCTCTTTTGACATTGGAATTGATTCAGATAATCACTTTTAATCATGATCTAAACCAGCAGCAAGGGACTTTGATTTAAAGCATCTGTTACAATCTTGAAAAGCATTGGTAAATTTTTGTTCTTTTCTTAAAGACAATTGGATTTTTAATAGTTGTTAATCGTAAAAGGATGTAGATTTGTAGCTAAAAATAGCCTTTCATTTAATTTGATATTTTGTTTTGTTACTTAGTGAGAGACTACCTGCTTGTATACAGGTTTATTCATGCTGACATACATTAAAATTTACTTGATTTTTTTTTAAAAAACTGAAGTTATCTGAAGTGTATTTGTCAGAAAGGAAAAAGGTAAGCTAGGTAGCACAACTTATAAATCTAGAACTAACTAGTTCACTAAAGAAAGGAAGTTTCTGTTTTAATTTATTTTTAATTAATACATTAAATTATAATTTTTGGTCACATTATCCTTCTAGATTTTAAAAGGACAGAGCATTCTCTCACACTTCATTTTCATTTATATTTTTGCAGCAGGTTTTTTTCAATTTCCAACTAAGACTGAATGAATTGGTCATTGAATTCAAGTAGCAGAAACATTAAAACAAAGAAAATATTTATTTAACATCTGCAGAAAAAACGTGCTGTCAAGAGTTGGTTTAACATTTCAACAAGCTGTACACCCAAGTATTCAGCTAATGAATTGCTTTTGACTATCTTTGAAACTGTAGTAGCAGAAATGTACTACTGAAATACTGTTTGAGTATGGTTTAAAATTATTGATAGCTTGTGGTAAATGCTATGTTAAATATAATTAAAGCTGTAATATACAGGTTTATTTCTCAAATAGAAAATACATTTTTCATCAAACTTCGAGTTCATGGTGAAGAGGGAAGCTCTCTTAAGCTTATTGGAGGTGAAGAGCAGTATTTTAAGCTGAATGTTTAAATTACTTCCCCATGTCAGAACACTGATAATAAATTAAATACAAACTATGCCATGGTCACACAGGCCTCTGGAGCCCTGCTACCTGTCATATGTACTGGCAGCATGTCCATCTGTTTACCAGACTGAAAACTTTCCCACGTCCCATGAAGCTGTCAGCTGCTGCTTTACAGGAGAAAAGGGGCAATAGTGGTGACCACACTACGTCTGGGAATATTAAGACACAGAGAGCTTCCAGCTTCCATCACAGATGATTATGATAAGATTAATAAAATACAGATAAGACATCTGTATTTCAGCTGGGACTGTTTATGTATGTGCCTTTTTTTAAGCATTCCTGTTTTATTGTTTGTCTCGCTCTGCTATGTATGTTTTTGGAGTTTGCTATTCAGACTTGTCAAAAGCGAGCAGAAGCTGGAGAAAAAGGCTTGCAAACATATTCAGCCACAGACTGATTAGAGGGAGGGTCATTTTTCTGCCAAAGTGTTGCTGAGCAGTCAGGTTTTAGACCCACTTTTTCTTATGAAACTTTTTTCCCATAGTGTGACTGTACTTTGAACAAAAGGTAATGAAGTGGTGTTTCAGAGATGTTCTTTATGATGCTGGTGTTAAACGGTGCTTTTCTTTTTCAGCTAATCTGCCTGTACCTACTATTGCTGCAATAGATGGAACTGCGTTAGGTGGTGGCCTAGAACTTGCATTAGCTTGTGATATAAGAGTGGCAGGTAGGTCTGAATCCTGCTTATAGTTCATAGGTTTATTAGTGTTGCAGATGACTTGACTAATTCTTGTTTTGGCAACAATCTTATAAACTTAGTTTGTCTTTGATGTTGTTTATAACCAATTATTTTAAAGGGATTTAGCAGAAACCTGTTTAAGTACTTGCTAATGTTTAATTTCGAATAACTTACCACTGATAGCTCGATCGTTTTTGTTACATGTTTTATTTTATTCTTATGACCTTCATTTTATCAGTATTGCCAGAAGGGTTATGTAGTTGTTTTGATATTTTACTTAGTAACTAAAGTATTCTCCTTTATTTGAAGTGTTCTAGATCAAGATTTGATTTTATCTAAGAGGTTGCACGGAAAAAACAGAAGTTGTTAGTGAGAGTATTATTACACAAGCAATTAAGCTGTTATAAGAGAAAAGTGACAACAGTACTTGAAAAGAGGAACCTTGACCTATCCAGCTGTCAGAATTGTAAAGCCATTTGTTGGAAATTAAATGGAAAATTTGTCCTGAACAGTTGCCAGTAACTTAGGGTATATAAAGCTCTTTGACCCTTAGAGAATTCAAAATAATCAGATACAAAATTCTACTGCATTTTAAGATGTTAAATAATAACAGTCTTTTTCTTCTAGTATTTTTCATTTTGCTAAGTCTCTGTTACTCACTGTAGTTGCTTACTTGCTATGTGAAAATTTATAAGGTACAGAACTTGATGGAAGTAGTTGGATGTTTTACTGAAGGCAGATCAGTTTAATCTATTTGAAGATTTTCATAAACAAATGTTTTTTAAATTATTTATTGTTCTTTTTGAAGGAAAAGTAAAAAATTAACAAACTTGTAGGTCATTATTACGTATTTGCAAAGTTTTCTTCCTATAGTTCATAGTAAGAACTCATTTACATTCTGTTTTTTAGCCTCTTCTGCTAAAATGGGCCTAGTTGAAACAAAGCTGGCAATCATTCCAGGTGCAGGTATGAATGTTTTGCTTTTGTTACCATGGATAAATAAATAGCACATGCTCTTGATATTTGATTTTAGATTGTTGTGTATGAATCTCTGCTTACTTTTATATTTCTGTTAGGATCAGGGCATGTTTTAAAGCTTATTGCTCATAATACTTACTAAAAATTAATAAAAAAAGTGTATTTCATATTTTTAGGGAGTAGCATTTGCATATTATCTTTTTAATCAAAGTCTTCATTAACTGAGTCAGTATTGTGTTATTCCGTAAATGACATTTGATGTCTTGAACTGAAGACTAAATAATTTTGCTAAGGATCAGACTAGGAAAAAAGATAGAATTAGCTGTCAGTGTACAAAACTGGTAGTTTAGACAATGGTCCACTTTTACATAAAGTCTGGTACATTAGGATTCAAATTCTGTTTTCATGCTGCTTGTAAATTGGTTGTAAAGAGTTTAAAAACTGAAAGTGTGGCTGTGGATAGATCTTTCGTCTTACCAATGTTTGGGGTGAAAAAGCTCTTTTCTATTTGGAAGGCAAATTGACTGGCTTTTCTTGGGTTCAAGGTGAATGAAAATTTATAATGAATAATGTCCGAGGAGGTCTCTGTGTTGTGAAACCTTTGGGTTTTATTTTATGGATAAACCATTGTCACTTGAATTAAGATATCTACCTTTCTGGGGAAAGGGCAATAACTTGAATACAGGAGCATCCTTGTGACCCCCACCTAGCTTTGGCCTTCATTTCTGGAAGTTCTGGAGAACTTTATAACCTTTCTTTGCCCCTATTTTCTTTCTGATGGTGGAACTTACTTTGAAAGCACTGTATCCGATTTTAATGGATAACATTGCAGCTCATATAGAGAGGACAGTTAGAACTACCATAATGGGAGCACTGGTATGAACTTTGTGTAAGAAACTGTCCCATCCTATCACTAATCTAGACAATTACTGTACAACTTGAAATGCTTTATTATTGTGGTTACTGTTGAGTTGTGATTTCAGTCAATACTTTCCATCTCTTTCTGTGGTCAGAGCTATATTTTATGTAAGGAAAACTGAGTTACGATGACTGGTCTCTTTAGCAGTGGATAAAGATAATAATGTACATGATTTTAAGGTTGTATTTCCTTCTGGTGGTGTTCTCATGAAATAATGCGCCTTCACAATAAATCCTGGTGAAGAAAAAGACAGAAAATGATGTAGTTTATCTCTGTTGGCAATTTTTTCCCCTTTGTCCTTCCATTCCATCCTCTCCTAAGGAATTCTGCAGGACAGTATTGGAGACATAATCTCCAGTTCAAGAAAGTCAGGTAAAGTTCTCCATATATTCTCAGTATTCAACTTAATTAGGTTGTCTCACGTTTCCTTGTCTTCAGTTAGTTATAGATGTTTCAAACTTAATGCTTTCAACTTAAAACGCTAGGTGACTGACTCATTAGAGTTTCATTGAGAATGTTTTATTGCTATTCAAAGACCAAGGTTTGAAAAATATTTTATTTTTTCTCATTCTAAAATAATGATTTGGGCATACGTCTTCAGCTCCTTGAAAATATGACAGATTTCACTATGTTGCAATGCCTTTTAAACTTAAATTCATCACTGAACATACCCCAGAATGTTTTTTTCCCTATTCCTATCAGCCTTTCTGGAGACTAGTTTTGCTGAGTGTATTCAAGCTTATCAGAACTTTTTCCTGATCAGCTTGTACTTGCACGAATCCTATTGAGCAATGACAGACAATGTTTCAGCCCTTTTTGGGTCCTGTCATCCAAATAGTAACTGATCATGCTTTGTGTCATCACAAAGTGAAGAATGAGGAAAGGAATTCTGCATATGTCGTTTAGATAGAGAAGCTAGATATGCCCACTTGAACCACAGGTTTCATGGGTTAATGGAATATTTTCTTATATTGCTTACTTCAAGCTGCTCTGAGCCAAAGCAGGACTGGGCAATGGAGCCAAAAAGAGAGCTGTAGCCATTAAGAGGCCTCAATAGGTTTCTGCTGCAATCTAGTACATCTGAAACATGCTGACAAAATGTCTTGGTTCTTCAAAGTAGGTCCCTACAGCATGGCAGGCTACTACTGTTTTTATTCTGCTCCATCAGCTGCCATGAGTATATTATAGATGTAAAGATTTTAACTTGGGTGATAATTAACATGGGTGTTTGAGGCTGTATGAAAAAAATCTTAATTTTCTATTTGCTTTTCTTAAAACCACAGGAAGTTACACTCAAAAAGCTATGTTGGAAGAATGTTACTGGGACTTAGTGATATTAAAATACAGATTCAGGGCAGATCAGCTATGATATTTTGGACCTTGTTTTATGTTAAGTTTCATTCCATCCTGTTTTGGAATGTGGTCGTCAAAAGACCCAATCAGCTGCTGTCTAGTGACCAATCAGTTTTAATACAAATTTCCTACGTGCAAGTAATTTTGCTTTTGAATATGCACAGAAGTACTGCAACCTTCTAAAGGCTAAGGTTGAACACCAGTTAGCTGAATCCTGGTTACTATACCAAAATGTATTGTTCCTTCTAAGTCTGCTGAGGGTCTCAACCAAGTGGGCGTTTCTAGAGTGTGCCGAATCTTTGGTAGCGAGTTGAGTGTCCTCAGGAAATTCATCCATGGCAAGCAGGAGAGCAAGTCCCAGGGAGGTGACAGCAGTGCCTCCTTTTACACAGTAGCTTTGTGCACGGACCAGCTGCTCAGGTTGTGAGGGAGGGGGCTTGAGTCTTCTGCCTCTGGAAATTTAAATGCAGTTCTCTCCACAATTCAGAAAGCCTTGGCTGCCAGACTGTGAGCTAGGGAAAGGAGAAAAATCTGCCAATTTTTCCTCTTCAGTACATCCCACTGTCTAGTAAAGAAGTCAAGATTCAAAGAACTAGAGGAAGTGTGTAACAGAGAAACTGGCTTGGTAACTCAGTGCTGGGGAACTTACTTGAGAATGAATATTGATGAGTTTTGTTTTCTAAAGAAAGTCTGCCAATCACTATTCATTGCACAACACACATATATATCAGGCTATTTGTCTCTTCATCCCCTCTCCTCCGCACTTTTCTTCCCTGTGAACTTGGGTCTGTTGGCCAGTTGTGGTCTAATTTGACGACAGCGCAGTGGTTGCAATAGTAAGAGAGTTCCTAGAATTTTATTTAAAGTAGGTGGCCAGATAAAGGGAAAATTCTGTTGTCCTCAGATGAAAAGTCTCAGCACAAACTAACCTGTTCTTGGACATGAAAGAATGGGCACAGGAGGGAGGCATTGTGGATGTCCTAGCTGTGGGAAATGTTTCACAGTTGGAATACTCCTCTCACTGGACAGCAGTGAGTTTGTATGAGACAGGATTTCATAGAAAACAAGACTTTGTTAGCTCTGTGGTTTAAGGAGATGCTTGTTAATCAGCCAGAGTGGCTTTTCTCAAAGCTGTTCATTGCTAAAAGGAGCCAATTTTTTGGATCTCTTAGTCAAAATGCTGTTTAAACAACTTACTTTCTGTGTAACTGTAGTCTGTGCAGAACTCAGCATAATGTAGGAAGAGTCTCTTTTACACAAAAATCATGTTCCTTCTCTTTGTTGGTATTTCTCAAACTGAAGTAAAAAGAAAGCAAGCCTCTTTCATTAATTGAATGTAGTTTCTGGTGTCTCTCACCTTTCAAAGGAAGTGCTTCATGGTGACAAGTTTCTCCTTAGCTGAAAATGGTCTTTTGTAGCATTTGTATCTAAGTCCTTTGTTTTTCTGCTTTCTAACTTTTTAAAGCTATCTCCATCCATGATTTATTTCTGCTATTTATCTCTAGACTTTCACAATGGATGTCATATTGGACCTGCAATTGATAGATGATGCCTTGCTGGCAGATCTGCTTTTATTTGTTAGTACCTTATTTGTATACCACTCAGTAATAGATCTGTTATGAGAAGATAAAAATTCTTGTAAACAACATACATAAACTTTCTTATTTTGTTCATAGAATGGGATATGATTGGTTTGACAAGGGAAAATACCCTGTGATCATAAGTAGGAAAGACATGTATATGTAAAAAATAGTTTGGATTTTCTGTATGCAATTTTTTTCCATGAAAGTTTCATGTATAAAGCTGAGGCATTGGTGTACATCAACAATTATGTATCCACAAAAAAGACAAAATAAAATAATGGGACTTCATTGAAATTAATACACTCGTGTCGGCAGATAATTTGACCTGGCTAGATTAAAACTGTAGCTCCTGGCCTGCATACTTACAGCTATCACTCCTCTTTTTTGTTTTGTTTATGAAGACATTTTAATTAGCAAGCCTTCATTCAACTCATCAAAATAAATTTTGCTTTTGTTCTTCCCTGCTCCTCCCCCAAACCCCACTACTTCATGACAGAGCTGTCTTCCACTGTCTAAAGGTAAAATAAAAACCCAGCACATAATCCCTGGGATCATGCTTTCCTTGACAGCATTCAGTTTAAAAGTGTATTTTATCAAAAAGGCTTTAAAAAAAAAACAAACAAAAAACCAACACCCCCCCCCCAAACCCTCTGTTAAATCTTTAAAACAGTCTTTGTAAATAAGCTATGTCTTCTTTATGCATCTTAAAGTTTCTTTGAACCCTTTTTCCAAAGGTGGAACAGAAGCTTTGTTTCATAGGAGGCTGGACTGTTTTTTGGTTTTAAAGTACGTAGCAAGGGAGAGATTTATTGGCAGCATTTCTGGGTTCTCCTCTTTCCACTTTGGTAACAGTATTGTTTTGACTTTTTCTGAACTTTAAAATGTGTTTGGGGAAGTTATGGTACTTGTAGATTATAAGATTATAAAAGATGACAGAAGAACACACTGACAAATTAGGGTTTTTTGCATAGGAAGAAAATGAGCATAAGAATGAAAACTGGATTTAGGTGATCATTGCTTTCTTCTTTATGTCTTAAAGTATTTGTTGTTTGCTCTTAAGAACAACATGGAGGTCTCTGTTAAAGGATTTATTTTAAAGCTGAAAAAAAAATTTCTATTTTGGATGACAAAGATGTCAAGGGAATTTCCAGATGTGAAAAACTCATACAGAATGTGATCTTGCTAACAGCAGTAGTTGTACAATTCATCCAAGTGTAAAGGTTAAATAAAATATCAGGCATTTAAAGTTGAAATCTGATGCACCTTACAATATATTGTTAGCATATTCTTTAGATTTCTATACTTCAGTTTCAATAGTAGTAGCAATAATTGCATTTGACAAATACTGAAAAAATGGAAGCATCACCATTTGTGGTAGTGTCTGAGGTAAGTCTTGAAGGCTTCTGCACATTTAGTGTAGTTTTTCTGCATGTAGGTGCTACTTGCTAGTACATCATTGCAGAGATACTTAGAAAGAAAAATCTGCTTGTTTTGTATAACTTTATACATCTTTCCTGAGTAATCTCTACATCTCCATCCTATCTTTATTCCTGCCCTCACTAGCCTACTCTTGTCTTCTCTACTTTTTCCAGTCTCCCTGGTTCTTACATACACAGTTTTTCTCATTAGGTAGGAATACCAACTGAGTCCCCTTTCCTTTTTAAAGGTGACAACTGACTGGTTGGGAAAAAAACTCAAAGTGAAACAGTTAGCTTTGAGTTTGTTTCTTTTTTTTTCAGTTAGTCCATTAACTCTCTTGTGATTTCTCTTACTTCTCCTGTTCCTTTATCCCAGTCTTCTGTTGGATTTTTATTATTGTAAAGTTCCCACATTAAATACTGGTAGAAGGCAGTTTCAAGTAAGCTCCTGAATCAAAATCTTCAGCATTTCTTCAATATTGTTCTTGAAAAGTTTTACTGTGAAACAACCAAGAAGATGTACTTTCTTCTTCACCTTCCCTTACAATTAAGAATTTATTTTTTTTTTAACTGCGGTCTAACAGTGACTGCTGAGCATTTACAATCCTGTGATAATTTGGTACAGTAAAAACTCTAGTTACTCTAAGAACATTTATCTACTTTTCTTCAATCATCTGAAGTCTAGATAGCTTTATTTGCATTTTAATATTTTGTAATGTTTATTTTATGCGTTGTGTTAAATAAATGGCCTGAAGTAAAAAATTGCTAATAGTATAAAAAACAGATGTTTGAACATCCACTCTTTTCTCAAAGTAATTAAGAACAATATATAGAATGTTACTAGAGGGAGGTAAATTGGTTCTGCTTCTGTAAGTTAGGGAGAATTGTGGTTTGTACGTTTTCTTAAATAAAAATAAGCTGATTTTCATCAAATTACTCATTTTATCCTTGGCTTTATGATCAGTTGTAATGGTCATGATGTTGAGGCAAAACTTGAAATCATGTCATGCAATACTAACACTGCAAAAGATCCATACAAAAGCCTAATTTTTTATAAATTTTATTTATAGTCTCTCTGTATAAACAGAGCACTTTTGTGTATAAAGAGTACTTTGGAAGTACTAGCAACGTACAGCAGAAGAGAAGATGATAGTAGAACTCCATGTCATCAGAACTATCCCCTGTATCTACACGAAGCGTACAGCGTTTACCTTTACAGAGTGATCCACAGAACAATCTGTGCTTTTCCCTTTGCATGCTAGCCACAGAACTCTTTCCAAACCATATTAAAAACGCAACTAGTGCTTCCTACAGAAAAAGGAGGTATCCAAGGCTATCATCAGTGTCCCAAGTGGCTGCAGTTGTATAGAATGTTATTTAAAATGTCAAGTTCAGTGTAAGAAATTGACCGCTTCTGCCATTATAGTTGTTTCTGCTGGCAGAGATTGCAGAACACCTCTTCCTGACCTAAATTTGGAGGTGTCTTGTTTACAAATCAGAATTAACAGTCAGGTGTTTGAGAAATTTCAGTATCGTAAGGAGCAGCACTGCTTCCCTAACATACTATGTCTAGTTAAAGTTAGTCCTTTGATGCTGCAGAGGAAGGAGGAAATAAAATGAGGACGAAAGAAAGCCCCAAAAGCCAAGTTGAGCATTGCAGGAAGTGTAAGAGGAGAGAAAGGGAATTTCCTTGGTCTTGGAAATCAAAGCATGGAAGTTCTGAGACTATTATAATATCCCTATGGAGAGATCAAACCTTGGCAACAAACAATTATTGAATGTTCTTTAGACCTTTGTCATGTCTTGGGGGTATAAAAACATTGTTCTTTTTATCAATATTGAATTTTGGAGTAGTTTTTATTAAAATTCATTCTTACAACCTGAGTGATGTTATCAGTTGTTTTCCTTAGTCTCATAGGTATATAAGTACATTTGCTTTCATCAGTTTAAAATTTGTTTTGTGAGATTGATGGATTGCTCATTTTTGAATGACAGCCAGAAAAATGAAAAAAATGTAACAAACTGTTTGGTTCCTTCCATCCTTCTTAGATCATGTGGCTTTAAGCCCTGTTCAGGTACTTGTTTCACTAAGTGTGGGTTGTACTGTCACATTTGTATGTTTTCCAGACCATTTCTCTGCCATTGGTAACTAAGCAGTGAAGCTTTGAAAAAGAAAGCAAACCTGAACTTTGCCTTTGCAATTTGATTTTTTCACCATATATAGAATAGTATGACACTGAACAGAAGCTACGGTTTAGGCAGGTTGTAACAGTATGAATGGAATTCACAGTAGGTTGCACAGCACAGGTATTTGGGGTACTCAGGTGAAAAGGACATGGAGAGAATAAAGTAAATGGAAAAAAGAATGATCTAAAGTGCTGCTAGGTAAAAAACCCTTTATTTTTCTAAAGCCAGTTAAAATTTAAAATTATCTGTGTACACACTTGCAACTCAACAGGTGAACGAGTTTTATATTCACTCATAAGGATCCATCAGAGTTCATGAGTGCCTTTGATGAAATGATTTTCCCATTGAGCAAGGTTTGGAATAAATTTTAAAAGTTGTACAACGCCTAATGTACTTTGTACAAGACCACCCTTTTTTACTTCGTAAAAGACCATGCTTTTCATCCCCAAACATGTCCTGAAAACAGCACCTGGTGTCTATCTCAGGCTCTTGTGTCCACTCAAAATCGTGATAAAAACTTCCAATTGCACACTTTGGTGTAAAGTTTTTGTATTACTTTCTTTCAAGTTCTCATTTTAAAGTGATGTGAAAACAAAAGAAAGACTAAGTAATGATAACCAATGTTTCTGGGGAAAGGTGGGGCATGAGGAAAATAAAAGATTGCTGGATATGGAAAACATAGTTGCATAAGGTTTTCTTTCAAAAAATGGCTTACTGAAGTGGGTTTTTTTGAAATTAAAAAAATTGCATTTTGGAAAAACGTGTTAGACAAATAAAACTCAGCATCTACTGACTTGTCTTACCTGTTCTGGTGGACTAGGAGCTAAAACAAAAATCCTGAGCTTCAAAGTTCTAGGCTCAGCTTCTTCTGTAGTCAGCATCTCTGCATTTTAAGGTTTTCTACCTTTTTGTCTGATTACCTTTTCATGTTCCTCTATTGAGGAGATTCATTGCTACTTTAGCTCATTGTCAGAGATTAAATATTGTCTCAGCAGTGTCCTTTCTTCCTGTAGCTTCACTTATGCTCTCTATTTGGCAGACTAATCAACTTTTTTTCTACTCTTCCTATCTCTATGGTAACACTAATGGTAAGGAGAACAAAATCCTTATGGAGTGTTAGGAAAGGCAGAAAAAATAGGCAGGTGAAAGTAAGAGTCTAGTACAGAAAATGATTAACGTTAAAGAATCAGTGATAAATGAAGATGAAAATGCATGAGCCAGTCAATCTGGGTTGGGAATTTATTTTCTAATTCTTTGAGGTGGCAAGGGAAAAATCAAATTTTATCTTTTAATGACAGAATCAAGCAGAAATGTATCATTGCCAAATATCAGTATGTGTGTATGAAAAACATACCAGGGCAGTGGAAGACAGCAAAATAAAAGGAATGAAGATTATTCATACCATATAGGCAATTTTGGAAGTCCTAATTACTGTGCATCACTTCTGTCTCTCTGCATTGACAGCCCCAGAAACATAAACTCCTTATTTTAGTTCTTGGTTTGTCCCTAAATAAGATGTGTAAAAAGGGTGATGAAAATATTCCTTGTAGTGTTACAAAGCTTGTTAATTTGCATAGTGATAGACAAAACTTGATGCAAGATTATGAAGATGAGATGTTGGACACTAGTGTATGTAGCTGATGATATTACATATCACTTGGTAGTTTTCAGTAGTTCTTTAGAAGTGATGACCAAATGCATTTTTCAGTTGCAGAAACTGAGATAAAAAGTATATGTAGAAGACCTGTGTGAGTCTCACAGGTGAGAAAAGCAACATTCATACATAGGAATCAAAAAGTTCATAAACCACTCTTTTAAGTGACTCAGCTTCTGTGGCATATCCCCCTCCCCTGCCCTCGCCCCCTTTTTTTTTTTTTTTTTTTTTTTTTGTTTACATTTACATTTTGACAGAACGTAGCTACGATACTGCCACAGTTTGTACGTATGTTTGGGACAGAGTCTGCAAGAAACCTTAGACCTGTACAAAGAGATTGTGCAAAGAAGCAGAGATGGAAGGTGCAAGAGAGAAATAGGAAAAAGGATACACATGCTGATCAAGAGATTACTGACAGAGAAACAAGACAAGTTGGATGTATAATCCTGAGGACTTGAGAAGTTTTTATTAAATGAGGAGAAAGAAATAAGGTGCTGAAACTTCCCTATTGATTCTCTTAAAAATGGTTTGTTAAGGAGAAAATACTCAGTTTGGCTTTAGAAACATATCCATGTGTCTAGTTTTTTGTTCTGTTTGTTTTTTCCCAGATACTCCCACAGCATTTTTGATATTTATCTGATGAGTATATTTTTCCAAAACTTAGTTACAAGTCTTTATGTCATTATTTGATAAAAATTTCCATTGAATTGAGTGTTTGCCACAGTAAAGACTACAAAAACTATGATCATCCTTTAGGATTTGTTTTGGTAGTAATAAATCCACAGGGAATCTAGAGGAAAAAATAAAACCCAAAATTTTGAGGAGATTAAATGACAGTATGTTTCTGTCTTTTAAGTTCTAGACCTTTTGTGTAAGCCATTGCACAAGTGATCCTTTCTGTGCATAGCACACAGAGGAAAAGCCGTTTAGTCACTGGCATGTGTTAGTAAGGACTTGTGTAAGCAGGGATTGCTGGACAAAATTAATGCATTGCATTACTTATGTCATGCTCAAGTCTAGCTTATGAAAAAATGGGATTTTTAGCAGTGCAAGAATAATTTTCTTACAGTATTTCAGTTTACCTTCTTCACTTTGCTTGGTTAGTGAATGGAAAGCAATTTACAGGAAGCAACAGGCTTTGGAAAGATGAAAAGAAGACGACGAAGTATCTTCTGCTGTGTATTGTTAAGATTCCCCTCTTCAATACATCTCCATCTCAATATAGATGTTACTGGGGGTGAAGAATTGGGAGTGGAGCTCCAGAGTACCAGCTGGAGTATATAAATGGGGGCTAGTATAGACGCAACAATGCTTGGTAAGTTTCTAAAAATTATGTCGACAGCTGTTAAGCTCGTCCATACTCAGTGTGTTTTTTGAAGAGGGGCCAAGGAATTTTTAATCAAGGAAGATTACTGAGCAGATTACTGTGTGCTGAATATTTAAAAATAGACTTACTTTTATTAGTAAAAACTCTTTGTTTAAGCCTGAAGTGTTACATTTTTCACTGAAAATGCAAAAGCTGTTTTGATTTAAAACAGTATTAAATTATTATGAATGAGATGGAAAGAGATAATGAGACGGCAAGAAGATAATATTTATTCCTTTTAATCGAAATGTTCTATAGGAGTGTCAGTGTGAGTAATGTAAATGCATTTTAAGTTTAAACTTTAACGGCTCTCAGACAGTGGCATCTTGCAGGGAGGGAGGATTTTCAGTGACCTGTTAGATTGGAAAATGTCTGATTTAAAGAAAATTCTCTGCGGAATGTTTTTGTGTGAAGTTATTTTAGTAATCTGCTCTCATAGGACCAATTGCTAGTCTTTTCCCACCCTAATGAAACTAGGTCACTAGTTCTTGGCACTCATCCAAGTTGTAAGATTTATTTGGTGTTCAGGCACACTGTCTAGAAATAGTGATGCAATGTCAGCAAGGCCACTTTTCATTTCATGAACATAATTTCCAGTGCCCTGGAATTAATTTATTCACTGACCTCTTAATAACTGCAATCTGTCACTGGCTTACAGAGGCAGAGGAAGTGTCTGGAAACAGTCATGGTCACCCTACCAGGTGATTAGTTACAGGTTTTCTGTTCAATGTAACATTTCTTGGTTTTGATCATGTAGAAGAGTCTGAATATTAATGAAAACAAACCAGCAACTTAATCAAAAGGAAAATACATGTAATTAGTAAATATTGGAGAGAGATACCTGATTTGAAGTGGTTCTTTTGTACCACATACTGTAATATATCTGAGAAACATTCTGGTTACCTTTGAAAAAAGTAAAGGAATTCAGCATGTGTGGATCTTACATAATTGTTTGAAAAAGCACATTATGGTATTACTGTTGTACTTGTTAAGTAAAAAGAAAACTAGTAATTTGAAGTTACTGGTGTTCTAGGTTTACTCTGCCCCCCATGTTTTCGTTAAAATCAGGATTGTCTTTTGCCACAGGCACGGCAGGCAGTTGCTCAGGGTAGTAGGTTGCCCTGGATAGCAAAATAGCTGTTAGCCCTTTTCTATTTTGCATGTGCCAGCACCCTGGCGAGTCAAGCTTGCTGCTGCCATTGAGGCAGAAGGGTTCAGGGGTCAGAAAACAGTTCTTACTGCACAGAGTAACAGCTGGCTGTTCCTAGCAATGCTGCTGCTATTTTCAATGTTTCTGTTTCTGCTGTAAAGAAGCAGCAAACTTAGCTCTACAGGGATCTCTCCCATGTTCTCCATCCTAGCTCTGAGCCTTTTACCTTACTTTAGGTCTGAATGTTTCTTCTTTTCCTCATTTACCATTCCCCATGGTAGAAGCTGCACAGCATCCTGGCCTAGAATCCACTATCTAGAAAAATTAAATTTTGCCTACAGCAGTAAATTGGCTCTGATTAAAGTATCAGGCACCATCACTGCATGTAGTAAACCCTACAGTTGGGTATATATGGGAAAATACTTTTCTAGACCTGTACAAAACTGTATTTGGCCACAGATTAAAAATAATGTGAAAGGGGTTTTTTGGTTTGGTGGGTTAGGGTTTTGGGGGGCGTCTAATACAGTTCACGAGCTTCTGAATTAGGACACTTCATGTGATATTAAAGATACTAAAGTTTCTGGTGGAACTTTCAGCAGGGCTCAGTGCTGATCTACTGTCACTGCCACTGCAATCATGGAAAGAATTGCCACTTCTTCTGGTCTCAGGTTTCATGATCAGTAGTGTTTTTCTTCTTTCAGGAGACATCTTGTGACCTCCATGGACTTCCATGGCTGAGCAATGGTAGTTGAAAACATGTCCCTTCTTCATAATGGTTTGGAAAGTCAGTGTAGGTGAATGACTACATTTATTTCTAACTTGTTTTTCTGGGAATCTTGCTTAAATGTTTTCCAGTGTTTGAGGGTGGAAAATCACTGGAAATCTTTTTAGCGGTACCTTGTAGGTTGAAACTGAATATTCTTGAAAATTCCAGCTTTAGAGGAGCCAAACACTATTTTGAGGTGAAGTTATGATGTCCATAGAAGTATCATCCTATGCATCTTTAGTTCTAGAAAAGAATTTATGAAATTCAGTTCTAAAGCTTGTTGGTTTTCTAGTTTAAAATGTAATAGGAAAAGACATTTTTTGAATTAAAAAAAAAAAGACAAAATAGGACAGAAAATCACAGTTTTCTCATTGACTCTTGCCAAAACCAATATTTGCTATTGGAGACTTATATAAAGCACCGTGCTCTTTTTAGTGGTATTTGTATTATCAGACTGTTGGCTATATGATTCCCCTGTATAGAACAAGGAAAGGCTGCTTTGTCTAATATCCAGTATTTCAGTGTATGGAATGCTAGCAAATTTTGATGTCTTGGCCCACTGCATCTTTTGTCATCTCCTTTGTTTTCAAATTCTTTCAAGTGACACAGTAAATTAAGCTGTTCTCTGTTCATTATATCTGCTGACAGTCCCCCAAAGTCTTTGTAATAAAAAAGAGAATAAAACCAAAGTAGATTCCTGATGAGTCATTTTCTGTTTTACAGAAAACCAAAACCGGAGTTGAACGATATAGAACAACATTCTGATCTAGTAAATTACATAGAAACAGAACATACATACTTGGTTTTTCATGCCAGGCAAACCAAATTAAAATTATTTGGATACATCTTCCAGTGTTTCAGACACATGAATGTTTTTCTTTAAAACATACTATTGAAGTCTTTTTAGTTGTATTCATTTCTAAATTACTTATAAGGAAATGCTATTAATGTTTTATAGTGTTCTTATGCTGTTCTATTATTAGTACATAGTGTGATTGTGATTCAGATAGTTGGGTTTGGAAGGTTTTTTTGGTCCCATTTTTATGTTTCAGCATGAAGTAAAGAAATATGTTAAGTTTGGTGGTTTTCTAAATGCATATTTGTTTTGGGGCTTTGAAACTGACATGTTTGGAATATCCCTCAGCCTGAATCACTAGTTCACCTATATGGTAGGAAGCATGAAATAAGGCAGTTTAATCATCTAAACATTCATGTGAATGTTGTTCTTGAAAATTTCAGTGTTGTAGGGGTTCACAGTATTTTTGGCATTACTGTGGCAGGTTTTTTACATTTTGCTGAGCTTAGCATTTGCTTCATTGACTGTTTCAAATGAATTTCTATGACACTTTTGCCAAAGGTTTGCACTTACCAAGAACATAAGCTAAGTGCAGTTTTACTCTTCTGTCATTAAGTCACTTTTTTCTTGTGTTTTTACTGGGGAAAGTTCTTTGGAAAATATCTTTCTGGGCTCTCTGTTTTCTTGTAAAGGGCTAGGAGGTGATACTCCTCCCAGCAGAGCTGGAATAAAAGTAGGTCTAGTAGAAAGTAGGTGAATGATAACCAGTTAAAAATCTTGAATGTATTCATAACTTTGAACTTCTTATGTGTGGAATTTTCACTTTACACTGTAGGACTTTATAAGTCTTGCCTCCAAAATCTTCAAGCCATTGTCAGGTGCCTTAATCTCAAATAAAGCTAAAATTTCAGTGAAGTCACATGTCTCCTAAACAGAAGGAAAAATTAAAACATCTGTCAAGTGACTTCTTCTAGCATATATGAATGAGTGAGGTGCTAGCTGGATATTAGCTGAGTCAGACGAAAAATTTTCATGGTAAATTAATCTTACAGTACAGACTTCCCCACCATTTTTCTTGTAGTGGAAGCCTCAGTGTAGCAATAAACATGGGAAAAGTTGTTGTCCTGTTAGGAAATAACAGTGAAGAGTAGCTGCTCTAATTAGAAAGCTAGTGTTTTCTGTGTATTTTCTACCTCCCTCTTCCTGGAGAGTCTTAGAGTGCTACCACATCTGAATTCATAGGCAAGCTTGAACTCCAGCTTCATTCTGTGCACCCTGTGAACAGGTAGGACAATTCTGAATTCAGACATCCAGGCACTAAGTATTTGTCTTAAATTGTGAAAACAGAGGCACACAGTAGCACAAGGACACAAGTGTTTCTGAGTTGTTGTATCTTGAAGCAGGAGCCAACCTATCTCTTCAGACAGTTCCTAGAAGGCTGTTCTTGCAAGCAGAAGACAGCACATGGGATTCAGTTCCCTAAACAGGGTATCCTGTGCCCTCAAGTGCCTGGCTGGGGTTCTGGTTACTCTGTGTTCTCGCTTTCAGTGCAGTAGTTGTAGATACACTGTGATGTCTGAAATACTTTTGATGCCTAGGTGTAGTAAGTTAAATCCCATGCATAATGTCAGTGTTACGAGGCTTCAAGCATGGAAAATTTTAAGGGTAATTTTTTGTAAAGTACAGAACGTTAAGAGCATAGTACAAGTTGCTGGTTTTATGTTCTTTCAGATGGATCTGTCTGCTTTTTTGTCTGTTTGGGTTTTTTGTGTTGAACCAGAACTTTTTTTTTTACTCAGAAGGGACAGGCAATTTACAATTATATGCGTGTAATTTGTGCTGGTGACAAACTCATGCAGATATAACAAGTGTGAACAAATAGAGGAAATTACTATGTGGCCATATATATAGGCAATACCAAAACTTCACAGACTGTCCTAAATATGAAACATTGTAATGTGACTGAAATGTGCAGAGATACAACATAGCTCTGTACATAGCCATCATAAATATGGCAAAGAAAATCTGAGAGAAAAAAGTACACTTCAGAAATGAAATTTAGTAAGTGTAAGTGGTATGGATTTAGCCAGTAATTTCCATTGAATTTTGATATATAAAAGCTCACATAAAAGATTAGAGCAACTCTTTTATAAGTCATAAGTCATAAAATCAGAATAAATGTTCATATTTTTATTCTTTTTTTTTAGTATAAACTCTGCTTTCCAGCTCAGTCTTCATTTTGCACAAAATTAAAAAATAAAAAACAGTCAAAAGAAAAAAGTTGATATAGAATTGTCTGCTGTCAGTATGGAAGAGAAATGTGATAATTTGAAGACCAAATGCTCTTTGCTATAATAATTCTGCCTGAAAAGTAGCTGGTAGCTATTGGTCTTCTATTGAAGTTCTTGAAGTTTGACACTAGATTCGTGTATTAATTGCCATGAGTTTGACAATGAACAAGGCAATATATAGCTTGTATATTAAATTTCTTTCACCTGCAGGAACTAATAGACAGTTTTAACCCAGTTATATTAGGCTGTCAGTTTCTACAGGACTGGACCCATAGTAGTGAAAGATCTCTCACTGCTTCTCCAAGATTTGCCATTAGAGGCAGAAATAGAGTGAATGAATTTTGATATTTTAGTTGTTTTTAAGGATGTTATGCCTAGCCAGTTTTATAACTAGTGCAGGTGATCACAAGTCTTCATGCTGAACACCTAGAAGTGCCAGCTGTCTTCCTGGAGATCATCTCTTCAACAGAATAAGAGGTCGCCCAGAGCATAACACTGTGACCATAAAAAACTTTACTTTCTTCAATCCTGAAGTGAGAAAGAGAGAGGAAGAAAGTAAAACTGAGAGTACAAAAATAATAGTATATGCAGCATAGGAAGCAACTGTTGTTGTCCCTGCTCATTGTTCATATGGAAAAAAATAAGCCCTGTGAATTAAGAAGCACTTACTTTGAAGTAAGTCTCGGAAGTGTCAAACGTCCAAATAGTGGAAAAGACTGGTAAGTTGTCTGTTCTGCGTTCATCACACTTCTCCATTTTTAAATTACTTAAAACCCAAGTAAATTCTTTCCATGTTTTGTAAAAGATGTGTCCTAAATTAGTGTATGGAGTGTAACATACCGTAACTACAGATTTTCTGATTCTCTTGAATTCCCTGCAATACGTACATAATGTCTCTAGGCAAGAGTGTTTTCTTTTGTTCTTACTGTTTACTTTGGCCTTTACTGTAAGTTTATCTTTACAATGCCTTTCTTATTGGAAACCTAAATTTAGTTTGGTATGCTTCAGTGTCTGCAAAGACAACATTTGAATGCTTTTCTGCTCCTAGAGAAGAGGTGATTATAGATAATGGAACCAATGATAGTCACAAAAATCTTCTATTGTTTCCTTTTAAAAAAAATTACCCCACCCTCTCCCAATCTTCCCCCAGGAAAATATGTGTTTACTCAAAAACAAGGAGAAAGAAAGAAAAATCAGTGAAAACTATGTTTTGCAGTTAGAGAGACGTATTTTTCTGGTGGACAGAATAAAGTAATTGTTAGACTTTTATCTGTCTCAGGTTTGTCAGGTGACACACATTTTAGTAGATGTGTGGAGATGTGCATTTGCTCATCCTGTCATCCAGGAGCCAGCTATTGCAATAAGAAAAATCTGGTCTTCAGAAGTCCTTGATCTGGACACAGTGCTGGACAGCCTTTTCTAGGTGACCCTTCTTGAGCAGGGATGTTGGACAAGATGATCTCCAGAGGTCCCTTTCAACTTCAGTCATTCAGTGATTCTGTGATTTTGGCAGTTGGATGAAGTATCAAAAGACAGTGAAAACATGTTCTTTTTTTTTTTTTTTTTTTTTTACTTCTCAGAATCAGGGCAAAGTAAGCTTGCATGTTGTAAGCACAAGTACTAGCACAATATAAAGAAACACGTTAAATCCGTACGTGAGTCTAAATCTGGTTTGGTTTTTTTTTTGCCTTCCCCCCTGCATAGAAAAAGGAAGTAGTGCTTTCAAAGTAGACCAACAAAATGACAGCTGGTGAAGTATGGTGGTTCAATGGAAAAATCATTGACTTTCCTGAAAACACTCTTTGTAGATCAAAATATTATTGCAGTCTCATGCGATTTTTCTGATTTGTTATTTTTTTCATTCTCTTGTTTCCTGATGTAGGACTTCAGATTGTCACCTCTGACAGAACCTCTACTTCACAAATTTCATTACATGTATTAGTCTTTGTTTAGTCTTTTAAAGAAAGGTGGGTTGGTCTTTTAAACAAGAGTGTTTTATCATTTCTACCTTCTTTCTTCTTGGCAGCCAACTTGACTAACAGAAAGGGAAGTGGTGTTATCTGTACAAGTAAGTGCAGAGTAGTAGTGGAAGGATAGTACTGCTACGGTTAAGGTTGAGATGAATTTGCCTATTCAGTTGCAGATTTTTTCTGTGCTTTAAAAGCAAAATGTGTTCTGAGATTGTCTTAAAAGTGGCCATTTCCTATTGAAAATGGGATTACTGTGAACAGTCACACTTGGGGAGCAAGAGATTCACAAGGTACAGTGATTCTTGGCAGAAGATATAAAAGGAATGGGGAGATGCCCTAGTACCATGTCCAGTTTTGATTTGTGTGTGTGTGAGGTTATACATTTAAGGATCAAATTGTTCCAGTAGTTAATTTCAAAGTGTACCACCAAACCGTAGGGAGACTTAGGTAAAGCTAAAAAGCATTCTGAGATTGGTGGTGTATTTCTAGAGTTGTAACTTTTGTATGTGGCCAAGGAAGTGTTTATCTGAGCTGAGCATTAGTATACTCTAGCTAAAGTTTGACATCAGTGACTGGGTTGCATTGGGGTGTTCGTTCCAGGCTTTGCCTGGGTCGTGTTGTGTTGTTCTAGGTCTTGTTCCTAAATAAGACCGAACACTGAGTAGGACTCTAAGCAGTCTTACGCATATGGCTAGTGTCTCCACAGATGCAAAGAATACATGGAATGATCTTGACCAAAAGGTTATCTTTTGAACATAATATTGGGAGAATTGCTTTGTTTGGAGATAAAGGAAAAAAATTTGGAGGCTTTTTTGGTTTTATTTGTTCGTTCTTGTAGAGGGTGTAGTTTACCTGTTGCAGAGTTTTCATCATTCTCTGAAGCGGCTGATGACAAAGGTAAGGTTCTGCATTTACTGAACAGTATAACTGAAGTCCATCCAGAATGCCTAGGTAAACAGGTATGAAAAAAAAAAAAACTAATGCAAGTGTCAAATTTTCTTTGCTTAAAGGAATTGGGTTCTCTTATTTCTCTGCACATAGTCTAATTCTGTCAGGGACAGTGTTACTGTTAGGGATTTACATAAACACATAGATAAGCACTTAGCTTAGGGGAAGTGAGTTTGTGATATCATAGATCATCATTTCTCTGTTTGGTTATGTGGGTTTTTCACACAGAGAGAAAAGAATACTTATTATTATAATAAGCATTTATAGTATTCCTATAGCATCTTTATCAGATTGCAGGTTTCCGAAAGGGTAAATGTAGATAATACTTTACAGGGGATCTTTAGTGCACAGCTCAATAGTTAGTATAGTTTGACACTAATGATGTATTTTTAGTAGATTAGATAATAGAAACATCAAGTACAGACCAAGTGTGAAGTTTGGTTGGCTGTCTTTACATGACCAAACATGACTTTTGACTTCATTGAAAGAAAGGTCTGGCAGTTTCCTCTGTTGTATACATAGTCTTTACTGTACCTTTCATCTGCAAAATAGTGATGCCCTCTAAAATTGAAGTGATTTCTGGGGAAAAGTTGAAATTGTGTTGATTTAATTCCTGGTACTTTCCTGATATTTAGAGATTTAAGGAGGTGAACATAGTATCTTTGAAGGATTTCAGCCATGAGAAGTCAGCTTTAGCAAAGTATAGGGACGGAGTTACTTTTTGAAATAATTGTAAGTTATGAAAAGTGAGCTGTTGTGTTAAAGAATTTGAGCATTTGTTTTGCATAAAAGGTGTTACTGATTTATTTTTAGTCTTCAGAGATGTGTAAGTGTAATATGAGTAGGGATATTTTTACCTATTTTGCAAGTACAACTCCAGATTAATATGCACTACTGCAGAAGTGGGATATTGGGATGTAAACTGTCCACAGTGTAGCTCATTGATTTTTGAGTTTCTGATTAAAGTAAATTGCATCAATCACTGGGGTGGCAATGCAGAAATATGGAAGTGGTGTAATAGTAGTAATAATTTCCATAATGAGAAAGTCAGCTTTAAGAATGTGTGTAGGAGGAAAATGTTTTCCAAGAACTAAGTATATTTGAATATCATTTCATCTAAATAGAACACACCTCCATATGACTGATTTCATTTTTGGTAATCATTGACATTCTTTGTCAGAAGTTGCTTGTGATTCTGTCTTGTGAACATTGGCCTGCTAAGTTTTATTTCTGTACACCAAAAAATTAAAAATAATGTGCCTTACTCTGCTTTTCATCATGTCCTATGATGAGTCAAATATTTTCAGCACTTGTTTGTCAGTTATTTTCATGGTCAGTCTGCAATGATCTCCATGTCATCTTTCACTGTGATTTACTTAGCTCTTTTAATGGTGAAAAGAGCTGGTTTGCACATTTCTTTGCATCCCAATCAAGTATGTGTCTGATTTAATATAACAACGAAGTCAAAAAACAAAACCTTAAAATTAACTACTTCTAAACACAAATCAGAATTAAACAAGGTACTAATTTCTACAAAACAATTTTCTTAAGGTATTAGGATGATTCTTTTTTAAATGACTAATTTATTGTTTTAAAGTCTCAGAATAATTTGAAAAAGATACAAACCTCTCTATTTAAGTAAGTTGATCTTTTAAAACATGTGGTTAAGGAAAATCCAGGTTGATTCAATAATGCATGACACTATTCTCTGTACCTCTGTGAGGAAATCAGATGTTGAATATGAAACTAAGTGGAATCTGGCTTGATACAGTCGGTAAACTTGATGTAGTGTTGTTGCAAAGGCTATTTCATAATGCTCTGCCATTGTACCGGTAGACTAACAGTATAGAAGCAGAAAGTAACCAATGAAATATTACATCAGTTTGAAAATCCTACGCTTTTGGGAAAATGCAGAAGCTTTTTAGAAGCCCTATTCTTATTTAATTATTCTAGCTCAAGTTTGGGTTTACAGGATTAAAAAATACATAATAGAAATGTAACCTTATCTTCCACTACAGTCTTAGAAAGTAGACATCCTGAGCTTCATTATAATCTGTCAATAGAACTTTGCAGAGAAGATAATCAAGGATAAATAACCCTAACATAAAGTCCATATTGTTTATCTGTGCTTCTTACCACTGAAATTTTGATTGCTTAAACTTGCCCTGTGATGGTAGGCAAACATGAATGATTCCAAATAATTAGAATCAATTTTCATAAAACTAAGGACTCTACCATTTACATGGAACTGACATTTTAATGAACTGTGTAACCTAGGTTAAATTCGTAGAAGCTGATACCATAGTTGTTGCGAGTATTTTCATGAATCCAATCAAATTTAGACTTATGAGAAAACTTAGTAAAGAAAACACATAATATTATGAATCTAAATAATTGTAATAGTATGATACTTAAGTCTACTGTAACTTCAACTGTTGCCTAACTTACTGTAATGCCCTAAGATGCATGGCTCTTTCTACAGACTGTTGCTTACTGTGCTTGCTTTTTTGAATAACTTTAAATAGAGATGATGAATCTCTAGTTCAGAGAATGATTAGTGAAAGCGTAGGAGAGGTAGAATTACTTGAACTGTATAAAAAGGTGTTTTGTGCCGAAAAGAAAATGTGATATATTGTGATTTAGTGAGACATGATACTCACTTTGAAGGACAGATAACTGGATTATGTTGCAAATTCTTAGATTTTTTTCTTTGGTAAGTAAAAGTTTAAATTTATAACGCCTCTGGGTAAAATTAGGTCTTGCTACTCCCTTGCACTCAGTATTCTGCAACAGCTCATCTAATACTATAAGTGTGAAAAAAGGATGGGATTGGTACTATACCCAAAACATTTTTATGAATTGTAAATGTAAGAATTAACACTTCACAATAATTTTTTATTTTCAGCTTGTGCAGAGTGTTGTATACATGTGCATGCATGCATACATTCGTGGTTTTAGGTGAATGGTAATTCACTAGGTGCTTTAAGAGCGATTTTTTCTTTTCTATTTTTTTTTTTTAACTTGTGTTTTTCTAGATGAATTTAACATCATTCCAACTTTAATTTTTTTATTTTAGAAGCAGTTTTTGACACTTTTTTGAAAAATCTGAAAGATAGTGGCACCAAAATTCCTATTAAGTGCTTTGGAAAACAGTAAGTTACATGAAGTATCTGGTTGCTAAGAAAGAAAGTAGAATTTAGTGAACAAAGACATGTGGCCACCAAAACCAGCTTCTGTTTGACAATGAAGAAGTTGAAATAATGACTTTTTTTTCAGTTCTTGACAGTTAAACATTCTAAAAGATTAGCAAAGTGCCTATGTTTTGACTAGTGCTAAGTAATATTTGTTTTTCTTTAAATGTTTACCTGTTAAAATTTCAAAACAAAAATAGATGCAAAAGTGTTACTGATGTTTGTCAAATATCCTTTTTTACCTTTTTTCCTTTTCCTTTTTTCGGTACTACCACTTATAATAATATTATTTGCTCTCATTGCATGCAGAATGTTAGTAGTGGTATTTCCCATTGGTATGGTGTGCAGGCTGTTAGTTTTTATCTGAGCTATACTAAATGTTTGTGCTGCTGATCACTGCTATAAGCAGGTGATGTTACTATTTCACACTTACTTCAGGATTGAAAAGTTTTATTCAATGTTCGAGGATATGAGAGAGAAACAGTTGATTGGTCTCCACAGATAGCAGCACAGTTAGCTCACAACAGTTATCACATTGAAAAGAGAAATTATGAACTCTTGAAGAGCATCAGGGAAGAAGCTCAAAGGGATTTATAGTCATCTCGGAAACAACAAAGTATTTTCTCACATTCCAGAAGATCTAACAGGTGAAACCTTGTTTATTGAAATGGAGGAGCTGCAAAATTACTGTAAAGCTTCTGAAAAATGAAACATGGTCAGTGTTGTGATCATCAGTGGAACATAGGCAATGGGATTGTGTAACCTGAATAGCTATTACTCCAAGTCTAGTTTCTTTTTATCTTCATGTTCGAAAAAAGGCAAAGGTCTTTTAGTGACTGACAGAATGAAAAATGAAAACACAGACTGTCATTGCTAAGAGAAACTTCTTATATGACAGTGAGATGGTCTTCAGCATTCTATGTGCTAAAGTAGTATGAAGATGTGATTAATTACCATGCTGGGGTATCCTTCCAGGTACATTTAATTTTGCATATATAGGCTTATTAACCCAGCTGTAGGAGAGATCAGGAAAAAAAAACATCATGGACATGGATTGTGTTGAGTTGTTTGCAATTGTTAAACATTAAAAAATTGAGAAGGATTAACTACTATTGTAATATAAATAATTAAGAATTAGTATAAATTAGAGAGAATGTATATATATTAAAATATTTTAAATGTTGCAATTAGTTTTGCATTCAGTTGTACACAATATTACTCAACCGTAGCATGACTTTTGTCTGCAGATAAAGCCAGACTATTGGAAGCCACGTGCACACAAATATGAAGAGACTAATGTGAAAGGAACCTTTCTTCTTTTGAGTTTGGTGTTCCTATGCCGGATCCAGCCATTCCAGCAGTCTTCCATCCTCTGTGGGGGTCACACAAAGCAGTGAGCCATTTTTAGGTTGTAATGGGATGATGTGTTAATTTTGAACATCTGACACTCCTTAGGGTGACTAGAAGCTTTTTATGAAAGCTGGAGCAGGGTAGAAATAGCCCCATGAGTTTTGGGTTGTGACATGAAATGTAGAATTTAAACAGAAATACAGAAGTAGAATGCACTGTGGCTGGAAAACAACTGAATTAATAAATAAACTGTGAAGTGACAATGTATCATACCAATATAATTTATTAAAATAGTACATCTTTTAGGAAACTACTTCAGCACTTAAGTGTGCAAATAAGATGGTCATTTCAGGACTTCATTAACTCACTCCAGTTTTGAATGTGATTTAAAACAAAAAACAACCAAAAACCAAAACAACAAAACACCCCAAACCCAAATTATTTGCATGTTCTACTTTATCTCTGTGATAAAGAAGTGATTAAAGGAAGTTTCCAATTGTTTCTACATTTAAAAAAAAAAGTCTTTCTTCTGATAACTGCAATACTAAGTCATTGAGAGGATTTGCTGGAATCTGTAATAACAAAAAGGTCCTTTTAAAAATACTTGGTATCATTCATTTGTACTGTTGTAGCACATAAATACTCTGGTTATGGATGAAGGCATAGGTGCAAATAGGAGCAAAGCGGTTGTCCTGGATGGAAAATACTTACACTGTAAGTACAAATGTAGAAAAGATGCAATATATGGTTTCAAAACATAAGGAAACTGTGAGACCACATTATTTGGTGTGATAGGTAAAGATTTTAGTATACTCATGATGTTTAGTATACTCTTCAGTTTTCATGAGGCATCAGAGTAAAGGAAAATTTAAGGCCAGATTTGAAGAGCATCGGGACTGTCTCCTGAAGACTGCTTTACAGCATGAGGTGTATCAGGGAAGAAGGCAGAAAGGTGCTTATTTCACAGCATGTGAAGTGAATGGTGGAGCCTGACATTACTGCTGTAGTTCAAAGACCAGAGTCAATCTTTCGGTACTCAGTGAGACTTCACGGATAGGATGAAACAAAAAACTAAAAGCATTGCACTGATATCTTTACTCATAGAAGCATAGTGGATTCAACAAAAGATGCAGAGGGAGGGATGGCAAGATCAGAGTAGAGACGCTGTCTTTGGTGTTTAGGGAATCAAGTCTTTGGTGAAGTTTCATTCTTATACTCTGATCAACAAAGGTGTGCTGCCATTGGCATTCCCAATTTATTCTGGGTGGAGGAAGAATAACATTTCTCAATACTCTCACACTTTGCTTCTGATCTTTGTGACAAACATTATTTGATTTGAAGAACAGTTGGTTGATGCCACAGATGAGGCTGAGTGGGGATACTCTATGGAAATAAACAAGGTTTTGAACTGGCAAAGGAATTGTAGGAGGCTCATAGGGGAGGTAAGAGTATACTTGATGGAGTAAATGCAGCTTGAATTGTGGATCTCTCATGTACACTTTCCACTGGTTGAGATGATTGTACAAACCATTTCATGGCCTCTCTTGATCCCTTAATGATTCCCTTAGGCCACAGATGGAGCTGTTATTAAAAAAAGTCTTTTGTTCCTGACACAGTCTTGGCTTCACAATTTTATAGGCTGGTCTTGGTTTCTCCATATTAAAACAAGAAGAAAATGTTATACAAAACAAAATAAAAAATACATTGTTAATGATTCTGAAATAAGTTAAACTTTTGTGGCTTTCTTAATTAGTTGATTTCTTGATGTTCACGCAGTTTAAAAATCCTCGACAGTTGATTGGATCACAGACAAGTTTAATAATTGGTTAAAGTCTATAAGCTCAAATTTAAATTTTCAAGTACAAGGGTGAATAGAAGATATAGTTTTCCACATAGGATTCTCCATTTTACAGGTGAGCAAGGGAGGCTTTAGAAACTAAGAGCTTGTGTTGCCTACCCCAAAGGTCTGTCTAGCCCCATGTCTTGTCTCCCACAGGGCAAATGTATATAAATGATACCTCACTTTATTACTTTCCCAGATTCTGGTTTTTTGATTAGGGATTTTCTGAGCTGGATGTAGTTTATATATTTTTAATAACTCTTCAGTGGATTTTTCTTCCATGAATTTGTCTGGTCTTTCTTCCCCTTAAGTCCCTGCTTTGTTACAAGCTTTGTTCCGTCCTTGTACCACTGAGTTGATTTCACACAGAGGGATCCGTAGGTTCTAATGTAACAAGTTAAGTGGTGTTTGCGTGATGTAAGTACCATTTTTAAAAAATGACCATTACATCGTTACCAGTGTCTGCAACTGTGGATTCTGTGATCAGTAAGGGAAGTGGAAGTGCTGACAAAACTTGTGTATTTTTTGCTCCCTCAGTCCTTGCTCCTTACCTCACTAGCTAATTTGAGTCTCTGTTACCTGACAAAGAACATTTGCTTTGTTGAATGCAAGTTCTGGTGACGTAGCCATGATGCACTTTTTCCTGATGTGGTTGGTTAAACAATTTAAATAGTTACTTGGAAGGGTGTCAGCATATTACAAGCAGCTGTGCTGAGAGAAGAGATTACTGCTTACTATCCTACTCTCAGCTGCCTGTCTTGCCCTCCTGCCAGAAGTCATCACTCATATAGATCTGCTTGCAGAACACCTTGTGCAAACTCTTCTTTGTTTTAGTCCATCTAAAAGGGCTAGTAAAGACCTACAATGTAAGCCATGCAGGCTGATTTTGACTATAATAAACTCGGGGAATCTGATTCTCAGTCTAGGGATCAGTTGCAGAACCAGCCTCACTGGTGTTTAAAGAGAAGCAATAACCTCTTTTACTGGAACAGCTGGACCTGTCTAATTGACTAAAGCTAATATCATACAAGATGAACTTTCCTTTTGTATTCTGGAATGATAGAATAACTTAGGCTGGACACGCACTTTTGAGGTCATTTGCTCCAATCCCCTGTTGAAGTTAGGTCAGGTTGCTCAGGGCCTTGTCCTGCCAAGTTCAGTATGTCTTCAAGGTTAGTTATTCCTCAGCCTCACTGACCAACCTGTTCTGTGGTTTGACCACCCTGCTTGTGAAGATTATTTCCTTCTATTTTATTAGAATTTCACATGCTGAAACACACCCTTTGCTTCTGAGTCTTTTGCTGTGCATCTCTGAGATGAGTTGGTCTATCTTTCCTATAACTACCTGTTAACTAGTTGAGGATTACAAGGGCACTGTGAGAGGCTGTCAAAAACTTCCTAAATTTGTGGTAAAGTACGATCTTTGCTCTCCTCTCATCTGTTGAGTCAACTATCTCACCATCAGGTTGATCAGGCAGTGCCTCTCCTGTGAATACAGATGACTTCCAGGAACACTTGCACTGTAGTCTTCCTGTAGACTTAGGTTAGGCTTGTAGTTCCCTGGATCCTCTTTCTTGAAGAGGGGTATGACATTTGCCTTTTTCTAGTCTTCACATCAGGTACTTCACTTCACTGGTGTGACCTTCCAAAGAAGAGACCTATATCACAGTGACATTAGCCAGCTTCCTTAGCACCCTCAGATGCATCCCATCTTGTCCCTCAAGACCTGCCCATGTCCAGTTTGCTCATCTGGTCCCTGACACAGTCACCCTCTACTGTGGGCAGTACTTCAGTCCCTCAGACACTACCATGAGGCTCAGGAACCCTGGTGGGCCTGAGAGCAGACCTGGACAATAAAGAGCAAGACAAAGGGATTGAATGATATTTCAGCTTTTCTGTGTCTTTTGTCATACCTTTTCCATGTCACTTGTTGCTTGGTCTGATGCCTTATTCACCAGGGACCCACATACTTACCATGGTTGATTTCTGGTGCCAGTATACTTACAGAAGCTCTTTTTGTTCCCCTCGCAACTCCAGCTCCTGCTTCCATTTGTGCTCATGTGGGTGACATTTCTGTGTTCCTCATAAATAGCCTTTCCCCACTTCCACCTTACATACACTTTCTAGCATTCTGGGGGTTTTCTCATTTTTCATTGAGATGTTGTATTTACTGTCTTGTATTTGCAGAGGCAATTTATCATTAGATTTTCTACATACCCAGTTTTTTCCCTCGATGACTGCTGTCAGAATTTCATCTGCTTTTGGTTGGAGAAATACCTGGCTTTAAGCAAATAGTTCAGTAACCTGAAGTCTCTACTCATGAGTTTGAATTGAATGTGTTCCATAATTGCAGCTCTCTCTATCTCAAGCAGGAAT
>NW_009259786.1:2121514-2132867 GCF_000687185.1 Egretta garzetta | reverse complement strand
GAATGTAGTACTAGAAATATGTTTTACATGTTATGCTCTAAAATACTAGAGCTAGAGTACAGTCCAAAACCTTATAATAATTATCAATTTATATAGAAGAGTGTACAGTAAAATGAGATTAACCTTTTTTCTGGTTTTAGAATGATTATTTCTGTTTAGTCTGTTCATAAAATGCACAAATGCAATTGTTAAGACAAGTCTCATTGCTCAAACAGTATGAGTGGCATTCAGGTGTTTATTTAAGCAGTTTCCCCTCTTTTTTCTTTTTTTGGGGATTTGAGGCATTCCATTAAAAATAGGCAGCTCTGAATACCTGGCTTATAGCTAACTTTTTTTTTAAAATCAGTCAATCATTCTGTGATGAGTAAATTTATTTTTAACAGCAATTCAGAGAATTATAAAGGTTGCAGTTGATATCCTTGTTATAGTGGCTTTATTAGCAAATGCATATTTAATTTTATTTCATTGAAAGAAATTTATAAAATGCTGCACTATTCATGAAGAGTTATTTTATGGCAGTAAAATGCAGAACACTTAATTACAGCAGTCTGTAGATGTAATGGATATGTGTTTATCACAGTTCAGGCCTCACTAACCAGTTTAATGGGGTGATCAAAATTCTCTCATAATGTTATTGTGTTTGCAGCACTTATCATGTACAATAATTCTGTATTTTTCATTTTGTATGGCATATGAAAAAGTGCAGAGTTTTGGTTTTGGGGTTTTTTTTGCCAGTGTCTTAAAATAAGCAACTTTAGTGGTTTTTAAATGAGGAGGTTAACTGCATCCAAAGCCATTTAATCATACCTTTCCTAAAAAGAACTATTTTCCTAATACTGTCTTATGAGATGATGACTTGTCTGAAAAGACAAATTGCTCTTTTGGTGTAAAGCAGTTTAGAAGGCACAGGTATTAGCTTTCAAACGATTTTATTTAATAGTTTACAGACGTGTAGGATGTTCAATGACAGTTTCAGGCTTTATGTAATGAAGTAAAATGAGTTTTCAACTCTGGTGACTTCATGTTGAACAAAGTGAAATTTTAGCTTTGATCTTCAGGGATGGAACTTACGACGTGTATGATGACTCAGTTGTGGTTCAGAGTATGACGGTTTTAGTAACTAGCTGGATGGTGCTACATGTTGAGAATTCTGTAGGAATAGATGAAACAACTTTTGTGATGTCGCTGCAGTTCAGGTAATTAATGTTTTAATTACTATCCTTACCCTTATAATCAGCCCAAATTGACAAATAAAGTATTTTTTTATTAAAAGCAACTGCAGCATGTTTTGAGGCTTTTAAAATACACGTTCTTTCTGTGGTCTAGTTAAAGCATATGTGTGTTAGACTAATTACTGAAATCCCTCCTGATGGATCTTTAGGTGGTAAAGGAACAAAACATAGTCATGGTATAATTATTATAGCAAATTGCATTTGACATGTAATGAGAAAAAAAAGAACAACCTCAGTATGCTGTTGTCATTCTGCGGCTTCTGGTTGAACCTAAAATGTAATTATTCATATGCCAGTCAAAAGTCTCTTTTAGTGCATTTTTTGAAGTACTGCAACAATCTCTTTTTGGCAAGTTAACTTTAGAGATGAAATAACAAAGAGACCAGTGGCCAAAATTTTATCGTTCAGCTCCCCTGACAGTGACTTCTGAATTAGGAGTTAAATGAATGATAAGATACTGACATCTGCCTCTATGAAATTCCAATTGGTGTTTCAGCACTGGCAGTCCTGACACTTGAAAACTTACCCATTGTTAATTCAGTTTAATCTGTGAGGATTGTAATGACCAGGAGAAAAATCTTGGACAGGTAGAGGATGCAAATAATATACAGCTACCTAAAACATCCTCTCAGTCTTTGATTTTCTGTAGAAACTACTTTTACATATGTAGTAGATGAACATACGCCGTACATCTATTATAAATCTCAGATGTATGTGCAGTATCTCTGATGAAATTGATACTATTGGTATTTAAAAGAAGTCATTGCAGTTATATAATACAAATTATTGCAAATTTTTAAATGAGTTTGACATATCTTAATTAAAATTACCTAATTCAATATACTGTGAGATAGCATTATCAAACAGTAGAAAGTGCTGTATAACCAGTTAGTAGGAAAACTGATTTCTTAAGTAGCACTGGTCCAAAAAGTATTTCTTCCGTGAAAGAATTTCAAAGTGGGATGATTGTGAGGAGTGTCATGATGTTTCAGAATTAAAATTAGGATTTCAGAAATTATCTATGGGAATGGAAAAAGTGCAGCAAGTTCATCAGAGAATTGAAAACAGGTACTGGATCAGATGCATCAAGCTTTTAGACTTAGCACAATCCTTAGAGTTCCGGATCCTCAAGGCTCCTGACCCACACATCAGCCGAAAAAGGCTCTCAGTTGTGAGAGGCCACGCTGTGCCTCTGAGGGACTCCCTCCTGTGCAACCAGCGACAAGCTCTGAGATGAGCAATAGCATACAATACTGCCATGAGTAGAAGTAATGAATTCTTAAGCAGAACTGTATTGAAATGCAGAATACCATCAAAGATGCTCGTCCAGAGACTGGGTTTTTTTCTTTATTTTTTCTTTTTTGTTTGTTTTGTTTTGTTTTTCTGATGAGAACTAATACCGACCATTATTTGTTTTGGTGTCCTAGATGCCTGAGTAAGACTTTTTCTTCTAAAGTCTACATGCTTCTTAAATTCATAGTAGAGCATGTAAGATTCCTCTAGCTCTTCAGCAGGGAATTCAGATTAATTGAGCACCTCAGCCATGACAAGCCTAAAAATTGTGGCTTTGCAGAGTAATGGACTTTGGAGGCCTTAAAGCCTTTAGTTCAGCCCTGTCATCAAACTTATGACTTGATGGGAGACTAGGAAGGCTCCAGGGTGCTCACTGAACTGTCCTTTTGTGTTACTTAGGTTTTCAGAACTAAACTTAGAAGATGCAAGTTAAGCTTCATATCCAAAACCAAGAGGGAATTGCAAGAAGTGTTCCAGAGACTCTGTTGCAAAATGCATGTATTTCAAAACAGAGGAATTTTCAAAATGTTCTCTAATAAAGTGTCAACAGAAGCTAAAAGTTTGGAGAGAAGGTGTTTGACATGCAGGAGGGTATTGGAGCGTTTAGAAGCATGCAGATGGATGACATTTTATCATCAAACTGTGTTACTGCAGATTGTACTGAACAGGAAAATGCACTTTTTATAACTTGTTCTGGAAGATATTTAGTATCTCCTGTTAACATGTATGACTATGCCCAAAGTTATCTTGAGCATGCCCTTTTAAGTTTCCATTTCCATTCACTTTAATAATAAAATAACTGGAAAGCCCCCAGTGCTGACAAATTCTATGACACATGCAGAATTTAAGCATGAAAGGTCATCATAACAAGTAGATATATGTTTTTAACATAAATATATGGCAAGATTGTACTAGTGGCTTGATATATTTAAGTATGACATTAGTGCATGTTATTTTTGTCTTGAATCAGAGTGCAAAGTTTTTGGAGCACATCATTACATCTCAGTTTCAGAAACGAAAGTGGAACTCATAGATAGACACATCTATATATGTTAAAGTGCAAACCTTTCTACATTAAGGTTTTTGAGGAAACTTTCTAAGGGACTGCTCAACTTGAGAAGGGGTTGCCTATTACAGTCAGGATTTGTTGACATATTTTAAATTTTTCTGTTGGAATTTCCTTATTTTCCATTTGAGCACTTCTATGTTATTTGTGATCTATAAAGTTCACATTTTGAAGCAGACTGTCAGTGTTCTTTGGGTAAGACCCATGGTGCTGTCAAGGAGAGGACATGATGAAAGGTCTTTATTGTAGTAATGTAAAGCTTCAATTCAGCAAATTGCTAAGGGAAGTAATTGTTTTGAATATAAGGTACCAACTGATTTCCTTGAAATGTAGATCCATACATGTCTTACATCTTGTGCCATACACTGGTGTACTTTGCAGATTCAAGGGATAATAGTCCTTAAGAAGTAAAACCATGATGTTACATTTCTCTGTGTAACGTTCACTAATTTGCTTTAAACACGAGCTATTGTTTGTGTATGAATAACAACAAAAATGGTAATTTCCTCTTGGCACAAAGAACTTCAGAAAGCCAGAAAGAGCTCTGTACAAACCTAGTCGCTAATGCTACGTTAAGGTTACTTAAATATGTGTATATGCACTATGTGTGTATGTATTACATACTTGTTGCAGCTGTGGCTTTCTCAGTTTGGAAATACAACCTCATGTAGTTAGAAAACAATGTAGATTTTCTAATTTTTAGATTGTGCTGGTGTTTCAAAATGCATTTTGAAAAGTACACTGCAAGTGAAATAAACTTGTGTTTAACTTTTAATGAATTAAAGAAATAGCTACTATTCACTCTGTTTTAACTTTCTTTACCTGAAAGTATTAAAACGATATAATGAAATAATTATATTTGAGTTGATGGGTTTCACAGAATAGGCCATGACACTGGTTCTATTTGCAGGCCTGTGAATGATGAGGAGAGGATGATGTGATTCAGTTTCTCGTCTATGAAAAAGAAGGTAGATTATTGCATGAAGCAATACTGTGGGTAACAGTATGGTAGAGGACCGCTATATAATGAAGGAAAAACACAAAAGGCAGTTTGAGTGGACTTCACCTCTCTCTGAATGCTTTAAGATACTCAGAGGAGAACATGAGATTGCTTGGGAAGCTTTGCACTTGCTTGCCTGCAACTACAAATTAATGTCATTCAGAGCCTTCTGTGTCACTCTCTATCCTGCAGAATTCTCCTATTCTGCAATTTCTTTTCCTAAAGAAGAAGAGGCCTCGGTTACTTTTCCCCAAAAAACATCTTAAAAGCGATCAACCATGTTACGGACCAATTACTTGTCAGATTTCATTTTTGAGAAATAAGTTTCAATAGATATTGAGAAAATTAGCTATATTAATAAAAAAATTTGTAGATTTAGAAATTAATTGAAGATTTTACATCAAGGTGTAGTATAAGTGTTTACTGCTTATTTTCTGTACCCTTGAAAGCACCACATTATAATGGAAATGATGACAAAATTTCTTCCAGATAATGAGGCTGATAACGTCACTGTACAGGCTTTTAATCAGTGTAAGCCTGTCTACTAGGAATCAATGCCATTCTTTTAAATAGTTAATATAGCTTCCATTATGAACTAAGCACTGCCTCAGCACTTTTTTTTAACTAAAAATAAATATTAAATAATCTTATTATAAATCTGTGATCAATACAAATAAAACTTAGCAGTTTGATTAAAAAGCTCCAGAAGAAAGCAGCAGTCTGATAGAGTGTTTTATGAATGTGGTAGTAAGGCTAAAAAAACAGTCTTTGGAAAGGCCTTGTTCAAAATGATATCCTGCCACATCATAACACGCAGCAAATAAGAAACTAAAAAAAAAAAAAAAAAAGAAAAAAAAAGAAATAATAATAATTAAAAAACCCAATAACCAACAATCCAGAATAAAATGCTGAGAAGAATCACCAAGTTTCAGCAGAGCATGCTGAGTTAATAAGCTCTTGGGTTAATTTCATCTAGATTTCATTGTTGTGGTTTCATTGAAATAAAGTCTTGGGTTTTGCTATCTGTCTTAAGGTGCAAGGTACAAGAGATGAGGCCATTGTTTTACTGGTTATTGTTTAAAAAAGTAATGCGATTACTATTTTTTAGGAACAAAAACATTTGGGAGCTATTCTGAGTTGGAAAGAATATATGATCATATTTCACACACCATTTAATGTAAACATATTTCTCTTACGCAGTTTGGGGTTTATGTTCTAACATTTCAAATAGGTTTTAGTTAAGTAAAAATAAACTCCAGCAGAAAATGTGGTTTTCAAGGTAAACTTGCATTGCAGTTCGTACAGTGCAGTAATCATTGATGTAAGTGTAAAGATCTTCACTTTTAAACATCCTCTTTTGATTTTATTTATGTCAGATTTCTTTGGTGTTATGTTTTGTGTCTCTGTGACCCTACAGCTTAGCATGTGTAAGCTGATTTGAGGGGAAAAAAAAAAGAGTCCAGGTGAGACAGTGGGCTATTCAGAATACCTCTTTGACCTAACAGGTATAGTGAAATTTGGCTGGAGTGAGCTTCACTTCAGCACAAGTGATGTGTGAGTGTTTTGGCATTGCTTGAAGCTCTGGAGTGGCTTTCATTGTAAGTACAGATAGGGTTAACAGGCATATTCCGTAGATTATGTTGTATATTACAGGATGTAGAACCTGACCTTACACAAAAGTGTACGTAGCATGGCTTTTCCTGTGTTTTTCTGGCATCTGAATAGTTTTCAGGGGCTTGGATAACTCAGGTTGTTCAGCTTCTAGAAGAGTGGCTACTGAGTACATGTGGCTAAATTGTACATGACCATTCGGTCCAGTACCAGCTGTGCTGGGTTCATTGGACATGACCAAACTAACTGTACTGTGAAAGTGCACTGATTGTGAGGCACTGGCTTTGGTGCGTGTGTGCAAAATCATACATGTGTGATTCACCGGACCAGAATGGTCATAGATTTCAGCATTTAAAATCTGCCAGAGCTACATGTATCCTGGACTTCATTTAATATGGTGCTTAAAAATGGCTTAAGAGCTTAAGTGCAGTTTAATGGGAAAAGAAACACTGCAGCAGGTCCTCTGCAGTGAGGCAGATTTCATGTTGCCTACTGAACTGCTAGGTAACTGCTTTTTATTCTTAATGAAAGATGTACTCTTAGGTCTTTGTCTCTTTCTACCCCTTCTGTTCATCTGGAAGTTACACCTGTGTGCCATGTTTATAACATCTATTGAATAGTATTAAAGAAAAGAAAATGTACTGAATTAGTTATCTTGTCTTCACTCTTTTTAACTCTTTTACACACATGAAGTGGTATTCCTAAGTAGTGTATGTTGTGCAGACTGTTACATGTTCAGGCCTGGAAAGATGTAAATAACATGGTGGGAAAACTTGTGATGATTAGTATTTCTGTTAAGTATACAGAGATCCAGTGTGCTGTTTCTATACTTACTTCTACAACTCCATACGTGTGTGTGTGTGTGTGTATATATGACTATCTCCATTCAGTGCATAGTACCAGTATCTGCTTGTGAATGCTCTTGTTTCTCTGAGGCTTCCCGAGAAGACACACATTGCATGAGAATTCCTTAGTCAAGGGTCTCAAGATGGGTTTATTCAACTGACAAGTTCCAGACATTGGGGCTGAAATTATTAATGCTAAGTGACTTTCTCAGGATAATTTTGGTGGGAATTTAAGTTACAGAGGACCCTATGTTTAAGGAGATACCGTTTGGTATCCAAGATTTGACTAAGTGTTGGAATGATAGAATCATTGACTAGTTTGGATTGGAAGGGAATTTTAAAGGTCATCTAGTCCAACCCCCTTGCAATGAGCAGGGACATCTTCAACTAGATCAGGTTACTCAGAGCCCTGTCCAACCTGACCTTGAACACTTCCAATGACAGGGCATCAACAATGTCTCCAGGCAACCTGTTCCAGTGTCTCACCACCCTCATTGTAAAAAAATTTCTTCCTTATATCTAGCCTAAATCTACCCTCTTTTAGTTTAAAACCATTCCCCCTTGTCTTATTGCAACAGGCACTACTACACTACTAAAAATTTTGTCCTCATCTTTTGTATAAGCTCCCTTTAAGTATTGGAAGGCTACAATAAGGTCTCTCCAGACCCTTCTCTGCTCCAAGCTGAACAACCCCAACTCTCTCAGCCTGTCCTCATAGAAGAGGTGCTCCAGCCCCATGATCATTTTTGTGGCCCTCCTCTGGACCTGCTCTAACAGGTGCATGTCTTTCCTGGCCTGAGGGCTCCAGAGCTGGATGCAGTACTGCAGGTGGGATCTCACCAGAGCAGAGTAGAGGGACAGAATTACCTCCCTCGACCTGCTGGCCACGCTTCTTTTGATGCAGAGCAGGGTACAGTTGGCCTTCTGGGCTGCCAGCGCACATTGCCGGCTCATGTCCAGCTTTTCATGCACCAGTACCCCCAAGTCTTTCTCTGAAGGGCGCTCTCAATCACTTCATCTGCCAGCCTGTATTGATACCGGGGGTTGCCCTGACCCAGGTGCAGGGCCTTTCATTTGGCCTTGTTGAACTTTATGAAGTTCACATGGGCCCACTTCTCGAGCTTGTCCAGGTCCCTCTGGATGACATCCCATCCCTCAGGTGAGTGAACAGCACCACTCAGTGTTTGCAAACTCACTGAGGGTGCACTTGATCCCACTGTCTATGTCACTGATGAAGATACTAAACAGTTTTGGTCCCAATATGGACCCCTGAGGGACACCACTCATCACTGATCTCCATCCAGACATTGAGCCATTGATCACTACTCTCTGGATGTGACCATCTAACCAATTTCTTATCTACCAAATAGTCCATCAAATCCAAATTTCTCCAATTTAGAGGGAAGGATGTTGTGGGGGACCATGTCAAAGGCCTTACAGACGTCCAGATAGATGACATCCGTAGCTCTTCCCTTGTTCACTCTGGTAGTCAGTCCATCATAGAAGGTCACTAAGTTGGTCAGGCAGGACTTGCTCTTGGTGAAGCTATGCTGGCTATCTCGAATTACCTGCCTGTCCTCCATGTGCTTTAGCATAGCTTGTAGGAGGATCTGTTCCATGATCTTCCCAGGCACAGAGGTGAGGCTGACAGGCCAGTAGTTCCCAGAGTCCTCCTTTCTATCCTTTTTAAAAATAGGTGCAATGTTTCTCTTTCTCCAGTCACCAGGAGCTTCGCCTGACTGCGATGACTTTTCAAATATCGTGGGGAGTGCCTTGGCAACTACATCAGCCAATTCCTTCAGGATTCTGGAATCCATCTCGTCAGGTTCCGTAGACTTATGTATGTTCAGGTTCCTTAGGTGGTCATGAACCTGATCTTCTCTTACAGTGGGAGGTACTTTTCTCCCCCAGTCCCTGCCTTGAGGTCCATCCACTCAAGAAGTTTTAGAAAGAGAGGTGAAGAAGCGAAGACTGAGGCAAAACAGTTGTTGAGCCTTTCGCATGCTGCTTATAGATTCTTCTGGAGCTTCCATATGACGTTTGTTTCTGCCCAGGCCTGAGCAGTATTTTCCTTGTATTGAGAGGCTGAAATCAGGCTGCAGAGCAGAAATGTTTGGCTTTTTTCTTGTGCTCTCAGAGACCCTGGGGCAGTGCCCACCACATCACAGTGTATGGCTGGCTGTGGAGCACACCAGCGCCTTGCAGAGATTCACAGCTCATATGGGGTGTGAGGAAGGAAGGCACAGTTAGGACTTGTTTAGCAGGAAACTGAACTTCAGAAGGAAGCAGAACAGGAGAAAAAAATTGGGATTTGGGAGGAGTTGCATTAGTTTTTTAGCTGGAAAAAATTGGTAGGTGAGCCTGGAAATGTAAGGACAAGGTGTTACAGAACGAGTAGCTAAGGGGGAAGTGAGAAAAGCCTGCTGAAGAGCCATAACTTTGGGGAGGAGACTGGGGCTGACCAGTCTGTGAGCAAATGGGAAATAGGGCAGGGCACAGTTTGAGTGTCCAAATGGACAGATGGTACATAAAAAATGATGTTTGGATGGGGACATATCAGGAATGACCATACCCAATAAAACACAGTCCCTTATATAGTTGGGAACAGAGCCAGTGTTTTTTAATGGCTTAACTGTGGTGGAAGAGGGAGGTCATTTTAAAATGTATTTGTTTAAAGTATTACTTAAGCTGTGTTAACTCCCATGTGGACAGAAGTAGTTCTAAGTTAAAATGGACTTAACTTGTCTTATTGTAATTCATTTTGAAATTGAAATTTCATACTTCAATATAAATCAGTCTAATATTTCAGAACGCTCTCCTACAGGCATCCTGCAAGTTGCGTTACTCTTCTGTTGACAGCCGTCCCAAACCGCAGAATGCGCTGCACTCTACATGGTATTCGATGTTACTGTAGGAAAATTCTGCTGTTATCTTTTAGCAGCACAGCAATCCAGTTCCTTGTAGCTGAAGTTAATATACCTTATATGGTTTCTCAAAAAACATACCTCATATGGTTCCTTATACGGATCCTCAAAAAAATGGAGCCGGGGTAACACCTGGGATATTATACAGACATAAGTAAAAAGTATTTTGGAAGAATGTGATTGAAAAGTGAAGCATTCAAAATTAAATGCTATTGTATGTAATCTTGCACAAAATGGCACAGTATAGCTTGCAAAGTTTTAAGCCAGCTGTTTATGCATTATTCTGTATATTATTTCTTTTCATGGGCCTGTATACTGGTGCTGTTCATAATGAGAATTTTTTTAAAGACTGAAGCTTGCCCAAATATGTTGTGTGGATTGTAAATGACATGTTCCACAGACATTGCTACCAGTGGTAGGCCAAATTTAACTCTGTATTCCAAAGTAGAGATGTTAGAGAGGCTCAAAATAAAGCCTCTTTTTTTTTTTTTTTTTTTTTTTTTTTTAAATACGAGCAAAACACATTTTTCCATGAGTTTCATTCTTAGGTACAGCTGAACTGTTCTGGCTGAATAAAAATCACCACATGAACAGCCTAGCAATATGAACTGATTTTAACATTTTTAGCATTTGATTTAAGAAAAAGTAGGCCTGTGATAATCTGTTTACCCTACTATATCATACAAAGGATTACACAATAGTGTAAAGAACAAGACCGTTAGATGACGCAACAGAAAATGAAAAATATAACACCATAACACAGAGAATTCGTGAAATTCTGTATTTGTTTTTGAATCCCTAATTTACATTAAAAAGATTACTTTGTACTTGAAGTAGCTAAATTAGATGAACAGTCCATTTTATCTTCTTGACCAGAGGAGTATGAGTGGTCAGGATAACCTGATATGGATGTGAGGAAGCATGAAAACAAGGAAGACTATTAAGCATAATCCCAACAACAATAGTAGGTACTATGGTAATGTGAACAAGATATTATCATTTCCTGAAATTGAAGAGATGGGTGAAATACAGTCAGAACTCCCTTTGGTATTCTCTTCACACAGAAGCTTAGAAATACTTTATTAAATATTAATAACAACATAAAAGACCTTTGGTCTTATTTTCATTTTAATTAGGCAGGATATATATGCCATTCACTTTGAAGCCAAATGCTACTCCTTTGTATTAACCTGCAGGGGGTACTAGAAAATTGAAACAAGTAGCATTTAGCTATTTCTCCTCCTGCCATGAGATAATTAACATCTGCTCTTTTGCAGACTCTTAGTGTTACCTGATCTGTATGCACAGGTTTCATACTGACTTCCAGAGTTTGAGCAGAATGGTGTGAAATGCTACCTCAGCCCATTTCTTATAAATCGCCA
>NW_009259786.1:2116325-2121486 GCF_000687185.1 Egretta garzetta | reverse complement strand
TTTTAATCTCATAATGAAATCAGATTGGGGAGACAAAATGGACAATAATTTCAGGAGGGAAACAAACCAGTATATAGTATACATTTTGGTTTGTGGTGAACGATAAAGGCAACGGAAAAACCAAAGAACTTAATGGTAGCTGGTATGGCTAAAAGAATAGGAAGTTTTTTGACACATAAAGCCAAGACAGGAATTGGTAAGAAGCAAATGAAGAAAAATTAAAAGAAATCAGTTGTATGAAGTCTGTGGGTTTCTAGACTTCTGGCCAGCCGTTTACACGGCCTGCCTACCTCTTGCAGAGGTTTCCCACTCCACATCTAAATCCTAAGAATCATCTTAAATGGGGCCCTTGGAGCTTCTGATCTAGCAGCCAGGGATCCTGGGGCCTCTGTTGGGAGAACCTTTAAGAGATGCCAGGCTCCTTGGCCAGCTTTTTCCTCTAGCTAATGGCCTTGGGCATCCACTTTGGCCAGGACTTGGTATACTTTAGCCAGCTGTCCAGGTAGCCTAGTGCTTCTTAAGCCTTAGACCTAACATTTTTTGCTTGGTCAGACTACCACATAGCTATAGGCTTGCCAATCCTGTAGTCTGTGGGACTGGACAGTCCTCATGGCTAAGCTTCCTCAGACTGAAGAGTCTGGTGGACTTAAATGAGTTATGCATGTTAACCAACAGGAAACAGAGCTACTTTCAGAGGAAACCCACCTGTGTTCCGCTCAATGAAAACAAGTATGTTTATGAATACTTCACTTGCTGATGAATTCACATTTTCCAATGATTATCAGAAAAACTGTAAAAAGTTTGACTGTCACTCTAACGGCCCATGACTGAAATTGTCTCCTCTGTATACATGCATTATGAAACATGATAAATTGCATCATCAGATTTGTTCATGGATACCCTCCTCCATAGAATAGGTGGTTCTTCTTTATTAGCTAGTACTCACACTTTGTATATTTTGTTTCCCCATATGAACATCATTCCCTATTTCCTGTACATTTTTCAGCCTTGTTTTGGGGACATGATTATTCATTTTTCCATCTAAAAGTACATGAAGATGATAATACTTCATCATGCAGGACTGTTACAGAAATAAATTTCACAAGTATCTGTGAGACACCCATTATGTGTTAATGCTAAAAAGTTTATTTTTTCCAGAACTCCTGTGAAGTGAAGGAATATAAATAAATTTGTTTTATCAACAAGGTAAAAATCCATCAAACAATAGCTTCATTCATCTCCTGATTGTCCTTCATCTCCTTCAGAGAAAGTTAAGTGGTTAGCAAAAATATTAATCTCTACCTTTCCCTCTTTTCCTCTGTTAAACAAAATCACATTAGTCTGGTTGTGATGCACTGAGATACTTTTCCTCTGTAGTTTGTGAATTATAACATGTGTAATCAGGTTGTATAAATTTAGAAACTTCCACATCTGCTGTGACACACCATGTTAGGTTCCACCCCTCTGCTATTAGAAAAGCCTATTTAGCCTGTTACATAGTGGTTACGAGACTTGGACTAGTAATGACCACAGAAGTTGCAAAACAGTTTCTGATGTATCTTACTTCCCTTGTTCTCAGATGTGAGTGTAATGTGTTAGAGCTAAGTTAAAAATATTAAACCTATTTCATACCACTAGAGCAGTTGGTCTGAATTTAAATATGTTAATGGTGGATCAAAAGAAATCCCTGTCTTTCCGCGTGGGAAACTGTAAGAGTATTAGCTTTTACTAAGGGGCAGAAAACAGGTAGAAGGAATGCTTTTGTTAGTGCATACAAGTTTTACCTTTTTTGTGTCAATAAATAAATTAAAACAGCAACCCCCCCTTAACTACGCAGTTATGAATTTCTTAAGTGGACACTTTCTGTGTTTAAGAAGTATTATGACTCAAGAGTTTTGAGGCCTAGAATATAAAAAATATTAGACTTAGCTTTTGTTTCTACTAAATAATTAAATTTAATTACTCAATGGTTTTGAGGCACGGAAGATATTACTCTTTTGTTTCTATTAAAAAGAATAAGCAATACCAACTGATTATGCTAAAAAGCTAATCAAACTTACTTCTTCCAGAGGTTCAGTAACTGAATTTAGGATACTCATGTAAAATACAGTCATGGATCATTTATACTGTAATGTATAAAAGGCAAACTTTAATATTTGAATTATATTGTATGGTTGCCATCATGGCACTATGGAACCCTGATGGGTTTCTTGGAAAACACAACTAACCCAACTCCTGAATTCTTAATAAGGATAGTGTAAAGAATGAATGAAACATCCGACACTTCTCTGAAATTGAAGCACAGCTTTCTAATTGACTGTCGTCTCATTTTTAACTGCCACAGGGTTGAAGACCTTGAAGTAAGTACAATCTATCTATCAGGCCAAGGTATTGCAAAAAACCTAAATCCATTCTACTTACCATCAACATCAAATTTGAAGTAAATGAAAAATACTTCCTTCATGTGGGTATGAATAGTGTAACTCGGTTTTTAATTGAATAGTTTACCTATTTTGACGTCTGTCATTGCTGAATAATAGCAACAACGTCTAATTATTTCCATTTCATATTAATTTATGACTGTATTATGTAAGAAAGAAAAAGGGCTTCCAAACTCAGAATGAATTCACTCTACGTCTGGTATTTTTCTTCAATTTACAGAAACTTCAACAAATGAAATGGCAATTGTGTAATCTGCCTTAAGAGAACAGCTGTACAAGTTAGTTCACCACAAAACAAGTTGGACAAAATTATTTATGAAGTACTGTTTCCTTAATTATTTCACGGAACCTTTCTGGCTCTGGAGGCTTATTTGAGCCAACTATTACAAATCTCTGAACTTCCGAAATAGTAGATTCCTGTTCTTCTTTCTTTACCTCCATTTTTCATCACCTATTTTCAGTTTATGACCAAGAATGACTTGGTTTCCCCTGATTTTCAGACACAACTGAAAACAAGCTTACAGGAAAAATTGCCCCAAAATCCTTTGTAGCTTTAGACTAACAACCCTGTATTAATGGTCTTTATATTTTTAATATGAATTTGAGATGTGAGAAACAAGTTTTAATCAGATGGCTGAGTTAGTTAATCTGAGTTTTCTCTTGACAGCTAATTCTTACTGTAGAAGTTTTGTGAAGTTGTAAAGAAAGTAGGAAGTCAGGATGCAATGTACTTGACATAGACATGAGTAGTTTAAACAAAAAACCACAGAATTCAGTCTCTCAGAGGCCTACCCTGATGCATTTTTTAAACATTATTTTGTATCTAGGCATCAAGAAATCTGAATGACTACGCTAAATTTAACTTATCCAAACTAAAAGAGGAAGAAGGAAATTAGTTTAATTTTGACCTTTCAGCTTGATATACTAATGCGATTAATACTTGCCAGAAGGAATGGCTATTTCTTAGTTCCTTATGAATGGAGTGAAATTCTCCTTTTAATTTGGGACTATGAGGTCCTCATAATAAGCTTCTTGGCTTTCTTGATTATGCAGAATGATAAAACATTTATGGGCCTGATCCTTGGAATTTTTTCTAGGTGTTTCTAGAAAAGAACTGAGCTAAAAGAAGCCCTCATTTTCCCCATTTCTAGAAAATATAGTGAGGAATTTTCCACAAAAAGAAGAAATTCAGGGGTTTTTCAGAGGGTCACTGGAAACTGCTTCCAATTACAGTCATCTGTTCCACCTCCCTGCAACTGCAGGCTTACTCTCTACACTCGATTTCCCAGTAGTTTTTCCTTTAAGAGACTTCTTTCTCCCCAAACACAGTCATCCTTTATGTGTGCCTTCAGCATCCGCTATATGTAGTTTATACTTGCAGAAAATGTTTCTTTATTCTTTGGGGAGGAAGTAGTTGTCCCTTTCCCATCCAGCGTGTTTGCATGAAACTACCATTGCTCTCGTACTTAGGGAGCTAAAATGGTCTGATACAGAGTATTGTGGGGAATCATGACTGTGCTTAATCTAATAAACAGGGGGAGGTTGTCTGTGGGATTTGAACCTACCAGCTTGAGCTCACAGGTGTGCACTTCACGTACCAGTGAGGAGAGGATGTATGTATTACCGGGGCTGGGGGATTATCGCTGCAAAACAATTAAAATTGCCGCTGCTCAATGATACCCCACATGTACATTGCGAGTGGCATGTAAGATCACTATCACATTAATGGTCTCATTTTTATCAGTTGTATTTTATTTTTATGAGTTCAAACAAGTGGGGCTTTATTTGCCACAAATTCTTACCAGTTTGAAACAGTGCATGGCTTGAGTACAAGCAGCAGACTGGAGAAGAAGGAGAAATTATTTTCTTTAGTAAGACTATTAAAAAAAAATGTAGGTTCAGTTCAGTGGCTGAGCTAAATTATCAATCAAAATCAAGTGGTAAAACCAAAATGTTTCATTGCAAATTAAATGCAATGTTCTGTTTCACCAGAAATTACACTTTAGGCTCTTAAAAAAACCCTAGGAAATAGAGGTGCATGAACAGCAACTGGATGAGACAGACTGAGACAACACTGTCTCAAATTATACTTAGATTTTATAACATAAAAAGCATAAGGGCCATGCTAACACATCGCAAGCTTATCATGCTTTTGGTATTACATTGGTTATCTCCACCTACAGCTTGCTGTGTGGCCTTAAATTATATGTGCATGGTAAGGATGCAGCCATGTTTGGTTAGGGTTAACAATGGAGGTGTGATAAAGGCTTTAAATTTCGGAGCTGTTTCAGTGGTCCACTTGCAAGAAGAATAAATCATAGAATCATAGGATCATAAAATCATAGAATGTTTTGGGTTGGAAGGGACCCCTAGAGGTCATCTAGTCCAACCTCCCCGCAGGAGCAGGGACACCACTAACTAGATCAGGCTGTTCAGAGCCCTATCCAACCTGGCCTTGAATGTTTCCAGGGATGGGGCCTCCACTACCTCTCTGGGCAACCTGTTCCAAGTGTTTCACCACCCTCATTGTAAAGAACTTCTTCCTTATATCCAGTCTAAACCTACCCTGCTTCAGTTTAAAACCATTACCCCTTGTCTTGTCACTGCTGGCCCTACTAAAAAGATTTTCCCCATCTTTCCTATAGGCCCCCTTTAGGTACTGAAAGGCCGCAATCAGGTCTCCCCGCAGCCTTCTCTTCTCCAGGCTGAACAAGCCCAAC
>NW_009259786.1:2112636-2113818 GCF_000687185.1 Egretta garzetta | reverse complement strand
CACACTGCTGGGCAATGGGTTGAGGGCTTATACTAGCCCCCAGTCCCTCTAACCCTTGCATTTCATCCTCTAGCCTGTCGCTGGCAAGCCCGATAGGTTCCCCTTCCCCCTTCACATCTAGTTTAAAGCCCTGTCAATGAGCCCCGCAAGCTCCTGGGCAAAGACCCTCTTCCCCTTTTGAGAAAGCTGGCTCCCATTTGATGCCAGCAAGCCCGGTGCCGTGTAGACCATCCCGTGGTCAAAGAACCCAAAGTTGTGGTGGCAACACCAGTCGCGGAGCCACGTGTTAATAGATTGAGTCTGCCCGTATTGCCCAGTGTCTCTGGCCGCCACTGGAAGGAGCGAGGAAAAAATGACCTGCGCTCCAGAGTCCTTCACTAACCTCCCCAAGGCTTTGAATTCTTTTTTGATCACCCTCGGGCTACTTGCTGCAACTTCATCAGCTCCCACATGGAAGAGCAGCAAGGGATAGTAGTCCGAGGGTCGGACCAGGCTAGGAAGTTTCCTAGTGATGTCTCTAACCCGGGCTCCTGGGAGGCAGCAGACCTCCCTAAGAGCAGGGTCTGCCCGGCATATTGGTCTCTCTGTTCCCTTCAGATGGGAATCTCCTACTACTATTACCCGCTATTAAATGCTACAACCAAGACTGGCTGGGGAAGAGGGCTGCCAGTTCCTAGGGTGAAACACATCTCAGGCTTAAGATGAGAGAGAGATGGGAATTCTGTTAAAAAATACTTTTTTTCTGAGAAAAAAGGAGAAAAGAGACTGAGGCCGAGAAGGTGATGTGGGTTTATGCTTGCTCATCAAATTCCTAGCCTTGCAGGAAAATAGAGTCTAAAAGGAGTTTCATTCAGCATGTCTGTTCTTTTTCTAAAGATTCCATGATTCTCTTTGGATTTCAAGGGTAAAGTGTCCTTTATTAAAGAAATTCTTTTTTTAGTTTCTTGCTCATACAGCATGTATTCTCTGAAGGATTTACGCAGTAGAGCTTTTGAAGTCTCCAAGCTCCAGTAAAATGTTCCTAAACTGCTATGGATTTGGGAGAGCTCTAGCACTGGCTCTTTAATCAGGCGGGTGGATTGCTGCCAGCGAAGGGTCAAAGGATCTGCATGTAGGTGAGCCTTGAGAGATCCAGAACTAGGAGGAGCAACCAGGCTGAAGCCGCACCTAGAAGCACGAAGG
>NW_009259786.1:2073468-2112624 GCF_000687185.1 Egretta garzetta | reverse complement strand
CAGCTAGGTCTGCTCACAGCAGAATGGTCCTGACTGAAGAGCAGGATGAGGCCAGCTAGGGAGAAGCGTCTGGTGCTCCCTATCTTGTTGATCCTTGTTACAAACTATTCTTAATGACTTATGTTAATTAAAAGATATATATGACTTTTTTATATATAATTGTTTTCAGCTACTATCCTAGCTCTTGCTGCTAATACAGATTCATTTCATCATTACCTGCTGCATATATAGCCCGAAATGTCTCTCTTCCTGGAATTTGGATGTAGGATGTAAGGAAAATAAAATCAATATCTAATTTATTTGATCCTTAAAACTGTAAAGATCCATGAAAGTCAACTTATCTGTGTGTGATCAGGTGGCAGAAGAATCTAATTAGCACTAGCTTCTCCATCTATAGGGGAAGACTTGCCATTGCAGAAATCTGTTTTGCATTGCATATTATAAACAGTGACTCTCTTCTGTATTGCTATGTCACAGCAGCAGGTGAGAGGAATATAAAAGGTGTTTTCTTAATGTAATTCCTTTCCTTAGTGTTGTAACAGTCTGACAGCTACAGCCTGGGTTATAATCACTTATTTAATCTCTTTCTTTGTTGATTTCCTGGCAGTTACTGGCTTTGGGGGTTTTTTTGGAGGAATTACAAATTGACTAGAAGGTGATGGAAGAGATAGAATTTTCTGTTAAGGAAAAACATCTGAGTAATCCCAAATAATATAATGTTAAAAGTACCGGTTTGCACTTACGGGGTAGGTCCACTGTTGCACAGGAACTGCCTTGGTAGAAAACCTTTCCCATATACATTTAAAGTTGTTACGCATCTTTACCCCAAATTACATGTATATTAAAGTGAAAATTTTTAATGAATTTGGACAGTAATGTCTTCAACAACTCTGATTCTCAAAATGTTAACTATGTGAGTTAAACTAAATACTGTTTATCAGCAAGGGAAGAATAGTCGTTTTAAATGTACCATCTGCTGTCTGGCTGTTTAATAGTAGCGTAACTCAAAACAACGTGGCAGTCCTACCTACCCTCTCTCAGTTGATCCTGAACAGCAATATATGGAACCAAGGATCAGTCAAAAGGAGTAAAGAGATGTGATTTTCTGGTAAGGACATGAACAAATAAGCAATTTGGATCTTCTTAATATTGCTTTTGCGTATAATGAATTTGTAACCTTTCAGTCTTTGAATAACTGGTCTTTTGTATAGTCTGGAGGGTTATCTGCTGCTTTCAGTATAGCTTTATATATCTATATACTATATAGTATAGCTAAAGTATAGCTGAGTAGTGACTGAATCATACTTGTATAGTAAATAAAGAGATTTTATATATATATAACTCTCTCTCTCTAATATATATATAAAAAACTATATAATAAAGTGAACAAAGACCCTGTAAAGGATATCCTAGCTTTGGAGAAGTAGCTTCTCACCTAGCCTGTGTCATAGGTTTCTGACCTGGTATGTTCAGATCACTTAAACTGCAATTTCTTAGCTGTCAGTTCACTGACTTTAGTGTTTTGATAGCCAGTCCAGAGGTGTTGAGCATGAAAACCTAAAGCTGAATTCACTAAGGCTGCTTGTGTCTCTGAAAAAAAAAAGTCTTTCATTGTTTCAAGCTAGGCGTGAAGATATCCATCTGACTAAAATTACCACATGGAGAATATCCGATAAATTAGGCTGAATGCATGTTTATATTTACATTTGTTATGAATTTATTCTAATTGTTAATTTCTAATATAAGTTTTAATTATTCTTGCAAACAGGTAATGTACTTACAAGGAATAGCAGATATTGCAACATTCAGAAAATAAATTAACATGCACCGATAAAAAAACCATTTCAGTTATTGATGTGACTTACAGAATTTTTAATAACAGCAGTGATTATTTCTTCACATATCAGCTATTACTATAAAATAACAAATAGAAGGATCAGCCTGGGAAGTAAAAAAAAAAAAAAACTAATGCCATTCTGTCAGCCCCGGATAGTGCTATAGAATCTAACAGATTAAGCTGAAAAAGTTAGAAGCAGGAGCACCGCTAACTCAATCAGGTTGCTCAGAGCCCCGTCTAACCTGGCCTTGAATGTTTCCAGGGACGGGGCCTCCACCACCTCTTTCTCTCTGGGCAACCCATTCTAGTGTTTCACCACCCTCATTGTAAAGAACTTCTTCCTTATATCCAGTCTAAACCTACCCTGCTTCAGTTTAAAACCATTACCCCTTGTCTTGTCACTGCTGGCCCTACTAAAAAGATTTTCCCCATCTTTCCTATAGGCCCCCTTTAGGTACTGAAAGGCCGCAATCAGGTCTCCCCGCAGCCTTCTCTTCTCCAGGCTGAACAAGCCCAACTCCCTCAGCCTGTCCTCACAGGAGAGGTGCTCCAGCCCCTGGATCATTTTTGTGGCCCTCCTCTGGACCCGCTCCAACACTTCCATGTCCTTCTTGTGCTGCGGACCCCAGAGCTGGATGCAGTACTACAGATGAGGTCTCACCAGAGCAGAGTAGAGGGGCAGAATCCCATTCCTTGACCTGCTGGACATGCTTCTCTTGATGCATCCCAGTGTACGGTTGGCCTTCTGGGCTGCCACCGCACATTGCCGGCTCATGTCCAGCTTTTCATCCATCAAATCGGCATTGCCAATTGTTAGATTAATGCATGCAAGCTTTGAACAATTTGGCCAGGTTTTTGGTGGAGTCTGTGTTTTCAAAGCACTGTAAAATGTTATAGACATTATGTTATGGCCTAGGTACTAGGCTGAGTGCGGTGTAGCTCTATCGTATGGCTGTCTCATCTAGAAGGACATCCTATTCAAGATGAAAAATATGCTGCATATGTACGAGTTCATTTTAGATATATTTGACAGCAGAGAGAGAGCCCTGCCTTCTTGGGATTTGACAGCTGAACCAGGCAGGGTTGTGTCCTCCCACAATCTTGTTGGCTTTGCTGTTTTCCCTGGAATCCCATTCTGTTAGGCACCGATTCTCCTTTCTATACTGCTGCTCAAGTCAGAGAATTTCAGGGATGAATAATTTCAGAGGTAAATTCTTAAAAATCCATTACTTTGGAACAGTCAAAAGCAGATTAATTTGTTAGTAGTCAGGATGGGAGAAAGAGTAGGGTTAGGAGTAGAAATTGGTTCGGGGGGTTAGCAGAGTGATGGATTTCCTTGCTGTGTGAAAGAATAAAACGGTAGATTTCCATAAGGAAAGAGCACTGAAGTGAAGAAAACATTCAAGTCTCTTGCTCATAAGCAATGAAGACTTCGGATTTAATAGTCTGGGGTTTACCTTTCTTGTTGTTTCTTTATTTCAATTCTGTTCACTAAAAACTAAAGCAATTGTCACAGTTCGGGACTGCGATCTCATTCAAAATGTAAATAATAAGAGGATACTACTGTGGCAATTAATTTTTCTATATTTCACCTGCCCTAAGTAATGGTCATAGTTTTTCTCATGTCTGGTTTTTTTTGGTCCTGATTTACCCATGAATCGAATTTTAGCTGTCATAGCTAATCCAAAACTGTAAGAACATGGACTATAAAATTATTTATTTAAAATGCAAGTTAAATGAAAGTTTTAACCTAATATTACTCATAAAGCCCACATGATTTGTAAAATGTGATCATACAGAGCAGCACTGGTCTAAACCTCCTACCTGTTGTTACAGCTGAGTAGTGACTTCATAAATGTGTGGGTGTAATTTTGAAACTGGAAAATGCCTTTTCTTGGGCCATTAAGTTCTATCTGCAGAAAAATGAGTTAAGTTTTGATGTGTATGTACTTTTGAATTTCATTTAAGTTCACTTCCCACTGTTGTGTTCTGAAATGACAGTAAGGTCAAGTTCCTATCTGGAGTAATAGGAAGGCACGTGGCCTTACCAAATATCTGTGTGTGCTTATGCTTATTGCATTTGTTTACATTTAAGTAAAAGTTAATAAATAGATTAACAGCCTTGGGCATTTCTCTTTTCTTCCTCAAATAATTCCAGTTCAAAAGAAAAATAAGACAGATTGTCAGTTTGTGCATTGCTAATACTGTGAGTACTGGGAGTCTGTGGCTGGTAGCACAGATCTGTGCTTGTCAAGTGGTGTTTAGTCTGAGAGTGGAGTCCATGCAGTTGGTTGTACCATGCTAGTGAAGGAAATGTGGAGTAAGCTCCTCACACTAGATGCAGAATCCCTTTTGAAGTGGAGCCCATTTTATAAAAACCAGGTTCTGGATGCATTTTTTGGTTCCATTCATTTCACATATGTAGATGTCAGCTGGGAAACCATCTTCTATCTTTCTCAATCCACAAGAGGATTGCTTATTTTGAAAATAAATTAGTTTTTCTAAATTACCTGACAATTTTATCTTTCTGTACAAAAGCTGTGATTATTTAACTGCTTGTGAATTCTGAAAGTGTATTTACACTTCCTCTCACGCATCGTAAGTGTTCATACATCTTCAAGCCAAGTACTACATTCTTCTGATTCAGGCTGCCACCTTCAAACCACCCACATGTGGTGGTTTGGTGTATTCTAGGGAGATAGGTTTTTAAATAAACCAATCCACAGACACAGATGAATAAAACAGATTGTAGAAATTAAGAACTGATTTGCAAATTAAGTTGGCAGGTTTGAAGCTGGAGTTTGCCACTGCCAAGGCTGGTGTAGGTTGCAGGTCATCCTGCCTCTTCAACCTTGAGCAGTGTTGTGTCTGACGTTCCTGCAGGGCTTTCTTCGTCTTGACTGGCAAGCCAGACTTCCATGAGCCCTTTTGGCAGTCTACTACAAACTCTTGCTCAAACAACTTCTCTTATCAGTCATCTCAGACTCCGGGGCATCCTCTGAGTCAGCCTCAGGCCACTGTCTCAGGCTTTGCTTAGGGATCAACTCTTCTTCCAAACAACGACATACGGCCAGACATGAGAGCGACCTTGCGTACTGCCTGCTCTTCATCAGCTCAGTGCTTTTTGTACCTTGCAGAGATTATGTTTTGTTTCTTTTATTCTCCATCCCGTTTTCGCCTCGTCACTTGCATCTTTGTTGATGTCTTTCCGTGTCAAAGCTGGTTTTGGTTTGTTAGTCAGTTATACAGTTTGTGCCGGCAAAGGACTCTTCATGTTTTATCCTGTGAAAGGATTTGGGATGTCTGATCCCATAAAGATTTATACCTGTATTTAAGCTAGCTAAAACATGTACAACTTTGCAGGGTCAAGGCCTAATCTGCGAAATAATCTGTTGGAAATTGGTGTTAAATATTGTCTTGGTAGTATATTTAGGCTTTTAGAGTGTTTAATACTTTGAAAACTGCTTAACTTAGCAATGGATAGCAGGTACTTTAAAAGTGGAAAACATGTTTGTTACACAGACTTTTAAAATATCACTTATGTGACTGAAAAGTATTACATTAAAATAGTAATTTTATCCATGCTAGTTTATTTATACAGTTAAGGATTTGGTGTTATGAACAGCAGGTTTGTGCGTTCTGTATTTCTATGAGTTTCAATGGAAAGGCGAAAAATCTACACTTTACAGCTTTCTGCAAGAGAATCACAAGAATACATTTGAGCCGTTTCTTGACTGACTTGAATAATTAGAAAGTTTGTGGCTGACAGACTTTGGTTTCACCACTGATTATTAATAAAACATTAGAAATGCACAGTAGTCTTTAAAAAAAGACATCTAGAAATCTGCCAGTTAAATCAATCTAACGCGAATCAAACAAAGCTCATGATAGAAAGGATAGCATAGAAAGACTCATTTTTACTTGACTTAATAAAGGGGATTATTACTCAATTAAAGTTTGGATTTTTTTTCAGAACAGGGTTTTTTCCAATATGTTTTGACAGAGCCTTCAGCTATGAGAAACTACTGACTGTAGATATTCTCTGCCAGAATGATGAATCTATTTCCAGTAAGCTAGTTGCTTCATCTTGTTGGATATATTCTTGGGAATGTATCACGTAATTCCCTTAATCCAAACCAGTTGTGTACATATTTTGTAATTGATGAATTACTGACAGTAAATAAATACTCATACAAAATCAAGTATTTGTTAAAGAAAAAAAAGTACTGTTTAACAATTTTCCTACCAGAACTTAGTCTTGTATTTACTGTGTCTTTTCACATGAACTACTGTCATCTAAAACTGCTGTTTACAATTATTACAACATTGAATATATACCATCTCAGATAAGAATGCATTTACATTGTAACTGTATGTCAAATACTTTTATCAACACAGTGAGTAATACCAGATCACTAGTCCTTGAAATAACATGTCATTAAATTTGTGAAGATGAAACAACTATTCTTCCATCAAATTCTGCTTTACATTTAGATGAAATGCCTTGGTTAAGTAATGTCTTTGAAGACTGGGTGTTACTTCCTTTAGCTCTGATTGTAGTTGGCAGGCATTATGTGTTCTTTGTGTATTACCAAAACAGAACATCTATCTGCAGTGTACTCTCTGTCTTGTCTTCATAAATGGATGTAACTTTGCTGTGTGGGATGTATTTTGGTGTGTTGGTTCCATTTGATTAATTGGGTCTTACTGCTTTTGCGTGTGCATAGATCTTATTCCTACTACTGTATATATATGATTGATGCACTGAACTATTGGCTTCTGTTCTGTGAATATTAATCAAAGATTATGCTCCTCTGCCTGATGACTTTGCAGTGTAGGAGGCAGCCAAACAACATAGACTATAGTCCTCTTTTTTTGCTCTTTAATCATTATTGTGTAAGACACTGGCAAGAACACTTTTTTTTCATCTATATAAACACTATTTCATGCTTAAACATATCCATTGTTTGGTCAAAGTTATGAAATTTTCTTGCTCAATTAAATTTTGTTTTCAACATTTCCTGGTGAAAGCAGTAATAGAAGAGAGAAAGCAGTAAAGGAAGGGGAGATAATTAAGCAGAAAAAATGCTAGGCATAGCAAGCAAGGAAGAAGTAGACGAAGTGGAGTCAGTAAATTCAGCCTCATATGGTTTCAGGTCTTACAATTTGGACAAGTAGTTTTCTTTAATCAAAAGGCAAACCTGATGCTTTTCTAGATTCCATTACTATGGTGAAAGAGATAATTTATGAGTGAACTATTCTTAAAGAGAATCCAGGTAGACATTTGCTATGTTCCGATGTACACTTAAAATCTGTATAAAGATAGATGATGTTGACTGGGCTGTGGCAGCTTCTTTGGGTGAGAAATTAAAAGAGGTTTTCAGTATTTAAAACAAAAAGCCAGTAAATGTTTGTGGTGATGGTGGTACAGTTCAGTATTGGAAGCAGCAAGCTTCTTGAAAACACAGCTCACATTTTTATGGCATGTATTCTTGATATAAAGGTTGATAGCTACAGCTTTAGGCATTCTCTGTGAATCTCGCCAGTGAGGCAGCCAAAGCTAATAGGAAGTCTTAGGCTTCAGCATTTGTAGTATTTTACCAAAGGTTTTGTTTTAGTCTCTCCCCCTTGCCCCTTTCATAAAAATGCCCTAGAGTAGGGGCTTTCACTAAATTATGCTGTTGGCAAAATTTTCCCCCTAGCTCTGTCACTGGCTTAGCTGTACAACTAGGAGAATTAGCAGAATTTATTGAACAGGAGTTCCTCTTGCCGTTGCCTGTTGCCCTTGACAATGGTCAGCGACAGCCTTGCTAAAAACCTCTCAGAGTGGTAGGGCCATAAAGAATATCACATTATTTGTATTTACTAATGATATTGTTCTACAGATTTTATTTTAACTGTTATGAGTGTAATAATTTTTTTAATTCCTCTAGTTTCAGCCCAGAAAACATATCTCAGTTTTTGTTATAGTTCATGATTTTGTAATATTCTAGAAAGGCATAAGGCAGAAATCCCCCAAACCTTCTGCATTTTTGGGTGATGTAATATGTTCAAAGGCACGTCTGTGTTTATGGAAATGAATACAGTAGTGCTGAAGCTTGTGATTCATAAAAAATAATAGTTGAAAGCTGAATCATTGAATCCCAAAAACTTCATGTTTGTTTCCAGACGGTTTACTTGTCTCAGAGATGTGTTTAAAGTACTTTCAGGAAACATTAGTAAGAGAACTGAATGGCTTCAATAAAATACTGGCTTAGGCCACCATTTTCTAGTGGAAATTAATCTATTTTGTATTAGTTGAACACCCATTTATCCAGTGTTGTACCACCTCCCTTTGAACACCTCCTGAAAATATTCCTTTTGCATATATATTTATATTTATATTTGAATATCTTAACATGCTTTTCCAGAAATAGCTATTTGGAAAGAAATTTTTACTTACAGACTGTCTACATAAATCGAGTATTTGTTTCAGATCCATGTCAAAACAGTAGACCTTATATATTTTCAAAATCCTTTTTCCTGAATAAAGGCCATTTCCACTGTTTTAATTCATACAAACATCTGCTTCTGTGATTTGAGTCTATTTCTTCAGTTTTAATAATGATTATTCCCACATTCTCATTATTTGTCAATTCTGGAAAGTTAATTGTTAGTCCAACTAAGCAATCTTCACGTTTGGTTAATGTAGTTGCCACTTATTGACCTTCTGAAAGTGCTGATCTGCCAAAGAATTTTTAACGAAGGAAGAAAAGCTAACTAAAGTTAGGTGCCTTTCTCTCTGATCCACACCTGCCATTGTCCTTCCCAGTTTTTGTAATCAAGCTTTAAGATTTTAACAATAATACAGAAGTAAAAAGAGACAAAACCATGGCTTTTTAAAGACCTTGTCTTTTTTTTTTTTTTTTTACTTTAGTTTATGTATAAATTTTTATTGTCCCTAACAGGTGCAAATTTTAGCATGGACTGCAGTCATGTTAGAGTATATATTCTTTCTGAATATAGTTCTTAAAAAGTGTTCTTATTGTGGTGATTAATACTATTAAAATATACAGATTGTTAAAAGAAGCAGAGTTTTTGGATATTGTAGTTACTGGCAAGCAGTTTTCCTTCATCTTTTCACTGATATTGATAAGATGATTTGTCTGTAATCTAACAGAATATCTGTTAATATTACTTCTCAGTTATTTACATGTCTTTTTAAGAAACAGAGCAATTTATTTCATTTTAGATGTAGTTTCAAAACTGAAGAAGGCATTTTTTGTAAGATAGTTTAATTTCTGTATGTTCCTATAATTGTGTATGGAATTAAGAATGAAAATATTTGAACTGAACATCTACATTTGTGGTATAAATGGATGGGAAACTAATACTTGCATTTTCTCTTTTTCTAAACTTTAGGGGGGACACAGAGATTACCTCGCACCATTGGAGTGTCTTTGGCAAAAGAACTAATCTTCTCTGCGCGTATTGTAGATGGTGAGGAAGCAAAATCAATAGGATTGATTAGCCATGTGGTAGAACAGAATGAAGCAGGGGATGCTGCATACAGAAGAGCATTGGCTCTGGCAAGAGAATTTTTACCTCAGGTAAAACAAATTATTTTTATTTTAGTTTTTACCAAACATCAAAACTGAAAAAGAACTAGCTGTATTAAGAAAAACTCATGAAGTAATGTATTGAAAAGCCCGTCTAGTTATGTGCAGAGCAATCAGAAGTTTTCTCTCTCACATATTAAGTGGTGTTATTTGGTAATTATTTCGTAGTGAAGTAAAAAACCTCTTTCAATCCTCGTATCGTCATGATACGGTCTGTGTTTGTACTGCATGTTTTGGCTTTAAAGTTCTAAACAAAAAAATAGTGTAAGGGTTTGAATTGTTTTATAGTAAAGCAGTTATCTCAGGTTATTCTGTTGCTATTGAACACTTCAGAAGACAGGCAAAAAGGTCCATATGAAAGTGGGCGTATCTCAGTGTAACTTCTACTTTGAAAGCATAAAGGTAAATGTAATTTCAGTATTAAAGGAAAACCCATTTACTAGTGGAAAGTTTGCTTTCTGTCCTTTGTGTGTAAGCTTGATGAAAGAATCATGCTCTTACTATCATTCATTCTAAGTGACATGCTATCTCTGTCTTTAATAAAAGAATTGAAATGGGATTTGCTGAAGTCCTGTGCTTTATAACTTGAAAATTTTAGTATGAGGTTTAAGTATGACCCTTACAGGAGTCTTTGTGTTAGCTGATTGCTGCCTGTTCCCGTGTTGCCACAGACTGCAAGTTGTTCGTTCAGAGTAGAAATGTGAGTTTGGACCTTTTGATAAACCTGCTTTTCAAGTGAAGGGTCCCAGGTAGCAAATTCATAGGAGACAAAAGAAGAAAATAATTGGTGAACCATTATATTGGATCACAAGTGTAACAGCTAAAATTTTTCATTGAAAATGGAAAATGTTACAGATTAAATATGGCATTTAACATTGGTTATTTATGTCTTGTACACCCTCATAAGAAGACAAACACGTAAAATACAGTAAAAATTTCAACTTAACAGTGACTCTGGAAGGTTGATATGCATTGGAACCAGCTCAAAAGCATTTGGCTATTCCCAAAGCAGCAGGCCACTTCTCTAAAGCAATGTCTCAACATGCAGAAGCTGTTGCTGAGACTATTCCCAAAGATGTCTCACTGTTCTGTGACACATTGGAGGAGGAGGGTGGAAATCCTTCAGCTTGTGGGGGACCTCACGGAAGAATGTCATCACTTGACCAGCGCAGGCTTTGCAGTAGCATATTTTAGGTTTGAAGCTGTATCAGTTAATTTTATTTCATTATCACATCTTCTAATGTGTCTCCACTGTGTGATAATAATAGGGACATTAGATTGACCTTGCAAAGGCCTATAATGATGTCTCTTAAGGTGGCCATTCTGAGCCTTGTTTTGAAGGGAACTGAGCAAGCTTGACAAAAGTGGACATGCTTAGCATCTTTGAAACAAACCGAACACACTGCTTTAATTATGTTCTTTCGAAAACAGTATACTGTCACTTTTTTTCAATATTGAAACTATCCATTTGGAAGCAAGTGTCTACTGTAGTGATGTTATTTAGGATATTTGACCTATTTACTGTAAATTAAATAAAAGTCCAAAGCCTAGAAGGTCCCAATATAACAACATTGAAGTGTAGACTCTTCACTGCATAATCTTGTCCATTTTGATTATTTGTTAATCTCTTTCTTTCATTCTAGGGACCAGTAGCAATGAGAGTTGCAAAACTGGCCATCAATCAGGGAATGGAGGTAAGGATCTGTTCCTTCCATAAGAGTATGCAGAAGTCAGGCTGGCAACAGGTTTACTGTGGTGATTTTTTTTTTCTAGAACTGTTTTTATTTTTTTAACTTCTTAAAATATGAATTGCAATTTTTTAAGGTCTCGGACTCCTGACACTAGAGTTGATGCAGATTTCTTTAATGAGGCTTGGTAACCTCATGTTGGTCCAGGAGTAGTGCACTCTGCTAATTATTAATATTAGAAAGTAAACTTAAACTCGTATGAACAAGTTGTATTTCAAACGCTGGGTGGAAAAAAACCTAAAAGTCATACTCTGTCAAGTCTGTCAATGCTGTCAGTGTTTAGTAGCTAATAAAGTAAAGGGCTAAAAGGCATGTTATTTATTTTTGATAGTTTAATAGGGATTAGTGTTAAAACTGTATCTGGAGTCTGATTTCATATTTCATTCTGATTGCCGCTCCTTCTTGAACACTACTGACCTAGCTCTAAAGCTTGTTAAAATCCAGCCCTGAACACATCTGAACATGTGTTTTATTTTAGGCTTGTGAATCATTTTGCTGAGCTCAGCAGAATTATTCATATTTAAAATTAAGCCCTGCACTAAGACACCTTATAGCTCAACCTGGGACAAGGGAAAGGGATCACATTGCATGCAACATCTGAATCCAAGAAGACACATTTAAGAATGGTCCTATTTTTCTTAAATTCTCAAAAGCAACCAGTGACATAACTGAGTTCAGCAAAACGTACCACCAGTAAGTTTTGGCCTGAGAACCAGACTTAGATGCTGTTGTGCAAATTTGTTAGGTTTCCACTGCAAGTAATGCTAGAATTCAAGATTTATTTCAGTGGTACCCAAGGTTCAAAATGCTACAAGCTAAATTATTTAGCTATCAGGTATAGTGGACTGAAAGGTCAAAGTCATGATGTTTATAGAATTAGGGACAAAAGGGTTAGAAAGGCTCTGAATGATCATCTAGTTCAACCTTGAGGCCCCAGGACAAGATCTACTGTGTCAAAACCAGTCATGCCAAATGTTAGTTCAAGCTGTTGTTACAAACCTTCCATGGCAGAGATTTCACGGCTTCGTTTTGTAATCTATCCTATAGCTTATCTCCCCTTGACAAATTGCTTGTGGTGCATAGCCACAGTCCTTTCAGTGGCCATGTGTAGAGCTGGTAAGTTCTGCAGCAGCTGGTGCTGGAGGAGTAGTGAGGGGAAAATTCAGCCTTTTCAGCTGTTCAGAGCAGCTCACAAAGAAATAAATGTTATTAAGACTAGATGATGATGCAGGATGGCCATTGGCCTCTTTTTTTTTTTAATTTTAAATCCCTTTAAACTTGAATTTATGTTTATTTTGTGGCATGTCATCATGTTCTTATATGACATTTTCAAGATAACTTGTTTCAGAACAATTTTTAAATAATCATGCAGTACATTAAATCTTTTCCCCAGTAGTAAATGAAATGATTACAAATGTGCAAGTAGCTAATGTTTTTTAGTCCAGATGATTTGTAGTGAAGAACATACGTTGTTTTGACAGTGTATTACATACTAATTGTATTGCCAAATAAGGAAACTGTTACAGAAATAATAACCACTCTCACCACATGGCAATATAGCATTTCTATGTTAAAGTAGTGTAGAAGAACTTTGCAGAAGCGTTTTAATATGTGGCATGTAGAAACACAGTATTTAAGTTAGCTGTCAGAAAATAATATATAATAAATATTCTAAAACATGCTTTTAAAAAACACTGTATTCTTTTCCTCAGGTCGACTTAGTAACAGGTTTAGCAATTGAAGAAGCTTGTTATGCTCAGGTATGTAACTATGATTACATGAAAAAAAACAGAAAACAGGCTTTGTTGGTGCCTGTTATGAAACATGCAGAAATTCAACTAGAAATTGCTCTATGATTTCTTATACAAATATTTTGGCATTGTAATTAGCCCTTCCTTCTCCTTACTCTGTTTTTGTAAGGAATTTAAGGAAGGAGGTATAGTTTAGGACAAAACCATCTCCCTGACAAGACTTTTAGGGTGAGGGTAGTGAAGCACTACCAGCCAGTCATACACTGCTGTGCATCTAGTCCAAGAATTGCCTTGCTTTTACTTTGTTTAGGTTTAACATGAAATAACATGAACGGCACTTCACTAACATGTGCCAGCAATGGCATATTTGCTAACCAACAGAAAATCGAGACAAACATCTTTGCCAATGAAACATGGGAATGACGTATTTTGAGTTTGTAGGTTCTTGGACTTTGAGGCAGGTTTTTGATCATGGAAATAGAAGCAACAGCGTTAGATGCTTATTTAAAACATATGGTGACTTGATTAATAATCTACCCTCCCACCCCTCCCCCACCAAAAAACCAAAACCTCAAAGACAAACACTAAAGAGTTTCTCACAATCAAGAAGATACTTCTTCTTCTCCCTGGTTGTTTCTCAGCCTTATATTGTGCCTTTGAAGTGTCTGGTACTTTCTTGTATCTGACTAGGCATTTTAGTTTTCATTTTTCTGTTGTATTATATGTTGCATGTTGGATGCATTGAAGAACTATGATTTGTATGAAAATATTTTTCATGGTATTGTTTTTGGTGTCAATAATTAATTGTTCCTCTGCTCATTGCAGACTATTCCAACAAAGGATAGAATTGAAGGTCTTCTTGCATTTAAGGAGAAGAGACCTCCTCGCTACAAGGGAGAATAAAAGAAGCTCATGCCTTTAAAATACAAGGGGATAAAAGTACTGCTGTGAGGACCATTAAGGTGCACTTTGCATCTGCACCTGGAATATCACAACCACCAAAGTAAAAGCAAATCATACCAATGTTAAATTTTGAATGTGTCCATACTTGTACTGGGCCCAGATGGAAATGTGTGTTGACTCATGCTCATTACACTTTCTGAAGGCTGATCTGTGTATTGGCAAGGTAACATGTTCATGCAGCATTTTTAAAACTTCATATGTATGAAACATACCATTCCACAGTTCAAAAAGCTCTGTAAATTCTTTATATAGACAAAACCTGTATGTGCTGTTAAGATAAACCTGCTGTATCATTTTATCAAAAAAAGTGACTACCAAAAATAAGAAATCATACCAAATATTCATTAAAATGATTCTGTGTATCAGTAAAAGTAATATTTGAGTATTCTACCAGAATATGTACATTATTAATAAAGCTAAAGGAAATGAAAAGGATTATTGTTTGGAAAATGTTAAGCTTTATTTGTCTGACTTACACTATTCTAAGTATATCTAAATTAACTTTAGCACATAATGGTGTCCTTTTGATGAAGTCATTGCCATTATATTCATTTTATTGTATTAAATGAAAACATCTTCGAGGCCAGCCCTTAATTTTGCATTCTTGTATGTTAAACCTGGCTTTGTCTTGCATTCTTCCAACATACCATCTGATCAGTGCTGTCTGCTGTGAAGGAACTTTATTTCACTTGCCCCAGTTATTTTAAATTTTTGATGACTGTGTTAAAGATTGTTGTGCAGGGATGCAACTAATGCGCTGCTAAAGAAACTAGATTTCTCTTAATCTCCGGAATATTCTTTTTGCAGTTCCTAATAATGTATATTTATATACAACAGGGATGACACTGAAATGTTCTTTATTCTGTGGCAGCCTCAGGGTTCCTTTCAAATACTGAAAGAGAAATCCAGTAGGTTTCAAGGTGAGAAAACTGTTGTGATTCATACTGTATATTTGCTGCGGACATGGCATATACAGCAAATGCCTGGAAATAACCTCTTAGAAAGTATTTTTGTTAACTTGACTGGAAAATAAACATGGCTTAGCAATCAGAGACTGTCTTTTTATATGAAAACAAATTTCTTTGTGTTTGATTATCATTGGCTCATGGAACTTTTGCCTGCTCTGCTGTTTCTGCAACATTAACTATGGTCACTGTCCATATCTATGATGATAAAACAGCTGATCAACATGAAATGACAAGAAGTCATTTAAATTCATATTTAGACATATCATTACATGTAAATTGTTTATAACTGGTAGAGCACACACTTTGTTGACTGGTAAACTTGCTGAGTCGATCATTTCATGCACGATAATTTGCAAATAAAGTACCAGTGCTTGTTTTGATAGTCATATAAAGCCTAGAGGGTCATTTTCTCATGTTTTTGAAATGCTAACATGTCATTTTCATTTTTACTGAGTAGGAAATAATTATGTTAATAGAAGAGAAAAATACTAAGTCTATGCTGACGGGTTTCTGTTTCATAACTTTGATATACAGTCTGGTTATTGAGTTACCTCTGTTTTTCTAACAGGCGCTAATCAAGTAGCTTCTGTGAATGTCTATTTAAAAAAAAATCCAGTAAGTTTAAATACTGTAGCGTAAGACCGTGTAGATTCGCGCCTTTAGCTGGTAGTTTTGATCTCAGAAAATAATTTTGCTGTCACAGTGGTCTCTCCATTCCTTTTCTCAGAAGATACTGCCATATCTTAGTAATTTGAGTCCCTTCTTTGAAGTCAACTGTTTGAATATTATTACAAAGTGAGTACCACTAGGACAATTTTAAAGGTACTTTCTAGTGATGTTGAAATAGTTCTAAAGGAACAATATTTTAGCAAAACATGTGTTAATCACTTACCGTCTGTGTTATTAAGTGATGTGTTATGATGGCTGAAGTGCTCGTGATTAATAGCAATATTAGAATTCTGCTTCCACAGGAGGGTGATTTGTAACAAAAATGTTCTTATAAAGGCTGACTTTTCCTTATGGAAGTTGTGATCCCCTTCAAGCACTTAGGCTCAGCTCTTGTCAGTTCCTGGTAAAGCCATGCTTTTCTCTACAATACCTCATGGGTGAGTGAGCCGTGGTCCCTGCTGGTTTTCTGAAAGGTTATCTCACGGTCCTTAGGCATAAGCAGCTTTTTCTCCTGGTCCTGCTGAGCTGAAGTTCTTCTTCACTTCTCCACTGAGTTGGATATTGAAAAATTGTAAAACAGGTAGGTTTTACCTTTAGCTGATTACTTCTCAACAGTGTTAAGTGCAAGTTCAACTTACTAAATTGCCTAGAAATTCTCAGCTTCATGCAGAAATTAGCATGTGACTTTATATAACATGTCATTTTAGCCAGTAATCTATGAAGGCATTTGTGTTTTCAATATTATTGAAGTAACTCACATTCTTACTAGTTTTACTAGATTTCTGGATAAAGTTTTCAGAATTGTCTGAATGGCTTAAGTCAGTTCAGTGCTTTTGAGTATCTCCCCTGCTATGAAGAAATATGGTCTTTTATTTATTCTAAGGTTGTGTAATGATACAGTTAAGAGCACTTGGAGGGTGTTGTTCTATGGAACATTTCTGTGAGATTTGCAGAGCCATTTGTGCCAATTGTTGTTGAAATTCTGTCAGTCTACGTGCAGTTACTCATAGGCCTACACCAAGGTTCATACCTGTTTTTCTAGAATTGCTTTTAACCAACTGCATTCAGAATAGTAAACATCAGGATGTATCATTTGCAGCTGTTTTATATTTTCCTCAGTCATTGCTCTTTGATGCATTTAACTGTAATCAATCAGATTTGTTGAACAGAACAAAAAATAATGGGTATCTCCGACACAGGAGAGGGCAGAATATCATGCTACTTGGGATCTGGTTTGGGGAGACTTAGGGAGTAAAGTAAAGGGTTTGGTACTTTTGTCACTTCACATATCAAAGCCAACTCATAGATGCAAAGTGAAAAGAGTAATTGAAACATCTTAATTTATCACCAACTTAGTTTTTGTTTCATTGCTCTTCCATGCCAGCAAATCCCTGAAAAGGTGTCTGCGGAGATTAGAGTGAGGAATTGTTTACAATTAAAAATAATATAATTGAAAATCATTGGTATTTTGCATGTGTTGAACAAGATGTGCTGTCATGTCTCGTTTGTGGGATTTTAGCCTTGTTCCTGCACCTGATGACACTGCTGAAAAGCCATAGGGCTTCATTGTCTAGTGAGGGTGATACAATCAGTGTACACGAGGTGTGATAATGATCCTGATGATGTGGTTATTTTAAGGTGTTCTTTTTCTGCACACTTTTAGAAAGACAACTATCTCAAAAAATGAGAAAAAGGAGAATAATTGCAAACAGATAAACCAAAAGGAGAGATGTGTTCAGCTAAAGGTAATGAAATTCCTCTTGTGTATTTTGAGGGATTGCAAAGACTAGTTTTTGTTTGTGCCTTTTTTTTTTCCATTAGCTTTTGTTTTCCCTGAGTCTGGAGCTCAGACACCAGGGTACAGGGAACACTTTTTAGAATTTGTATGGGCTAGTTCTAAAAATTTTCCTAAAAGGTTTCTGAAATGTGTAATCAGAAATTATCATGTTATCACCAAAGATTAGGTAACATACCTTTTTTATTACAAATTTAAATCAAGTTCAGTTTCAACCTTGGAACAGAGTTGAATAGAAGTTTCCTTAGCTATGGAGAATGCACTGTGTTTATGCCAGGTATTCATTATGCATTATAATATATATATTTATATACTGACATGCCATATGCATGCATATGTATGTGTATATGCATATGTATGTGTGTACAGTTAAATAAAATACTTCAGACTGTCAGACGAGACCAAACCCCCTCAGGATGTGATAGTACTGTTGTACTGCAGGAAGTTTTGAGTTTGTTTGTGCAAGAGCACTGCCAGCAAAAACCTTGAACTCCACACAGCAAGTACGATGGCTGCTACAAGTGGCCATGTGTATGGTGTGGAAGTTCTGTAACAGAGAAATTCTGCCACAGAAGCAGCAGTCAAGGAGTGAGGGGATGCACATGCATTACCATATATCTGGTTGTGCACATCTGATGGTTCAAGGCTAGAATAAATGGAGCAGAAGTTCAAGTGAGTTCTAAGTTTCAACAAAGGTGTGGCATCCAGATAGCACATTCCTCCCGGTCCTATAGTATCGTTTGCTTCTGCAGTTTGGACAGGCCTACAGCAATCATGAGCAACTCATTAATCAACAACTGTTGTAGATTTTAAGATCAGTCTCCTCCCCCCTTAAGTACGTCTAGACTTAGATTTCATCTTCAAATTTTATCTAGTAGATAATTCTTCCAAGGACACTCATTCACATGGGAAGAAATATGAAGTATGTTAAAAGAATTTATTACAGAGGGTGTGAACGTTCTGTGTCAAAGCTAAGTCCTCTTGCAATACTCGAGTTCAAAATAGTGCATTAACCCTCTAAGGCATAATCTGTTCATGTATGTTTATAGACTCTTCAAAGTTCTGGCTAGTGACTACTACTCTTTGATTATAATTTCTGAAGCATATGCTAATAAAGCTTTTGTAACATTAAAGAGATGAGAGTATGTTGCAGTTTTCTTGTTGCATAATACAACCACTTTCAGAAGAACTTGAAAAGTTTGCTATTTTTTTAAGGAACTTATACATCAAATTGTTGCTTCTTCATTCTAGCAACTGCTAATTGATTTAACATTTTCCCTTAAGCATAAGGGATTTTGTGATATCATCTTTGGCTCAATTCATTTTAGCATGTTAAAAAAAACGATGCCAGTTGTACAAATTCTTAAAAAATGTGTCTCTCTCATGCAGCTTAGAAAGACAAAGGTTAAAATTTTAATTGTGAGGATAGAGTTGTGAAGGTTGTGTTTTCATTACATATAAATGTTAATAATATGGCTGTATGCTTGTGTGGAAAGAGTTAGACTGCATTTTTTGTGTAGTAAGTCTGTACTGCTGGGACTGTTCTCTTCAAAACTGGTCTGTAGCTGAACTATTTTTGTGAATATATGTAAGTATCCCCAGCTATTGACCACTCAGGGTTCCATCTGTGGTTCATGTTGCCCTGTAGTTGTCATCTTTTGGCCAGGCTCCCCTTCCAAGTAGTGGTGAAAGGAGGAGAGTGCCAGGAAGCACGCTTCTGAGAAGCAGTGGGTCTAGGAAGGATGGATGGGAGAGATCGTTTGTAGGGTGTGTTCAGGCTCTGTGTTTAAGTCACAGTCCACTTCAGCACAGTAATTTCTAAAACCTTCATGAGCAGCTCCACAAAGTGGATTTTTCCATATTGGTTGGTTACAGCACCTGAGCCTATACTCTAATGACTAGTGGAGATCATAACATCCAAACATGATTCCTAGACTATCCATATAACGTCCAAAAGGAGGTAGGAGCCACAACAGTGGCATAATAGGAAGGGTTCTGCCTAAGTTCATAGAATCATAGAATGTTTTGGGTTGGAAGGGACCCCTAGAGGTCATCTAGTCCAACCCCCCTGCAGTGAGCAGGGACACCGCTAACTCGATCAGGTTGCTCAGAGCCCCATCCAACCTGGTCTTGAATGTTTCTGGGGATGGGGCCTCCACCACCTCTCTGGGCAACCCATTCCAGTGTTTCACCACCCTCATTGTAAAGAACTTCTTCCTTATATCCAGTCTAAACCTACCCTGCTTCAGTTTAAAACCATTACCCCTTGTCCTGTCACAGCTGGCCCTACTAGAAAGATTTTCCCCATCTTTCCTATAGGCCCCTTTTAAGTACTGAAAGGCCACAATCAGGTCTCCCCGCAGCCTTCTCTTCTCCAGGCTGAACAAGCCCAACTCTCTCAGCCTGTCCTCATAAGAGAGGTGCTCCAGCCCTTGGATCATTTTAGTAGCCCTCCTCTGGACCCACTCCAACAGTTCCATGTCCTTCTTGTGCTGAGGACCCCAGAGCTGGACACAGTACTGCAGATGAGGTCTCACCAGAGCAGAGCAGAGGGGCAGAATCCCCTCTCTCGACCCGCTGGCCAATGAACACATGGATGTACATGTTTTTTTTTCCACTTTGTGCAGAAGGTAATTCCTTTCTTTATTTTGGATTCTTACCCTTTTTTCCAAATCTTAGTTGATATCAGTCCTTTTCTGAAAAAGTGAAGAGGATACGCTACAGCCCCTTGATCTATCTAGGTGCTCGGTGGTTGAAAGGCTCATGAAACACCAGAGCAACTCAGTTTCTGGTCTCTCCTTTCACTTAATTGACATGACCTGAACCCTCCTACAGGAGTGACCTGGTCACTGGATGCTCTCAGTCACTGCTGATGAAACTTTCTTACTTTAATTACTTATTCTACAAGTTATTTTATTGACATGTAGAGGTAATGACCTTTTGCCTAGAGAGGGAAGGCCTGTCTTGCAGTCCCTCATGCAGCAAGTATCACACTGGTTTTTTAATAGATGCCATAGCAAGGCTGAGAATCCTGCTCGCTTCCCTCTCGTCCCTAGCATCATCTTTGTATTGTGTGGAGTCCTGTCTGCCAAGTGTGAAGATGCCTACTGAGTCACATTACTTAGGGGTGGAAGGTTTAATTCATAAATCCTGAAAGGCCTTAGCTACAGCACTGTCTAATTGCTGTTGCCTAATATCATCAGGACCATGACTTCCTGTACAAAATCTCAGCAGGCATTTTGAGATTCCAAATTTTGGACTTGGGCACCTAAGGCCCTTCCTAGATGTAGTCTTAGTTGTGTGCGTTTGTGATTGCGCTTCTAGGCTGCTTTACTCTTCAGGGTTATTAGTTAAGCTTGAAAATACTTCCTTAAGCAAGCGAGGGATATCAGAAATCACTTTAGCCACCGGTGACATATCCTAGATCCCATGACAGAACCAAGTTGCTGCTAACAGGTGGTAATACTTGTGGAGCCTGGCTACCCCTTCTGTAGTAGCTCCCCAAATTGGTCAGGCTGTCATCAGTGAGGTAGAAGGAGACCCTGGTGAGTCAAGGTGGCGGTGGTGTCAGGCCACCAGTGGCATAGCTATGCTACCAGGATGGCTGGCTGTGCTAAGGCAGTTGTACGAAGCTGGTTATTCCAGCTCTGCAGCCTGATTCTGCCAACGGGGGAGCACAAAGTAGCTGAGTGCAGGATGAACTTTTGGTCGGGCTGTGCCTGTGTCTATTTTATAATACATAAAATGTATGTCCATATGTCCAGTCTGCTTCCAGCACGTAGTTTTAAGGTTGTTCATAGAAGCTTTTAAAGCATTGTTTCCATTGTTAAAATAGCTCATTAAAACCGCATCTCCACAGGTATGTGTGTTTAGAGTTAGAAAAACATTTTGTCCTATGCATGTTTTTATATTTTGTATAATTACAGCATATTTATCTGAAGTATTTCGCAAGTGTGCTTTTGTGTAATACTGGTAGGAGATTAAGTAATAGCTGCTTACTAGCACTATTGCACAAGAACATCAAATGTTATTGGGATGTTCTGAGATTTGAGGTACCAAGCATGCTTTTGGCTGCTTTGTTCCTGTGACCTTTATGCTCTTCTGGATAATACACCAGCCCTGTAACGATGCACATGTTTTCCTTTACACAAATGCCAGTAACCACTTGAGCAGGGCACTTGATTGCAGTTTTGATGGGCGGTGCCTATAATGGACAACGGTAGTGTATCCAAGCCAAGTTGGCCGTCTTTGTGCTTTATGGTGCCAAAAACTTCAAAGCTTCTTCCTTTTAGAACTCTAAAGCAATACAAGTTTGTGTTTCTTCATATCATCAAACTTAATTATTGGCAATAAGCAACTGCTGGCAGGAGCGGCGCATCACATGGCTCCATTTCTGCTTTAGAAAAGGTCAGCATATGGCATAAACACTTTGCTGTATTATGCAGCCTTGTACTCTGATCACATAACACATGCTTCAGAAAGCATTATGCAATGTTATACTCACTGATTAATGACTGCTTGCACAAGAAGTTTTTCATTACCCTGAATGCTAGCATCCTGGGAATGATTAACTTTGTGACATAACTCTCATCACATAAATATGGAAGATTCAAATATAGCCTCAAAATAACATGTTTCAGAAATAACTGAACATTTTCCTCCTTAGTACTGTGTACAGTACATGATTAACAACTGCTTTAAACCTTCAGGGTTGAATAGAAAAGCCTATTTGTGAGAACTGAAAACAAGATTTATTTTTAGGGTTTAAAGTTTTACCCAAGATGAATTTTTGCACACAGCAGCATCTCATTCGCAATGTTTTTCCTCTGCTTGTGTAAGTTTGAATTTCCTGAGAAAAACCTGTGCCAACTATTTCCAGTGTTCAGCCAGTGAATTAAACAGAACAAGTCAAATCTAGCCCTTATTTAGACCAGCAACTGTGTTGTAAAATGACTCAGTCCAGTATGTTCAGCATTATAGTGTGTACAGTTGTGTGCTTAAATCAGCATGGTTATAGAAAATTCCAAGTAATTGATGATTTTTCTGCAGGGAGAGTAAGAAAGCAAAATGTGGTCTCGAGTGAAGCCACTTGCAGATTTACAGTCTGAACATTTCTACACATTCACATTTAACATTTTTGTATTCTATTGATTGATCATTCTATGTTCAAATTCTGCAGATTCTTATGTTAAAAAGCATGATGACAGTGCATCACAGATGTTATCATCTTAAGGATGTACAAAAGAGGAAATGCCTATAAAAAGAAATGTTCCTCACCATATTCCTCCACATATGAAGATTCATCCTTCGTTTTGAAGTAATGTCAATTGCTACCAGTTATCTGTGTTTCAACAGCTTTGTTAGGGAGAAAGTTGGTTTGCCTGTTTGGATATACAAGAGCCATTTTCACAAGGAAATAACTATATTAAACTTCCGCTTACTAATTTGCCTTTAAATATCAGACTGAAAAAAAATGACATCTGCTTTTTATGATAATCCTGCTCACAAACAAACTGTCACATTAAATAAAGCTGCTTAAAGGCCATATAACAGGGGGGACGGTTCAGGATGTCACCGTGTTAATGCACGTGTGCCGTTTCTTAAGAAATAATCTTCATTGACAACAACTAGAGAAGGTAAACATTGACCTCCAGTATGTTCCCTTTAATTTTTGCCTTTTCCTGCATTCCAACTCCTACAAGCAGTAGCAAAGGCTAAAGGAAATGGCCTCTGACTAAGCATTAGCTACCAGCGTGCCCTCATTATAGCTGAGGGCTCTTATTCTCGCTTAGCCTACGTGCAGAGCCAGCTAGTCTTTCAGCTGTGATGACGAAATGCCATGCATTTCTTCCTGGAATAGTACGCAGATAAGAGGCCACTTGTTATGCTGAGGTTTCAGATGAACTCCGCTAAGGGTTTCAAAACACTCTGTCACAATTATATCAGGTTTCTTTAGCAACCAATTCATTTCAGACACTTTTAAGATAAAAAGGGAAGAGATGTTAGTTTATTTTCCCCTGTGGTTTCACTGTTTAAACCTTTACAGGATATGACTGGATAGTTTATACGTGGCCTGAATTTATTAATTTTAAATAAAACTAGCAGATCAAAATGGATCTGTTCCTTTCTTGAAATTCACATTACTTGTAGTGCCCTGTGCGGACCTATAAGTTGAGAGAAGAAATAAAAATCTCATGTCTGTGATAGTTAGAAAGGTCCTGCTGTGCAAACTCAGTTGCCAAGTGCATTGAACTAATTCTGGGTCCAGCAAAAGCTGGGAGTTTTGAGAACCTTGCTGCACAAAAGGTTAATCCTTTACCCTGGTGTTGCATTCAGGTACTAGGACATGTGTGCACAGTACGAGTCCATCTGAACTAAGTATTGTTTAGCAGCAGCGGGAGGACCTGTTTGTGGGATCATTTTGCGGATTTGGAGCCTGTTTAGGTGATTCCATGCACTAAAAATGCAACTTCAGTGGGATCAAACAAATCACAAAAGCATCCAGACTGTAAAAGAAAGAGGAATCTATGAAGCGTTTGTTTCAAACCAAGAAATATCCTTAATAACAGCAATAACTGTACATTAGTGTGAAGAAACAAATACATTGCCTGGAATAACCAATGGGTCGCGTGCAGATTGCATAGCTCTTTTTGCTCACCCTTGGACACTAATTACACATTTAGAATCTGCGATATGCCCCATTTGCGTTCATTCATTAAGGATGACATTAAGTCACTTACAAGTTGCCTTCCGTTGGATCTGCATGCCACTTCAGATACATGTAGTCAGTAGGATGGAGAGACTTATGACGATAAATCTGAGTAAATTGTAGCCTAGATAAGTATTCGATATGAAGAAAAAAAAAAAAAAGCCAACCCAAAATGTCATTTGTCCTTGATCACTTTTCCTGCAGGTCTCTGCATTTACTCGTATCTCATTCACTGGGAACTAAAAGCTAAATTCAATTTCCTTTCAAGACAACAAAATTTTCTTTTTCCATTTACATAATGGAATTTGGATCAGGTTTTAAGTCTGTAACCTTATTCCTTTAACGTCTTCCAAATAAATGTGTAATTCCCGGTGAGATCACTAGGAATCTTGGCTATTCATAGTCTGTTCTTTCTTTTTTTCTGCAACTGTTCTTCAGTGAAAAGGTCCCCTTTGAAAAGGTCCGGAGGACATTAGAGTTCTCAAACCCACCACTTCCCTTAATTACTTTTTTTTTCCTCCTTTCTTAGGCTAGTTATTGACTACTGACTCAGAAAAAAAAAAAAAAAAAGGAACACATTTCCCTCATTAATAGATTATTTCATAATTGTTTACTAGATGTAGATGATTCTTGCACATTACTATGAAGAAGTCCTGTCCTTGCCAGAACAGGGCGGACCAATGACCCTACGTTTCCCCATCATTTTTCTTCTCTCTTTCTGTCAAAACGTGAAAGTCAGCCTAAACACTGTTGCAGCCAGTGGTCACTAGCAGGTCTTTTAAATAATAGACAATTAATTTTCACAAAAATTCTGATCCACCAAATACAGAAATGAATTATGGGCATCTCCTTTTTTGAACTGCTGCTGTTCTGAGCTTTGATTTTAATTAAATACCATGATGACAATTTGTTAGAAATGATACTTGTTAAATACTACTACTACCAAAGCTTCTTCGTTTTGTAAAACTGGTTGCTTATAAGTTGTCTTACATGTTGTTTGAAGCATCTTGCTGTGGTTTATTTTATTTTCTATCTTTAGAAGGTTTGATCTTAATGTCTGAAAAAGACGTCGTTTTGTCATGGAGTATCGTAGGGGGAAAAAAAAACCCCTACAGTGCCTTTCTTGAAAATTATACTAAAAAGATAGCTGCTGTCCTGTGGTTCAAAACCTTGAAATGTTTTAAACTGAAATTACTGAACTTCAAAATTTGTCATCTTTACTGAAATCACAGAACCAGCGAACAGAGTCCCACCAGCGCTCATACTAGTGAAACCTGTTTTCTCCTTCCCTTTTAGCCTTTGCTACCTTCTGCCCATCCTTCCATGCAATCCCTGCTCCTACTGCCCATGACATCCCGGCCATCTCACTGCGGATATGTTCTGTTTGTGGCTGGAGCCCTCAAAGAGAACGTGTGATGACCAAGTACCGCAAGTTTTTCTCTAGGAGGGTGGTGGGAAGGGGATGCCAGCTCGGGCCTTTGTCTCCCGTCAAGCCACTTATAGAAAACTCCTCTACCTCTTTCAAGCGCAATTTACATCATGTGAAGGTTCAAAAGATACGAGGGTGAGGACTGACTAATAGTAGTAATACCACTCTGTTTCCTAAGGCTATTGATGCACGGGTAGAATATAGGGGATATCTACAGGGCCGCGTTTTATCTTGTTGGGCAGTCAGTCATTCTAGCTGTCAGAGGCACAAGCTCCGCTGAGGATTGAGAAACTGTGATGACAGGCTTCAGCCAATGAGCAAGCGTCCAGATCCTGGGCCATCTTGAATTGACATAGTGATTCATTGTTATCAGTATCCAAACTAGCTGGACGTGAACCAGCTCAGATTTCTTTACATGCATTTGCAAATCCTAATGGCGGAATAGCTGTAATGGGCATTTGAAAAAGAATAAACCATGCCCTACAAATCAGAATTCTTTCCCATCTTAACTAAATCCAAGTTCAAGTAAGAAATAGGGAGAGCCCGCATTGTGCTCTAAATGTCAGCAGCTTTACGCTATTCTAAGTCATAAAAGCAAGAGCAATAGCACTTGCCAGTCAGTCATTCTCAACTGAAATGCAAACAGTTTACACTGGTGAATGAATAACTGATAAATAGGTATATTGAACACTTACCGGGGTGTTATGACCCTGCAGTATTGTTTTATGAGATAAACAGTGCTTACAAGAAATACATAATTGTGACTTTCAGTCTTGCTGTGGAAAATGTAAGAGTTGGGGTGGGCTTTTTATGTCTATTATCTATTCTTTGGAAAATTATTTCATTGCTAGAAGCAGATGGTGATTTTTAAGCCCACTGCTATTTTGGTGTACTTTAAAGAAAAAGAAAAGTCCTAAAAATAGACCAAAGTTACCATATCCAGCAAAAATACATTGTCAGCTCTTTATTCTGCTGGGCTGAAAACAAATCTGTCAGCAATTTCTTTGGGTTAAAGTGTCTGAACACTTCTGTGTGGGTTTTTTTGGGTGGGTTTTCTTTTTTTTAAAAAGAAAGCATTTTAAGTGGTTTTGTAACAGAGTCCATTTAAAGCTCTAAGTATCAACAAATTACCATCTGTTGTTATAAAGACACTTTATCAAATTGATGAGACCTGCACTCCGGTTAATGTTGTGGATCAACTGCATGAATTAGACTTTTAAGTCTGAATGAGTCTGAAATCAACATCTTCAGCTCTGCTGGAACAGACATTAAAAACCAGCGCATTTTCTGTAATTATGAAAACGAAAATGAGAGTGAGAGTTATTCATGTGGAAAAAAAACACTGGTAGTGCATCTTAGTCAAATAGGGTCCTTGTGTTTGCTTTAAAATAATTTCTTGGATTAAAAGTGTGGTTTGACAGAGTTACTAAATGAGAAAGGAAAGTCTTCTGGATTCCCTGTGCACCTACAAGTGATTGACATAACAAGCTGACAGTACAGTATTTTCAGAAGTATTTTCGTTATTAGACCATTGTAACATGACTGTTCGCATAAGGGCTAAATGTTCAGATAAAAGAAGGTGGCATTTGTTGTCTCTGTAGCACGTGGATGTATCCTAGAACAATGGATGCAGAAAACGGAACCAAAACCAGATCTCACAGGCAGGGATTTCATTTTAATGATCTTGGCACAAAATATTTTGTCTGGCAGCATTTGTGTATTTGAGGTACAGCTCCTTAGGTTCAAATCCTGTGCAGTAGTAAGAATCCTCGTTGTTTGCTGGGAGATTGGCAAGATCAGTGATTCCCCAATCAAGACTTTATTTTACTAATTAAGCGGAGTGAATACTCACTCCTATCTGTAGGTGCCCAGGTAGATTCATGCCTGCATCAACCCCTTTCCATTGACTCTAGGGGTAACCTGGGCTCCGCAGTTTGGTCTTCCAATCCGCACATAAGTAACACGCTTGCAGCAAGCAGCATGGCACTTCTCATCTGAGAGTTCAGTACATGCTCCAGAACAGACCTTCGAACACCAAACTTCACTTGCAACACTCAGTTTGAAAAAACTGTCTCTCTATAAATACGTTGTCAGTAATGTTGGCAGCCGTGGTGCTGCGAGGTAGAATCAGTTGGGCTTGAAACCAAATTAACTGAAGTATGCCTGGAGATAAGCTCTAAAGCGTGCAAGCTGTCATGTAAAGGGAAGGTGGGAGATGAAACTCGGATACATCTTCTGTTGTTGTGTACTGAAGAGTATGCTTACCTCCTGTGTGCCAGAGAACCTGAAGTCTGTGTCTACACCTGCAGCTGTAGCTGTCCAATCCATCGCGTGGTGACCAGCGCTGAGTGGACGATGTAGTGCGAGATCCTTCCTACAGGAGCCTGGTGTTGCTTGCTACAAGGACAGGTAGATTTTACATACATGATATGGGTAAAGTCAGGGAAGTGCTGTAGATTACAGACCATTTCAAGGAATGGCCATATCTGGTTATGGTATTCATACAGATACTTGGCTGTCGGTTTCTCATTCTGTGTTTCAGATGTGTAACTGTGCACTGATCGGTGCCAACCACCTCTGCGTGTTTGTGCATGCAGTGGAACCGCACTGTGGCCTGGCCTGGGTCTAGCTCCGTGCAGCACCCCAGGACCGGGTGGTACAGACCGCAAGCTGGAGGATAAAAAGGAAACCACGTGGAAACAGTCTGATTTCTGATACAATTTAAAGTTTTTACAGTGGTGGACTAATAAAATTTTCTTCCAGAAAACACCTTCTCCTCCTCTGCCTCTTAGCCTTGCACAGGCTTGACTTTTTTTTACCACAATTCCCATTATCCCGGTATTATCTTATAGGTAAGACTGACCTCAAACCTTTTTGTCACCTTCCTTATCCCCCAAACATTGATCTTTCTGTTGTCTTTTCCCTGCAACAACAGATTGCTTCCCTTCTCAAACCAACTTTTTGGTGAGTATTAAAAGCCTACCTTTCCCACACAGTTTCTTTATCCCACAATCCTGAGATGAAAGAATCTGTGGGACAATGCAAAGTGAAAAAAATGCCTGCTCCTGCCAGGACAGGCATGTGATTTACTGCCATGCTTGTGCTGAGGCAGCCAGCAGTCTGGTGTTTAACTCCACTGATGGTTAACTTCTCTAGGCATAACCACATGGTCCACGGTGATTTTGAGATAAACTTTTGGTTATGCAAAGTCAGCCACTGTCTTTGTTGGAATTAAAGAAAGAGGAAGATGAAGTGAGAAACTGTTTTTCGTGCGAATGTTATGTCATTCACATCACCTTAACCCAATGATGACCTTAAAGGAGAAGGAAAAAAGTCACTAAACAAATAAATTCTTATGTTCTTGGCAGTAGGGTTTGCTTTGCAAACATGAACATTTGGCAAGTTTCTACATTTTCCTCATCAAAACTAAATTGAAAGCTGAGGAAAAGAAGCAAAATCAAAGTTGAGGATATTGAGTTGCAGTGACCCAAACAGACACTAGCTGAAGTCAACAAGGTTTACATGTCTTAGCAGAAGAGAAGGCAGGAGATCAGAACTACCTCCCCAAAATGAGGCTTAAATTTTCTTTTTTAAGGTTTACAAAGGGATCTTCGTTTGAAGAGAACAGGAAATGGGCAGAAATTAAACTGCACAGGTGTTATTGTACATAGTGTTTTTTTGTAAAAGGATGGAGGCGGATGATAGGTATGCCATTTCGTTTGTGTGTTTATGTGCGTGTGTATATACATGCACAGGGATGTGCAAATGCTCTTCAACAGCTCCAGGTCTCCAGCATGTGTCAGTATCTCCAGGTGCATGTAAGCTGTCTGAACCCTACAGCCTTAATTGCATAACACAGCCATATTACAAAATATTACCACACCAAGATCGTTTGCATTATTTCATAACAAAAAGAAATACTATTACAGAACATTTTTACCCTTAAGGGAAAATTACTAATTATTTAAAACATTGTCTGTGTGTGTGTGTTTGTATGTGCTGTATAGGGGTATACGAGCCTCATTATGGAAAAATGCAGGGGTGGATTAAAGCGGGATCCGTGGGATACAGCCCCAAGGTCAGAGGAGTTTCAACAGACAAGAATGTCAGAAGCTAAGCAGAAAATACCATCACAATTGATTATAATGAGCTTATTGGGGTGATGTGGACCACTTAACTTGAGGGGAAAGCGGCTCTTTTGAAGGGGAAGCAACTGTATGAAGGACTGTCATAGGCCTGGTCAGAGAACAGGTCACATCCAGAAGATGGCTTGGGTAGACCGCAGGTGTTCGGGTCTCCAAGTAGAATCCAGACACTGGCATTAAACTGCAGCATTCTCTAGACAGCAAGTGGATTGCTGGCTTCTGAGACAAATTAATCCAGTTATCTGTCTCCTCTGTTAAAATCCACATTTGTTTCTTGCTGCAGGGCAATCGTGCAATTGCTTGCTGGGCTACTGCTTACGCCCTTCTGCATTAGAAATATTTTTTCAGTGTGTAAAGTTTTGTTTTGTTGTGTTTTTCATGGCTGGTAAGAAAAAGATGTGGGTTCTTCTTCCTGCTCATACGATCACTTCCGTACTTCATCTGGTGGCCAAAATGCAGGTCTCCCCACTCTCAGGTGAGTGTCCCGGTTTCCTGCCCGTGGAGGCTTAGTCTTTCCTACATGCGTTCATGCATGCCCCACATCCACCTCAGTAATTTGCTATTCAGCAGTGCAATTCCAGCAGTTTTGAAGATTCACCCCTCTAGGCTGAGGCACGCATGGTGCTTTCCTGTGAAACGAAGAGTTACATCTCTTCAGGAAAAGAGGTGGTGACTTCTGGTTGTCCCACATCCTGGGTAAAACCCCTATTGGCTCCAGCTATGCTGAAAAAGAAAGCAGTAGCTGTTATTTTTTATATCAGCCTTACCCAGTGAGCAGAGTAGATGTACACTGGCATATGCTATAGACTTAGCTCATCAAGGGTAGATAAGGGAAACACACGGTTTCTATGTTTTAAGGCTGGGACCTGGTGTCATCTAAACCAAGTGTCTAACCAGCTTAGACCAAAAAAGTTTTATGTTATTCTGGAGTGCAACATTGAACACCATCCTGTAAGGGTTCAGCTGCCTTCGTGGACAAACAAGGGCTGCGTGCTTTTATGTGCTGAGTATTGTAATGTAGGTGCAAAGTTCTTTTTTTTGTCTCTGAGAGTTAGAATTTGCTTGAGTTTATTTGCAGGATTTGCAAAATACTGGGTTTGATACATACTTAGGCCTAATTCTTCTATAGAATAGGGCTTATTTCTCAGTATCCCAATGAGTGGTGAAATACAAGATATAAAAGGCTGTCTCCAAAGCACATGGAACTCTGCTAGAAGACAACAATGATCTCTGGCATAGCAGTGGGGGATGTAGCACACTGCAGCAGTGGGCCCTCAAGACTTTTAAGTCAAAACATGCGTCTGGTGTGAAATTCAGTTTTTCAAAGTGCATTTTAGGGCTTTTTATTCATCTCTCCAGAATTCTAGATTAATACAGTGAAACTAAAAAAAAAACCCAGATGCCTACAAGCGGTATCTTGAACGACAGCACCTCCTCTCCCTCTCAGGGAGCACCATTAGGAAGGAGCGTTCTCAGAGGGCAAAGCAGGCTCTGGGCAATGGACGAGGCAAGACCATCCACAATCTCCTTCTCATGCTTCCACTGTCCTGAGTTCTTGCCTGCTGAGCTGGAACTGGGGTGTTAGCTTGCTGGAGTGGAAACTTCAGTATTAGTCAAAGGAATTCCCCTCACAGGACAGGAAATCCCTTCTTGGGCAGGTGTAGTCAGGGGGCTTGGGAGCAAATGTGTGCTCTGCTGCCATCTTTCTACGCCAGCTGAACTATGTCTGTTGAGAAGGAGTTCTTTATGGCACGTCGATGTGGCCTGGAGCTTAACAAGCGACACTAGCAGTGAGGATACACAAGATGCTTCTGAGCTTGCTGTTGCATTGCATATGGAAAGAAGGCTAATACTTCACCCCAGAGGGGTTACAGGACTTAATTCCTGTATGTCATCTTGAGGCTTTCTAGTGCAAAGAAAAGCAGTAAATACCGCTTCTGCAGGGCAGTGCTGGGAAACAGTCTGCACTTCTCATTCACCTGTGTCCACATAATATAGGCCTCTTGTGAAATACATCAGAAGATATGTTATTTTAGAAGCACACAACTGAAATTTCTCCATGATTTGACAGACTTAAATTGTGTGGCAGTTAACACCATCCAAATATTTCCCATGTCTCTTATCCATCTCCTGCAACCATTGCTAGCTTGTGAGTCCCCATGGCTCTCTTCTTCTTCCTGCAGACCCTTCCACACTCCTCCACATCTCAGCTACCTGTAAGACAATATATGGCTGATGACGCAGAAGGCAGGGGCTTCCAGCTCCCTGACCACGCAGGACTTATTTTCATTTGTCAGTGGTGGATCAAAACAGTAACTTGGTGTGTCACGCCTGACCTGTTTGTTTTTCAGGCTTGGTGTACCACATCATTCTTTCTCCTCTCCCCCTAAGCATACCTCTGCAGGTAGGAAAGACATCAGAGCTTCAAGGTTGGTCAGGTTATGCATAGCTACTAATAAAGAGGTTTTTTTAAAGAACTTGCTTGCAATTGCAGCTGACAATCAGCTGAACTTAATTGGTGAGTGATGGAAGGGAGTTAGAGGTGCAGCAGCTGAGGGAGGTCTTGCTTTTACAGTGTGTGTGATGTGCCAGCACATCCCCCTTCATTACCATTCTCTGAGCAGGCTTCCCTTACAGCATTCTTTGAACTGACTTGTAGGGCTGCACTTGTCAATTATTTCAATAGTCAAATAGATGACACCCTCTACTACCAAGTATTTATATTATCAGAGTTTTCATCCTTGCAAGTGATAATAATAGAGGTGTATATACTAAAAATTGTCATGTAATTGCATATACCAGCTATCTGCAGAAGCAATGCACATATGCCTATATCTATTTAATAAGTATGTAAAGTAGAAAATTGCACAGACTGTTGCCGTTCTCATGTTCTCCAATTCATTTTATATTAGAATTATAATGAACTCACAGCTAAAGTTGAATCTAAAGATTATGAAACAGATCAAACTGTTCATGTGCCAGTTTGTAGCTGTTTGTGACTAGATTTCTATTACTGGTTATGGCTAGCACAGCAAAAACTAGACCCATCTGTGCTCATGTTGTATGCTAAAATTAACAAATGCTCGTTCTTGAGAGTCCAAGCAAAGCAAACACTGTGTGATGGAAAAGTTTTCTTAAACTACAGATCAGTTCCCTGTTGTCATCAGTGCTCCAGTCACCATGCAACCTCTCCCTGGCAGACGCAACTCCCAGTGGCATAGCATTGCTTGAGCTGTTAGCAATGCTCTGAAGAAGAGTATCCTGTGCAGAGTGCTTCGGGCCTCACTTATACCTCTTCCCCGTTAGATAAAGGGTGTGTTTAAATAGTAAATGTTGTATGGGACACAGTGTTTGGTAGTTTTAGCAGATATTGCTGGCTTTAATTCTGGAATGGCATAATTAACATTAAATATGCAGTATACCTTAAATTTAGCACTAATGTTTTCAAAGTCAGTTTAGAAGAACTTTCACAGGTACTCTTCAGGTGAGCAGTAACTGTGTGTGTAGCTGAAGTGATGATTCCAGGAAGGAGTGGTCTATAATTCCTTCCTGTGTAATTCTTCATTGTGTGACACACATGAACACACTACATATATTTATGTATCTTTAATATGTCTCTCTTAAATATAGACATTAATATAAGCATTAATATGTAATTAATATAGTCACATATGTACTAGTATGCTCATTGTACCCTCGCAAAAAAAGCATATTTTAAACAATCTTTGTAGAAAGAAAACAGCCTCTGTGTATCTGGCTTTTCAGCTATCTCCTCATGACCAGGGGGTGAATTTGGACATCACGTGTGATTTCTCTAGTGTAATCGCCTAGCGTAGCATCTTCGATCAATGCCAAGGTTGGCAGCACAGCAGTCATTCTGGCTTTCCCGAGCAGCTCTGCCAGTGTGGCACAGCCCTGCCTGTGGGGCTGAAAGAACAGTATAATTCCCATCATTATCCTCTGGGGCTTGTATCCTGGAGAAGGGTGCCCAGGAGTGATGCTTTTTAGTCAGGAACCGATTTACCTAATCTGGCTGGATGAGAGCAGCAGTGTTTCATGTGGGCGGCACACAGCTTCTTGGTCAGAAACTTTGTGTGCGTGAGTTACAGGCTTACAGCAATTTGTCTTCGTGCCGTCAGGCTGGCATTTCACAGAGGCTAGGGTATCTGTCTTCTGACTTCAGCCAACCAGTCAACATTTAGCACTTGCAACTACGATGTCAGTCTATAAATTACAGCCTCAGCAAAACCCCAGTGCATAATCTGGCAGATGGACTGTCATTTTCAGAGAAAGCACGCATTCATCCACTGTAAATACGTAACACAAAGTTTCAGAGTCATTGTCAGTTTCCTTTTTCAGTCATCATTGCTTCTTTGCGCTCATGCAGTCTCACAATGAATAGAGCGATACTCTCGTTCTTTATCCTCCTGCTCAGAAGGAAGGAGGGTGGGGAAGGTCGTGGAGAATTAGTGAAGAACGCAGAGAAAAAAATCCCTACCTTCATCTTGAATCAGTGGTGTAACTGATCTGGCTTGAATTCGTAGATTCTTGCCTGTCCTTTAATATAGAAGCTGGGTGTGGTGGTGGTACTTTCTGAAAGTAGAGGCTGTACTTCCTAAAAATAAAGCTAATGTATCAGTGTAAGCACTATGGAGTACCAGCATGTAATCTTCTCCATCTCCAGTGGAATTCAGAGCTCCTTGTCATTGGTCAGGATGAGGCCATGAAACCCAAGTAAATATTTTTGGCAGCTTGCAGTACAATGAATTCATGTAAAACTGAATTTTGCCCTGTCGACAGGGCATTTTGTCTTTGTCCCCTGTCATGTTGTTTCAAGGACAGAATGCAGGAAATAAACTGGTCTGTCTGGGGCTCTAAGAATGACAAAAGTAAATGGAAATCCAAATACACTGAAATAGTATTAATTGTACATGCACAATATACTGGCTTGTATTAGTCATTCAGAACGATTCCACCTCTGAAAAGGCTAACAGGGAAAAGTTTGCATTATGCAAAGACTTACACATCATTTGACTTTATGTGATTTGACTAACTGTGGAAATAAAGTTAACTACCCACATAAAACTTGGTAGGACTGGGACTTTCTTTTGCATTATTTTATTCAGAATAAAAAAGAATCTTAAGATCTTGAAGTTAGTGGTCGAGGGGGTTTATCCTCCCCCTCTACTCTGCCCTAGTGAGACTGCATCTGGAATGCTGCGTCCAGGTCTGGGCTCCCCAGTTCAAGGAGGATGAGGAAGTCCTAGAGAGAGTCCAGAGGAGGGCTACAAAGATGATGAGGGGACTGGACCATCTTTCCTACAAGGAAAGGCTGAGGGAGCTGGGCTTGTTTAGCCTGAAGAAGAGAAGACTGAGAGCGGATCTCATAAATACTTACAAATATCTCAAGGGTGGATGTCACGAGGACAGAGCCAGACTCTTCTCAGTGGTGCCCAGCAGCAGGACAAGGGGCAATGGGCACAAACTGAAGCATAAGAAGTTTCAGTTGAATATGAGAAAGAACTTCTTTACTTTGAGGGTGACAGAGCGCTGGAACAGGCTGCCCAGAGGGGTTGTGGAGTCTCCTTCTTTGGAGATATTCAAAACCCACCTGGACGATGTCCTGCGTAACATGCTCTAGGTGAACCTGCTTTAGCAGGGGGGTTGGACTGGATGATCTCCAGACATCCTGTCCAACCCTTGCCATTCTGTGATTCTGTGTGAATTCTAACGGGACAGAGTTGATAGAGTTAAGATTACAGGATAGGTCTTAAATTTGTGTCACGTGGTTTCTTCCAGCTCCTCCTGCGTCTTTCTCAACCATAGTATTGTTCATACCAGTCAAACCGAGTTTATCCATGATTATGCACTTAAGTCTCATTAATGCACAGACATTTTTTTGTTTGTTTTAGCTGACAAGGTTACATCATTTCTGGACCTGGTCTATGTGGCACAGTGCAGCACGAATGACCGATGCAAAGCTCTGTGTTGCTGTGCTAGCTGTTGCTGGTGCCTGCAGCAACTTGCTTTTGAAACATATTAAGGCAGTCAGCAGTATGAACTGTACTTCATCAGGCTTCCCAGAATGGAACATTCTGCAGCATTTTTGTAATGAACCTTTTGATTCATTGGTATTTTACCAATAGGTCATTAGCAAAGACGTCTTGGTGTTGCTGCTGTCTAGCATGGTGTACCTTCCCCCAGGTCAACCCTGTCTCCTGCACTGGACCCGAAGTGTCCTGCAGTGGAGGGGAGAGCCACGCAGTGGCTGACTGTGTGTGATATCTGGAGGTCTTTTCTGAAACCAAACCTAGGCTACTTTTCAGCTTTGAAGGACTTTTCACCCTAATACCAGAAGCATTGTAGGAAAAGTGGAGATTGTTGCTTGGGGTCCATGACTGGCCCTTCTTAAGCATCGGTAATGTTAACTGAGATTCACTTGAAGGTGGTGGGACTGCTGATTCTGCCTTGGGCTGTCTGCCAGAGCAGAACTGGTGCCTGAATACTGTCTGTCTCTGTGTCTGAGGCAGGACTGCAGGCAGACTGTTGGGTTACTGGTGTGCTCTAAACCTGTACTTCAGGGCTGATGCACTGGCAACAGTTTGCAACTGAAGTCTGATTATCCATGAGCTCTCTGAAAATGAGTGGCGCTTTGATTGCTCTGGTGACAGCAAGAATTTGTTTTTTATCATCTGTAGACCAACTCTGTAGCTCAAAAATCAGTATTTTATTCAAACAGAAAACATTAATTTGCCCCAACGCAGAAAATGGTATTTTTCTAAAGATATCTTACAGAACTATTGAGCTGTGGCTTGTGGCCTTAAAGTCACTACAACCTCCTGTCAGGTAGTTGTAGAGGGCGATAAGGTCTCCCCTCAGCCTCCTTTTCTTCAGGCTAAACAACCCCAGGTGCCTCAGCCGTTCCTCATCAGACTTATGCTCCAGACCCCTCACCAGCTTCGTTGCCCTTCTCTGGAACTGTTCCAACAATGCAACATCTTCCCTGTAGTGAGGGCCCCAAGCCTCCCTCCTCTGTTCTCCTCTGTGTTGTCCTTTACCAGTGCAGATTTCTTTGCTGTTCTGCTCCACCCCATCATGGCCAGGGTCCTCCTGATTCCCCTGGATTTGGGGCTCTGCTCGGCATCAGAGACGCAGGCATGGGCAGCCATACACTTGGGTCTGCCACCTCCATTCTCACTGCCTTGTGCTTCAGCCTGTGAGCAATCCCCCAGACCTGACATTCAGGCTCTCATGGGATCCAATGGCTAATCAATAGCATGCTGCTTGTGTGCTATGTGCCCATGTGCTGTGAGTAAGAGAGATATAACAGGATCCTGTAAGAGCAGGTTCGCTGACTCATAATTTTCTGGCCTGATATTATCTCATCAGGAGTAGATCTGAATAATTCACCAAAGTAATACTACTACTGCAATTAAAAGAAGGATTATTTGCAAACGCTCACTTAAATTATTGTGGATCACGCTTCTGAGAATACATTAGAAGGTTCATTTTATGTTACACCTTCCTTAATTCAGGGCTTAAGTTATATAAATTTTGTGGTATATCTGTTCAAAGGCATGGTTTGGCAGCTCTCAAGGTTCTTGTGCCAAACTGTTGACGTCTTTTCCAAATCCCAAGTCAAACAGATATTGCTGATGGGCTGATCCATGATGCCTTGCACCAGGGACAGGTAATGGTGCTTGAGCCCCTGAATGAGGATGTATGGAGTTCCTCATCTGCTCGTGTCCCACCTCTAGCATGCATGCTGTCAACTGCTGGCTCTGACAGATAAGAAAATACCCCTGCCCTTCAGCAAGAGGGATAGATTTTATGTATGTTTGAAGAAACCAACTCTTATGATGCCATCTGCCAACAATTAATATGTCATGAATGTAATTGCTCAGAGCAAATTCCAGAAGATGTTTCAAAAAGATTAAACTATTTTCAGGTTGCATTATTACAGTTACTTACCTGTTAAACTGAAGAAGTACATACAGTTGATTATTTCCTTCCTAGCCTGCCCTTGCTAAGTACTTAGAGGGTAGTATTTCAGTAGGGATTAACTAAATTCTCTTCAAAACGTAGCTGTTGATCTCTCTGTTTTCAGGGTTGTTTTGTCTGAAGTGAATTCCACTTCTCTGATGTTTTCTGTTTTGATTCTTAAATACTGTGATAAATGTTAGGGTCTATTAAGTTTCAACTTTCTATTTTTATCCATTGGTAAACACTACACCAGATGTGGGCGTGAAGGACCCTGAGAAGCTGAGGGAGTTCTGCTTTTATTCAACAATTTTAACTTTCATAAGTGAGAATTTCAGCTCATTTTTTAGGGTTGTGTATGTGCTGTTTGGGGTTTTTTTAAGAGCTGAGAAAAACAGGCTTACGCAACTTAGTTTGCATAAGTGCAGTGAGTCATTCACATTTCTTTTTTGTGTGTGTCTGTGTGTGTGTTGAATCACTTTATATAACCTTTCTTTGAAAAAGTACTACAGTGCATGCTAAGAATATATTTTCCTTGTAAAACAAAAAAGAAATGTGTCTATTAGGCAGATAGCTGCTTCTCGGTGATGCCTCCTCACAGATGCTGTTCTCCAGGAAGGCATTTTGGTGATCCTTCTTAAAGCTTTGGTTCTTCAGTGGCAAAGTTTATGCTGGTATATGAAGGTATGAGGGGAAGACCAGGTAGCTCTGTCCTTTCCCCTTCATGGGCAGAGCTGTGGGTAACTCCACGTGATAATGTTGATCATAGATATGTATATATTTATATAGGAGCTCTGAATGTGCGTAGTCCTTTCAGCATGCTGTAGCTTCTGCTCTATCACATTGCTTCCTACCATCTAGGGAAGGTGGAGCTTTTAGAGCAGAGAACCTCTGTGCACTGTTGGAGGAAATTTGGGGCTTAAATATTTCACACAGCTGTCAGACATACGTGGCAAGCATCCTCCATTAGGGACACTTACAAAGAAGTCCTCTGGAAGGCCTCATATTTTCTGACACTGCTTCATAACTCTGTATGATCAAATGTACCATGAACATCTGGTTGCTTGGAGTTTATTGTTTTGAATGCAGTTACAGGTATTAAGTGTCAATGCAGTTTAAGTGATAGCGTTGCTGTTTTGTTTCATGTTTATATGTCTCAGACATGTTTTGCTTGACATCTGATGGATGGTGCCATGTAACTGTGGCAGGGAATTCACTCTTGGTTTCCCCAGAAAGGGGGGTGTGGTTCATGGTGCAGAGATGTGCTCACAGGTCTTTTTCATGCCCCCATGGCTGTTCTGAGGCTTGCCACTTCATTTCTCTCCAGCTCTCTGCTGTATCATCATATTTTCTGATCTGATATACATCCTCTCTGGCCATGCTACAAATCCCTCCCAGCATGGAAAGTTGCCCACAACAGTTTCATACCGATTATTTCCGTGCACACTCGGAAATCCCTCCACTCTGCTCTACAGTCATGTGTTTTACCAAATCAGATTCAGGGCCTCTTCCTTTCTATAACCCAATTTTTATTTCCATTAACATACATCACAGTTTTCATTTT
>NW_009259786.1:2061631-2073446 GCF_000687185.1 Egretta garzetta | reverse complement strand
GCAACATTTCGACAATGGCGGTAATTACTAAAATAGAGATACTGCGTTTTCTGTCCAATGCAGAGCAGATGTTTGCAGTTGCAAGATAAGACAGTGTTCATTTACTGCCTAATTAGCATATTAGCAGTATCTAGGGTCTGCAGAAATTCCATGCAACATTCAGGTACTGTTTTTAATTGTCTATGGTAGTGCGCTCAAATGGACGTTAGACATGAAAATAAGACTTTAATTTATCATTAAGCAATTGGATTCACATAAGGAATTGTAGTACCTGTCTAGCTTCAAAAATATGAGCAATTTTCATGAATATACTTGCATGTGTAAAATGAGGCATATACTTAGATTCCTTGCTCGATTGATGTTCAGAAGAGCAGCTCTAGTGGTTTGGGATCTAAATGCAATTAACATTCCAAGAGACAAAAATACTGAGTAGGAGTCACATAGGTCTGTCTTCTCCAGCAATGGTTGACAATAAGGCACCTCATTCACTCAGCAGATAATAATTGGCATGACATCTGGACATAAGAAAGACAGATCTCTGAACTTGTGGAACTCTGTATGAGTAAGAAAAATTTCCATCTCACACACAAAAAAACTGCAGTTGAGAGTAACTCTTCATATTTAATCCCCTTAAAGATGTGTTATCCCTTTGCATACAGTTGTAGACAACATCTGCATGGGCAGAGTAGTTATTCTCACTGCTGTTTGATTGTGTCCAATGGGATGTGAGAAATGGGAGCCTCTTAGCAATAAAATCAAACAGCAATTTTCTTAACATTCATTCTCGTGCTTCAGATGCGATGACTTAAATTTGCTGATCCTTGAGATAGCCCTTGAAACCCACTGTTTCTAATCAGTCCTCTGTCATTAATGGGCATTATCCTTGTGCCCATTTTTGTGCCCACATTGCAGAAGTCTATTACGTATATTGTCCACAGAAGTCTATAATACAAGCCAGCCATCTCAATGTACCACATCATAGTGTATCAGGAATTTAAAAAGTCTCACTGGAAGGTGAATGTCCACTTGCATAAAAGGATGGCCCTGCAATGCTATGCTTCTGTGCAGTCCAGACACAAAGATAAAAGAGTCTAGAGAAATGGGATGGACTGAGCACATGAGGGATCATACTGTTTATTCAGGGTAATAGACCCTCTCTTCTTAAAAGTCATTGAAGCTTGAGTTGAAATGAAAGTTTCTCTTCCTGCTATTGCCATTTTGCAGATTTTTTTTCCACATAATTTAGTGCAAAATCAAAGATTTTATTACTGAAAGAAAGAAAGAAAGAAAGAAAGAAAGAAAGAAAGAAAGGAAGAAAGAAAGAAAGAAATAATAGGCAGGGCATTAAAGGAAAGAACAAAAGCTTCAGAAGGCTCAAATTAATCTTCTTCTGTTTTTCTGTTGCATCTTCATCTGACTGCTTGAGCACCACTCACTAGAGCTGAATTTTTAGCAATAGGGTTTTAGAAATTTCACAGGAGTTCAGCACAAAGCAAGTTAACTTTCTATAACCATGATAAAGTAGGAATAATTACACTTTAAGTGACCCTTATGAGCTGTTTCCAGCTACCTGAGGTAGAAATCTGGGTCACTACTCTACTGAGCAATAATGTAAGACATCAGGATGCTGCTGTATTCCAGATATAGTAAATTGTCTGCTTCCTACTGAAGTCAAAGGAGTGATCCTGCTCATGGCCACGAGTTTGTTCTGAGAGTGTCTGAACTCTGTCAGTGATGTTTTCTATGCATAAACTAGAAGACTTGTTAAGCTTTACATTTTAATATGTTCTTCACTGGCTGACTTGCCTTTACCTCCTCTTCATTTTAATGGAATTATTTAAACATTGCCTTCTATATGGCAGGAAAACTGACTCAATCTATTTTGGATATCTGTGAGCTGAAATTTATATGAAACACAGTATATCCTTCATCTTAACCAAGTAGCCTCAGCAAGTCACCACTACGATTACTAAAAGCATATGGCCAACAAGTTAACTCAGTAGCGGAATAGACAGCACGGGCATCGGTTCATTTCTAAAGTTGACTCACAAAGCTGCTTTTGAAAAAATTCAGAGTGCCACAGAGAATTTCCTGTCGGAAGGAATCGAGGAGAAGAGCATTATTTTACCCCAGGCATATTCTTTGGGTGGATTTTTGGCACTAGCTTAGCCTGGGATGTAGAAGCCACCCCATGCCAAGCTCCTGCAAGGGTATCGATTACATTAACAACATATCGGGAAGCAAGTGTTCAACATTACCAGCCTTGGTCTGGGTTACAGGAACAGGCTTGAAATAATGTCTATGAAAAATCCTTTTCAGAGGTACATGGGGGGGGAAAAATAAGCTTCAGCAACCTATTATTGGAGAATTTTTCCTGAACCATTTTTTATTTGTGAGCCAAATACTGCAGTAATTAAGCTGCAAAATTAAGGGAATGTGCTTTGCTTTTAGTGGAAATTAACATTGGTTTTCTCCAGGCATTCAATCACTTAACTCAGTTGTCTTTTTATATTATTCAAATGTGATACACATTAGTCAAACATAAGTGGTTGAAGAATCATGTTGCAGAATGCCTCTTGAGAGAGAAGTATGTTATAAACATTTCTACTAATGGAATATTTATGTTAATGTAAATTAACTCCATAAGGGTGGCAAATCCTTTGAAAGGTGAACATGAAGTTCCTGCTGCACAGTGGATGCTTTCATTACTTCGTTACTTGTACAGCACAAAGAGTGGCGAACAGACTTCTGCTGTAGCCCGCAAGGACTTTGCGAATGCAGTTTGGTGACCCTCAAGAATCAAGGCCTGTCGCATGCTGAAAATACAATGCAGATGTTTGTGATGCTGAAGACAGGAAGGACATTTTGCAGAAATAATTGTAAGAATGGTGATCTGAGAAAAAATGCATAATGAACCAAATCTGTAGGAGAGTAGAATAAGGCAGAGAGTGAAAGCTAGCAGGTAGCAGATTTAATTAGATTGATAAAGATAATTTTGAAGTACCCACTTCAGTTGCTAAGAATATTAGGAATAGGGACCTAAAAATGGCAAGAAAGACTACAGCTATTGTTGTCTCTATTTCCTGTAATCCAAGCTATGGGCATTTGCTTAGAGGCATGAGATCTGACAAATGTTGGAGGGATGTGGGGGACTGGTAGCAGACCTTGCCTGGAAAGTGTTTTCATAGTTATAGCTGAATTCAAGACCCAAGCGCTTTCCAGAGAACAGTCTAATGCAGGCTTCCCCACTGGAAGCAACTGCTTTATAATCCCCTGCAGATAATCCATCTGCAAATTTTGAACTTCTGTATATGCATAGGTATATATACATATATGCACATATATATATATATATATATATATAGTACACACCTGAATCCTGCCATGAGGAAGAAGTTGGGCATAACAGCTTCAGATATGGCAAAAGGGAAGAGACCACTGTGCCATCCTTTGGAAGACAGTGCAGCAGCCAACAGAGCCATGTCTGTTGTAATAATCTCCAGTCCTCTCTCTCTGCTCTGGTACATAGGGAAAACCAGAAGCCTTGGAGGTTAGGGAAGGGCAAAGTCCAGTGCAGTTGTGCCCGAGGTTTCTAAACAGGTGAGGATTTACCCAGCTGCCTATTTTGAAGCCCCCTACCAAATGTAAGAATAAACTGCCAAAACCCGTCTGTATCTTTGGGGGGTTTGTTTGCTTGTTTGTTTTTGCAGCATGTAAATTTGTTATCAAAATGATTTATAATGCACAAAGTGCTCTTTCAACTGTGTTTCATTAATTCAGGAACAGCAATGATAAGATCTAGTTCTTTCCAAAGAATTTGGTATGCCACATCTCCCAGATGGGATCAGATTACAAAGACAGTTCAGCTCCCAGTTAGGCTCTTCAGTGAAGTGGTTAGATTTTTGACAGCACTCAGCATTCAGTGGGTCTGGTGTTCATTTTCAGGAATGGGAGCTGGTGAGCACTTCTGGAAATGTAACCTTTTGTACTTAAATATTTGTGTGTCTTCTCCCAAACCCATTTTCCATGAAGTTATGTGATATTTTTTCATTTTTATTTTCAGAGTTTGTTTCCTTGCTTAATAAAACAAAACTAAATAGTTCTGCAAGAGTTCCACTGCATTTCTGTGCAGTGGGAATTTCATATTTTTGTGATTATTTTTTCATATTTTTGTGATTTTCATGATATTTAAAACCCAAGTGTTCATAAATATGTGCACAAATGAAACCGCAAATACCATGATGAGTTATACAGTAGTGATAACTCCAAGTACAAATACTAAATTTAAAATGGAAGTTGTTATTTGTACAGCCAATTAACATGAATGTCTGATGAATCACAGTAAATCCACAAACACATGCTGAACTGGGATTTTTGCACATGTAAATCCATTTGCCTTAACGCCTTGTTCCTTGGATAACTATGACAGTTTTATGTGGCTTATATCTTTTCAAGAACTACAGATGATTTTCTTCCAACAGAAATCAGTATGGTGGCCTAACCCATCTTAAATATTCCTCTCTTCCAGATCATTCCTTAATTATGATTTTATCTCTTGAAAGATCCTTCCATTTTCCGGTGTTGTGGAAGTTTTCAGGTTCTAATGCCTGATGGATACCTGTGAATACTTAAAATAATATACATCATATAGCCAGACTGGTATGCTGAAGACGCCAGGTGAGTTCCAGGCATCTTTAAATGGTTCTGGCCAGTGTCACATGCAAAATTTTTTCCTTTCTAGGAACACCTTACTTACCAAATTGTCTTTGTTATTGCCTTTCCCCACAACTCTATCTGCCCCCTGACAGCTCTGCTTCCAGTCCTCATGGTGTGCACCATGCCTTTGGCTCTGACCCTGTGCATCTCTCCCAACTTCTCTCTACATGCTGATGCCATTTGTGAGCTTCTCATTCCAGTGCTTCCCAAACACCTGCTTTCTCTGCTGTGCCAAGGAGGTGCTCGTCTCTGCATTAAATGGCCTCAGCATGAAAAGCCAGCTTCAGACAGGATTTCTTTTGTTCCATTCTCCTCCGTCACATCAGCTGTCTGACTTTTATCACATTGCCTTTGTCCTCCCTCTCTTTGTCAAGTCAACTTCTGTAGTTTGCATGTGTTCCTGGACAAGCAGCAACTCTTTTGCTTGCCACTGTAGCATCTCTGTCCCATACTGGAGTGCTAGCTCAGTGTTTTAAGAAGTTTATTTTGATATAGGTAGTGATTAATAGTTGCAACAATTCATGAACTGTTACTGGTCTATGTCTGATGTCTTAGTGGACTCTATTTCATTCTTACTAATCACCACCTAGGCAATAAACATGGCTAACCTGCAAGTCAAAGTGAAGGCAAGCAACGAGCTGTGACTTCTGCTTTACACTAAACTCTCTTTGTTACCTCATCTTCCCATGCCACCCCCATGCCCAGATGTTCACACACTGGTTGCCTTCTTAGTCTAACTCTGAGCTCAGTGGGCCAGGGACTCTTTGTGCTGGTACTTATTGCTACACCACTTAGCACAGTGGTCCATATCTTGCCTCCTCCCAGAGTTCCTGAATGTGATGTTAATGCTTTGCTATTTAGGAGTTAATAACAGCAAAGGTGATGTAAGATGGAGAGGCATGGAGGCATTACGCTTGTTTCCCAGAAGCAGTCTCTGGAGCAATGGATGCAAAGGGGTGGGTGGGATGTGGGTGGGGTGGGAGTCTTCAGTTCCCTCCACCTCAGCTGAGCTCTGCCTGTTTCATGGCCGTTCAAAGGGTTTTGTTCCTCAGGACAGTCTGTCTGGCCCCTTTCACAAACACTCAGATCAGTTTCAGCACATGGAAAAAGAAAAGGTCTGGTTGCATGGGGCTGGGGGAGAGGCAGCATTACCAGAAAGCTAACCTTTACTTCCACTGTTCTGCTCTTCCCCCTCCTCCCACTGAGCTCTGCGGAGATTAGTGATCAAACTGTAAATCCCCCAAGTACAGAAAGTAGTAAACCTTCCATCCCCTCCCCAAGAGGACATGTATGCTGACAACAGCCTCATTCAATCTGACACCTGTTTCACTTTAAAACAGGCCCCTATAAATAGACTGAATGTAACCCTAGGTGGCATTGCAAAATATTATGGAAAATGCGGCTTACAACCCTGTGAAGAAGGGGGAGTGGAGAGAGTGGGGGTGGGCAAAAAGACACTATCTACCATAAAAACCTGGCAGCTTCATGCAAGGGCTGTTGCTTTTAATTTAAATGCTCATTTCTTATTCTATTTTCAGATCCTCTCTGGGATTTTAGGAATGTTGAGACGTGCTGGTTATAAAGCCCTAAGTACAAAATGGTCACGGATGGCTGGAATGAGGCATGTTCTAATGGAAACAAATCACTTGTCAGTAAGCAGCCTTCAAACTTTTGAACAAAAGCTCAAAAGGGTCAGGGAAAAGACATGTTTGTTGACTTAAAATGGCTGGATGCAGGTCGTCAGAAAGGCATAGGCTTCAATATTGTTGAGGTAACTCTTCAGTTCTGTATAAAATTGGCATTTTAAATGAGGTTAAGTACTTTGATGGCAACCACAAATGGAATGAGCAACTTACATTAAACAGAAAGCTTACACATTTGTAAACTAAGTGCGCATACTACCAAAATGTAAAGTGCATATGCCACTGCAAAGCAGCTGCAGAGTGGAGCTCAGCCATGGGAACTACATTTAGGTGTATAGACACGAATGTCTGTGGGGAAGACCGTGCTATTTCTACTGAAATTTAGAAGGGTGACCAGTATTCCTGTAACATGAAAGTAGATGTCTGTGATTAATTGATACTTTAGTTAGTTAAAATAGTGTAGCTTAGCTTTGTAGTGATTTGAGATAAATCCAGATCCTGAGCCTGTCTATTCAACTTTCTGTAGGTTTTAACTCTAAACGAAATTCCGCAATGTTATTGTTAAATTTTTTTATTTGCTTGCAAGACCCATAGTGAGGTCCGTGACCCCTGGACCAACTATAGTGAGGGATCAGCCCTTCTTTTTCCGTGTGGTATTTTGTGTTGCTGCATAAAGTGAACAATGTTGCTCCATAATAAATTGTATAAGGTGGATGAATTAAAATCTTTGCAGAACATCATGTTAAATCTCCTAATTCTACTGTAGATTTGTTTCATAAGAAAATGAGGCTTATGCAATCTTTCTTTGTCATCAATCTGTCTGTCTGCTAGTCCCCCTCACGAGCAGCTTCTGAGCTTGTTCAGTCTTCAACTGGATTTGAAGAGGGATTAAAGATAATTACGTTTTGACTAGGTTTGTGAAAACTGCTTTCTGTCTAGAGGAAGAGAAGCAGACGTAGTGCTTCTGTGGAGGTGGAAGGCAGGTAAAGCATAGGTGTCAGCTAAGCAGTCAGCATGGGCATCCTTAGCACAGCACATGCTGTTTTGTGCATACAGAACATGCATGCAGCAGGGGTACAGCGGGGCCTGAGGAGACAGGTTTGGGCAGAGGTGACTGGGGAAAGAAAGCTGACCAGGTTTCATTTCAGTGTTCATGGAATAATTTCCTTTTCATATGGAAAACAGCAGCAGAAGAAAAGGGAATGACTGTGTGGTAAAATGATATGTGTGAGCTTCAAAGTGCAGGGCAGGCTTTTGGTGTTTCTGAAGTTTACTCCACTAAGTACACATTATTGTGCTTTCAAAGGGAAGAAACCAAGACACTTTCTTCACAGAGATTTGACTTGCTCAAAGGCACCAACTGACTCAGCAGCAATCAGGTACAGCATACAGACATATTGAGGTAGCTTACAATCATTGAATCATTTAGGTTGGAAAAGACCCTTAAGATCATTGAGTCCAACCATTAACCTAACACTACCAAGTCCACCCCTCAACCATTTCCCTAAGCACCTTGTCTACCTGTTTATTAAATACCTCCAGGGATGGGGACTCGACCACTTCCCTGGGCAGCCCGTTCCAATGCTTGACAACAAGAAATTGTTCCTAATATCCAATATAAGTGTCCTCTGGCACATCTGAAGGCCCTTGCCTCTTGTCCTATTACCTGGGATAAGTGACCAACACACACCTCACTACAGCCTCTTGTCAGGCAGTTGTAGAGAGCGGTAAGGTTTCCCCTCAGCCTCCTCTTCTCCAGGCTAAACAACCCCAGTTCCCTCAGCCACTCATTCACAAGACTTGTGCTCCAGACCCTTCACCAGCTTCATTCCTCTTCTTTGGTCATGCTCCAGCACCTCAGTGTCCCCAAGGGGCCCAAAACTGAACACAGTATTCAAGGTTTGGCCTCACCAGTGCCGAGTACAGGGGGACGATCACTTCCCTAGTCCTGCTGGCCAAGTGTGGCCAGCAGCTGACACAGCTTCTTTCTGTGTAAACCTTCACCCACCATGTGTTCAAGCCACCCCAAATATTCTCTGTCTGCAAGGTCCTGGAGCTCAGCAGTGCTCCCCACTCCTGCCTTTTGGGTTGCTCTTTGGTTCCTTCAGGTCTTCATCTGCTAGTAGTGCAAGAGGAGAGCACTGCCTGTTCAAATCCAACAATTCCTTGACGTCTACAAAGGTTGTTTTATATGCTGCCATGACAAGGAAAACAGCTTCCAAATGCCACTGGTTGTTTTACTTTTCTGCCAGAAATGAGGGGATGTTTCTGAAGAAGGACTGTGAAGCAGCAAAGTAGCCTGCAGAGAGAGCTCCAGGCGGTGCAGACAACAGGGCTCCTGGTACCTGAGTCAGATTGTTTGAAGTTAGCTTGGGTTTGTCCACAGTATCCTGCCCCGCTCACCTGCCTTAGATTTAGCAGCTGATAGTCACTGCTGTTTCATACTGCTCTTCTTTCCTGTCCTGTCCATCACCTGAAGGACACCCAGAGACTAGGGGGAGGAGTAATCCTAGGAGTCACTCTGTGTCTTCTCTTCAGCTGCTACACTGCCTGCAAGGAAGCTTATTAGCAGTTTGGGCTTCTCAGCGTTGGTGCAGATGGGTTTACAAACACCTCGTATTTGCATTAGGAATGGCATTGCGCTTACAGTACAGAGCACTGCTTCAGTCCTGCTGCACCACTGAAGTGCTGTGTTGAGTCCAGATGCTCCATTGTAGACTAATCCGGGTGCTGGGGTAGAGGAGAGATGGAGGCAAGGAGTAAGAATTGCTCCCAGTGCTATGGTAATTCATATATAGGAGTGCAGTGGCACTGGGAAACTGCTAAAGGTTGCGGCGGGAGACAGGCATACTACTGCAAATTGCTGCTGCATCTTCCACTAAGACAAGCTGGTTTCTCTTTGCCCAAATGAGCATCAGATGGGGAAAAACACTTTTAGAAAACTTGAGCCTTGATAGTACATTTATTTCTGGGACAGAATTATGCCTGCTGCTCATGTGACTCAAATGTAATGTGCTTACACGCATACACACAGAGTTTTTGATTTTTATCACATGGCTGCCAAAAATAACATTGAAACATATAAGTTAAGCATGCCATTATAACACAATGGCACTTCATTACTGTTCAGAGTAGCTCAGGTTTCCTTCTGAGCATATCAACAGCAGGCAATAATGGAAGGGTACAGAGGGCAAGTAAAAGGAACAGTGCAACCTCATGGCATTTTATCCTAAATGTCAGGCATGGTCAGCATCCCCTGGTGAGTTTCCCAGTGTATGGATTTAGCATCTTCAGTAATTGTCTCTCACAGTATTGAATTTAACATAAATCCGGTAATATCAAATTGGCTGCTTCTGGAGTTTTTTTCCAAATTACAGCAGTTGGTCTTATGAATAATTTCTCTCTAATCAGCTGAGTCTCTCTTTCCTCTGTAACTCTTCTTCTAATCTTATTTTCATAACTTGCTACTTCTCTGACTTTCAATTAACACTTCATCTACGTTCTTTACTTAGACACAGTAGGTGTAGCCTTTTGAAATTCTTCCCTAAAGTGATTTTAGTTCTGTCACTTCAGTTAGGGGCATGGTAATGACTAACCTCTGCTCCTGTAGCTCTGTTGCTGTGTTGCATAATGACTTTTCAGAAGTTCTGGATTAATGCAGGTCAGTTGATAATTTGGGGCTGCATGGCAATATGATGCCTGGAAAAAATCCATTTGTAATCTGAAAGATCTTATGGGAGTGTTGCATAACTTGAGGAACATAATAGCTCATTAGCTAGAAGTCTGTGGAGTGAGGATGGGTAAACAAAACCTGAATAGTATCACTTAAAAAAAAAAAAAAAAAAGCACTTTATTTCTTAAGTACTCTTCTCACAATACAACACCACAGTAACTCCAGGTAATGGTAGATGTTGCAAATAAACACTTCTGCTCTGGAGTCCTGTCACTTACCAGCCTTTGTCCTACGTGTTGGCACAGCATAGCCTCTGCGCCACGTTTCCTTGCTGAACGTGCCAGGTATGGTGCTGATGTAGAAAACCTTGCTGCGCTGTTTGCTCCATTCTGGCCCCTTTTAGTCTGCATCTCAACAGATACAGCTCTCAACAGTGAAAAAAACCAAGCAGAAAGAGTAAATCCCACGAGTTTCTTAGCAAGTAGTTTTTTAGGAAGTTGATGGAGGAAAACACAGCAGGTAATATCTATAAATTGTGTGTTCTTTCTATCTAGAAGATAAGGTTTTTTCCACTCTGATGACAAGTTTATTTTTTTTTGTTTAGCTCATTGTGTGATGAGAGTTCAAGATGACATCATGATAGCAAGACCACAGCAGTTATCAGGGAGTCTCCTGGAGCACTGAGTAGCTGGCATGATATAGAGGGTTGTTAAGAAATTGTTTTTAAAAATAATTCTGGAATCCTGCCCCTCTTCCTGCTTATTTTAAGGTTCATATGCAATGTATTGAATGTCTATGTCCTGAATTATGCTGCTAGTGGATCCTCCCAGCTGGTCTGTCCAGTAACTGTTGACTAGTATGATCATGTTTCCGTGTTAAAACTTTAAAAATAATTTAATGATAGCTATGTTTAGTGACATCATTTTAGCACCCATATGACTTAACTCTCCCTTGCACTTTGCCTGAGACTGTACAACAGCTGCGTTGTACCCATATATGTCCCATCACTTCAGGCAAAGTCAAATTTTTAGAAAGAGGGAATTATACTGTCACAGATCACTGCATCTTCCTCAGCAGTACAGGCTCTAGTTTCACCACAGAGATGCTTGAGCTTTCTTTAGTCTTCATAAACCTTTGGGAAAAAAAAAAAAAGCAAAAAGTTTCCTAAAGAAAAGGCTGTAATGATTCCTTTTAATAACATTATTCCTTTCAGGGTGAAAAACATATATTTGGAGACAGAGGATTTCTCCTTAGAATCACAGAATCATAGAATCACTTAGGTTGGAAAAGACCTTTAAGATCATCAAGTCCAACCTTTAACCTAACACTGCCATCCCACCACTAAACCATGTCCCTAAGCACCTCGTCTATCCATCTGTTAAATACCTCCACGGATGGGGACTCGACCACTTCCCTGGGCAGCCCATTCCAGAGCCTGACAACCCTTTCTATGAAGAAATTTTCCCTAATATCCAATCTGAACCTGCTCTGACGCAACTTCAGACCATTTCCCCTCGTCCTATTGTCTCTTACCACGGAGAAAAGAGCCTGACAACCCTTTCTATGAAGAAATTTTCCCTAATATCCAATCTGAACCTGCTCTGACGCAACTTCAGACCATTTCCCCTCGTCCTATTGTCTCTTACCACGGAGAAAAGGCTGACCCTCACCTCACTACAGCCTCCTTTCAGGCAGTTGTAGAGGGCAATAAGGTCTCCCCTCAGCCTCCTCTTCTCCAGACTAAACAACCCCAGTTCCCTCAGCCACTCCTCATAAGACTTGT
>NW_009259786.1:2060304-2061225 GCF_000687185.1 Egretta garzetta | reverse complement strand
TCCAGGTCATTGATAAAGATATTAAACAAGACCGGCCCTAGAACTGAGCCCTGGGGAACGCCGCTTGCGACCAGATGCCAACTGGATTTAACTCCATTCACCACAACTCAGACAGTTTTTTACCCAGCCAAAAGTCACCCATCTAGGCCATGAACTGCCAACTTCTCTAGGAAAATGCAGTGGGACACTGTGTTGAAGGCTTTGCTGAAGTCCAGGTAGACAACATCCACCAGGCGGGTCACCTGGTCATAGAAGGAAATCAGGTTGGTCAGGCAGGACTTGCCTTTCATGGACCCAAGCTGTCTGGGCCTGATCCCCTGATTGTCCTCCATATGCCTGGTGAGCACACTCAAGATGAACCACTCCATAATCTTCCCTGGTACTGAGGTCAGGCTGACAGGCCTGTAGTTCCCCAGATCCTCCTTCAGGCCCTTCTTGAAGATAGGCATCACATTTGCCAACCTCCAGTCTGGCCCGTCCTGTAGATGGGCGTCACTTTTCCTAACCTCCAGTCATCTGGGACCTCATGTGTTAACCAGGACTACAGATAAATTCTGGAGAGTGTCTTGGCAAGCTCCTCTGCCAGCTCCTTCAGTACTCTTGGGTGGATCCCATCTGGCCCCATAGACTTATGGACGTCCAGGTGGCATAGCAGGTCAAAACCTGCTTCCTCCTGGGTTATGTGAGGTTTATTCCACTCACTATCCCTGTCTTCCACTCAGGGGGATGACAACTCCGTGGATAACTCATCGGGCCATTAAAGACTGAGGCAAAGAAGGCGTTAAGTATCTCAGCCTTTTCCTCATCCTTAGTGGCAATGTTACCCCTTGCATAATAGAGGATATGGAGGTTCTCCCTGGCTCTCTTTTTGCTGTTAACATATTTATAAAAACTTTTCTTATTATCCCTTACAACAGTGAC
>NW_009259786.1:2055377-2060149 GCF_000687185.1 Egretta garzetta | reverse complement strand
GTGCCTCATTAGTTTTGTATATTCTGTATATTCTGTTATCATTCTCATTATTACTATTATTATTATTTTCTCTTATTAAACTGTCTTTATCTCAGCCCTCGGCTCTAACCTTTTATTTTCTTCCCGATTCTCTCCCCCATCCCACTGAGGGAGGGGGGAGTGAGCGAGCGGCTGCGTGGTGGTGAGGTGCCAGCCGGGTTAAACCACGACAGCTGTTAATGTATTTATAAAAACTTTTCTTATTATCCCTTACAACATTGGCCATTTTGAGTTCTAGTTAGGCTTTTGCCTTTCTAATTTCCTCTCTGTATGACCTGACAAGATCCCTGTACTCTTCTTAGGTTGTCTGCCCCTTCTTCCAAAGCTGGTAAGCTCTCCTTTTCTTCCTGAGTCTCAGTAAAAGATCCCTGTTCAGCCAGGCCATTTGTCTTCCCTGCTGATTTGTCTTATGGCACATGGACACAGCCTGCTCCTGTGCCTGTAAGACTTCGTCCTTGAAGAATGCAGATTAAAATGGTGTATTGTCTTTATTATCACTTAAGATATGTAGGGCAACATTAATAGGTTTATTCTATTAATGAAGAACAGTGTTATAGAAATACTAGTTGAAAGATATTGATCTTCCCACTAGAAAGCTTTTGCATGGAGAACCTCTATTGTTTAGGGACAATTATTTCTGGAAAACCTCCTATCACCTGTCTAGCCTACCTAGTGGCTCTGCTATTTTCATGCAGCTGTGATTGGGTATCAGTTTGCATGTTAGCAATTCTGTTTATAGTAAGACAAAATGCACCATAGTTACTGGCCAAATTTGCTCTGAGCTACATCGCTGACAACGCAGGGTAAGTTGGCTAGTATCGTTTACAGACGCAGAGCTGTGAACAGAATCTGTTTGCCTTTTTCTATCAATCAGGGATTTCTTTTTGTTCATTTAAGAATACATACTTTTCATTTCCCTATGCAGTGAAACTGCATTTGTGAAATATTTTTCCATCAAGTAAGAAAAGCTCTTGCTGCAGACAGTGGTGTAATCTCCTGATGTGGGTGGAAGGGCAATCTGTAAAAAAATGAATATAGTGTGTGATGTCTCCTATGTGTCTCTAACTGGCATGCAATAAAAAGCCCCCCCCTGCTATGCCTTGTGTTTGTGTGTCCCAGGACAGCTAGTTCAGAGGATTCTGTCAAAAGTTTTATGCTATCTTTACCATGGGAGAGATGGAAGAACTACTTTTCCCCATGCTGGCTGCAGTTCAGGTATAAAGCTGTCATATTTTAGCCTTCAAGTCTGTGTAGCAAAGAAGTCTGACTGAACGAAGTCCACTCAGGGCCATGAATAGATTCAGCCATCCCTGATGTCTCTCTACTTTGAAGTCCAGGTTGCAGGCTGATGGTGTGGGTAAACCTGGCTGTGCTGTCAGTTTCACCCTGGAGAGGGTGATTTTTTTCTAATCTGATTTACATGTCAAGCATACTTCAAAACCTGTCCTGAGGTCTCTGGTGGCGGGTGACAAAGCTGAGGTATTAACAACGAGAAGAGGCGATAACGCAACCAGTGTAATTGATCATCTGATCCCCAGAGCTGTGGTCTGTGTCCGCTGAGGGAGGAGCAGCTGCTTGGCTGCAAGGAGGTTGTGTGGTCTGCCACAGCTGGCTGCTGGCTACTGTTCCCATCTGGTTATAAAATTCATTCTGGTTAATAATAAATTCAGTTAAAAGCTAGCTAAATAAAATGGCCTGGCGTGGCTTTTCAGGCAGAGTGTTGTGTCAGGAAGCCAAAAGATGCTTTTGCTCACAGTTTTCCCAGCCCTGTTTTGTAACAGTAGACAAACTGCCCCCACCCCCACTCAAAACAAATCCATTGTCAGTGCTGCTTGCTAGACAGACAAACTGCTTTGGGAAGTGCTTTTCAGGATGTGCTTTTATGGTGTCCGCCCAGGCGTCTGCCGAGAGGGGAACCCCTAATGCTGTATGAGCATCAGTGCTAGAAGTCACTGTCCATAGCACAAACTGAAGCAGTGCATGCTTGGATGACAGGTCCCCTGCTCTCTCTCTAACCTGCAGTAGGTTTGGGAGGTGGTTCAGTAAAATCAGTTTTCATAGAAGAAATCGGATCCTCAGGGAAGCGAGAGTGAAATGAGAGGGACAAGAAGACTGACACTGTTGCCTGAGTTAAGAGGACAAAACACAGCAAGGGGGTTGGGGTCGAGAACAGAGCTGGGTGCGAGAGCAAAGGCGTGGTTGTTGCAGCTGACATAACAGGAGACGGCAAATCAGCAAACTGGCTCAAGGAAGGGTCCAAATTTTTCGTCTGTCCTCTATAGCCATGGCAGGTCAAAGCACAACCATCCAGTCTGAGCTTGCAGGGCTGAGTGATCGTCACGCACGGGGCCTCTGTGCTCTGCCCAAGTTGTGACTGACCATGAATGCAAAAGTGATTTCCCCTTCTGCTAGAACTGAATGCTCCCTGCCTTGATCCCAAGCCCCATGGGAGAAAATTGGAAAGCAGATAATTAATCCTTTTCTCCTCTTCTTTACTCAGTTGTTACTGTGAAGTAATTCAGTTGAAACTGGAGTTGGAAGATTGCAAAGCTGCTGTTAGTGAGAAGAAAACAAGGCCAATATGTTTTTCTGTCTAAGTAAGAAGAAAAGCTGGGCGACGTCATGAGGCCATTGCTCAATCTCTTCTGAAAAATTGAAGAAGAGCCAAGAGAAGAGTGCAGAAAATGTTTTAATAATATTAACGCTTTATTTTATTTCCCTGCTACCTTGTTCTGTTCTTGGCTCCCCACTAAAAGTAAAACATTGGGAACTGATGGCATCCAGAAAACAGCAATGAAAATCATTAATGGGATGCTGTCATTTGCTTTACTAGGAAAGCGCTTGTGGCTGACTGATAGAAAGTGCTGTGAAAGGGCCAGTTAGCATTATGGATGGAAATGAAATAGAGATTAATATGATTAAGGTTATTTAATTGCCAGGTGATACAAAAGCTAGGATATGTCATATAACAGAAGGTAAGGTATAGAGTTGAAGATTTAGTTGTGTTTATTAATCTTTTCTGTAATACAATAATTTAAGTACATACCATGTAATTTAAAGGCAATGTTTCCAAAAGGGAGGAAAAAAAAATACTTCTAATGCACTCCATAATGATGATATAGGGCATCACAGTTAGCATAAAGCACTTAAAAAAATAAGATTAGACATGTGTCCAAATAAACTGAAGTAGGCACTTGAGTTCCATAAAGCAAATGGGCACTGCAGGCATTTACCTACATTTGTGAATTTTGGCCCCCAGAGGGCTGATGCTAAATGGGTGATTTCGTGCAATAAGAAAAATCAGGTGCTTAAGTTATTCCACTTACCTGATTTGCCTGTGCAAACGTAGCTACCTTGCCAGCTGCCTGTGCTGCAGTTCTAGGTAGGGAACACTCAGAGCAGTAACTCTTAAAAATGTGGCAGAGCATGTAAAAATGAGTAAATGAAGGGACAGAGCTTCCATAGCTACACTAACAAAGCAAACATTTTTTCATAGTTTTAGCTGATCACCTACTGACTTCCTCCCTCATATTGGAAGACAGGTCAGTTAATGAAGTAGGATACTAGGAACTGCACATATATCCAAAACCAACATGAATCTATTGCAGATTGGTTTTGCTGTTCCAGAAAAGCATGCTCACACACACAGTCTTGAAGGAAGGTGGGAGTGAAGCCAACATAGAATTAACCACACTGAATAACTTACACATTTTCAATGAAGTCTTTCATGTATTCTCTGCTTTAGAAAAGTGAACAAGGGCCAAAACCAGCCACATCACTTGGACTTGCTATAATGAACTCCTGCTTCTCCGCAGTCTGAAGCGAAGCCACTATCCCACACATACCACATCATAAGAAACCACTAGCCCTAACCATGAGACCAGCACATTCATGTCTCTACAATATGTTCGTTACACTCACATTAATAAACGAATATAATGTTACAATGGCTGTGCCATTAAACAACACCTGTTCAATACAATGGAAACAAGGCACTCCGTGATTAAACATATTATCTTCTTGACAAAGAACTGCACAACTGTTTGGCTAGAGCTGTGAAGCAAATGGTGCATTTACATATGAAAAGGAATTTGTGTACATTTGATGAATGACAGAATAATTGCTATGTATGGCAAGGAAAAGGGATGTAAAATATTTTGTATATTCATTACTGCTATTGCAAGTAAGCACAAAATGCCTTGATATAGCTGTGAATGTACCTTTCTTGACCACTGCAGCTAGGCAAAGCATATACAGGCTGCTGGTAGCATCACAAGAGTAAGTTTTAATCCCAGAAATTTTAGCTGGAAAAAATCTGCTACGAGGGGTTCGAATCACCCCCTGGGAGCACATGCAAAATGGATGTTTTGTCCATTTGAGTTTCGAGGGTCTCAAATGTGGGTCTTCCACCATTGCACTTGAATGTCTGGTCCATATTCTAATAAATTCCTAATTTTCTTTTTATTCAGTAAACATTTTTCTTTTTTCTTGGTTTCATTCACATCAGTCTCACGATACCTTTCTCAACCACTCAGAAGTATGGGTCTTGGCCCTAGGTGGGCAACCCCAGCCCAAACCTCTGTGGAAAAGTTAAAGGGTGGAGCACAGCAAGGTGGGATCTATACCTTCAACAACAACTTGCAGGATGGAAAAGAAGACAGGATCAGAAGGTTATAGACCAGATACTAGATAAAGGCAAGGAAAAACAATAGTTTTCTATTTCAGTCATGTCT
>NW_009259786.1:2054557-2055354 GCF_000687185.1 Egretta garzetta | reverse complement strand
CTTCTCTTTCAAAATTTCCCCTGAAATTGCTTCCATCAGCAGGTATCTGGAGCTGAAAACTAGACTCAAAAGTAGAGATGCTGTCCTTCCCACAAACCAAATCTTACTGCCCTGGTAGTAAGAGGAAGATGGCAGCTTTGGTGTGATACGGCCACTGAAAGAGTGAGAAAGAGCAGGTGAAGAGAAGGATCCTGGAAGAGTGGGAAAGCACAATAGGTTCTTGATTTAGGAATATCCATGTTTAGAGGTGTTGGCCTGATTTACAGAAATGCTAAACCATCACAGCAGAAACTGATTGCAGTGAGAACCATATTCTGCAAATACAGAGTGCTACAAAGAACTGAGAATTGTAGCTGGTATCTCAAAATGTCTCCCCAAATTATCTTACAGTGTGGACAAACTTTGCTTTATTCTCACTGAAACATGGCATCTAAAAATGGTAATAATGACACCTCACTGTTAGTAAATGTATTCAGGTTTATTTAAAGAAAAAAAAAAAACAAACAGAAAACAATGTGAACATATTACGATGTCAAAGCCAGATAAAAGCCCTAGAAAAAGAAAATTCTCTTTTGCTTGTAGGATTTGAAAGGCATGCAGCAAGTGACACCTGAGATCCCAGGCTGAATGAGTAGGATAAACATAAGTATCAAGTAACTGCCCATTCACTGGAATAAGGCAAAGTTCCAGGAGAAGAAGGTCTGACCACGTTTTATATGATGTACCCGCCTGCGGGTATGAGATGTGTAACCGAACGCGGCCACAGGAACTGAGCCTGGGGGGAGGGGGGGGGGGGG
>NW_009259786.1:2035663-2054543 GCF_000687185.1 Egretta garzetta | reverse complement strand
GGCAAACCTTAATCCTGCTGCTTAATTTGCTCATGTTCAAGGGCTTGCTTTTGCGAGTCTTATTATTCTTTTCACAGTTTTCTTCTCCAGTGCAGTTCATGGGTATGGAAAACAGCAGCACTTTCTGAAAGACAGCTGGCATGGCTGATTCCTCAGAGCACATGACCACAAACCAAACCTTGTACTGTCAGCCTACATTAATCTTTGCTATGGCTTGCTTAGATTAGTGACCCATCAAAATACAGCGGTGTATAATGACCCCTTATTCTATAAACACTTTTCCCCTCCTGTAGCTGATTTTTATATCTGACAGTAACAGGCTCCTCTCAGTTCATAAGCACACCCAAGAAACAGTGATTGCCTGGTGAAGATTTTTAGGCTAGCAAGCAGGGATCTCTGTAATGAGATCTTGCACAACATTTGTTCACTCCTAGAAGATCAGAACATTCCTTGCCAAACTCTCAACCTTTAAGTGGAAATAGGACACATTGCCCTTCCAAGAAGACACGGATAGGATGGTACAACTCTTCTGACATAGACAAGGAGGCCTAAAAGGAGCGGGTCCTCTCATCTAAGAAGATGAATAACCACAATTTTCCTCTTCTTACTGATTCTTGTCAGTAGGTTTGTGCATTTATGTTTTGGAACATAATGCATAGCAACCATGTGTGGGCAAGCAAGATGACAGATGATACACAACTACTAGTGCTTTCATACCTGGTGAATAGGATTAGAGCTCATAAAAATGTTATTGTATCTGTTTCCGATTATTCCTCACTTTACTTAGTACCAAAATATGATTTATCAAAATAACAATGATAGCTACCATATTTACAAACACCACATTTTATCAAAACTATAAACTGTAGATATGCCAAAAATATGCCCTAAATACGGGGAATGAAGGGGAAAGGTTATTTCCCTTCCCCCTTTTAATCACTAAGTGGAATAAAGGGAGAAAAGACTGCACTGAATTCTTTTGTTTATATGTTTGGGGTTTTTTTCAGTGTTTAATTTCTTTCCCCATTTAACTTTTCAAGGCTATTGACATTTGATAAAGCTGGTAGCAGCACAAAAGAGAAGGGAAGATATTCTTCCTTTTTTAGATTACCACCAAATTCTGATCATCACACAATTTGTTGCATAAAATGACCATAAGAAAAAAGTGGGGAAAAGAAAGAAATTTCTAAAACTAAAAATTTTGCAAAGAAAAAAGCAGAAAAAAAGTAAATCTTCATATTGTCAAATGATAAATTGGCAAACTGGATTTTTACAAAGTGCCTCAGATCAGTTCTTGAACAATCGAGGTTTAGTTTATGGTCACAGATTAAGGAGTAACGCATTGTGTTGAAGTTAGCATCAGACTCAGTAAAATATGTATAGTAAACTCCCACTCTCATTTGCGAGTGTTCATCAAGAATAAGCACAGCTGTAAAGAAGGAAAGATTCAGTAATAGGTTTAACTTTAAATCAGGGTCATTGACAGAAAAAGTGACCAGGGTAACACAATTCCTCCTGCAAATGTTATTCTTCTTTTTTGTTCTGAGTTAAACAACCTTTGTGGACCTAGTGAAAATATGTGGCCTTACTCTGCTGAAAAGGGCTTGGGTATTTTGTTTAACAATAGAGGGCATTGTGTTGATTTCCTTAGACTGATGTAGAGACGCAAAGTCATAAAGTAACCAAACTCTTGTTCTGTTCTGTTGTCTTTGGCCAGTTCTGCCTTGAGCACAGAGTTATTAGTAGATGGTGAGGTAACTCTGTTAGTAAACAAATGAACAGAACAGATGTTAATGCTAAGATGAGCCAAAGGAGGGCAGCTAGAGGGCAGAAAAGGCGCTTTTCTCCCACTTCTCGTTAGGCCAGTCAAAACTGAAATCTCAAGATTTACATGGTGTAGTATCAAATATGCTCAATGCATAGGGAAACAGCATGGTCATAACACAGTAAGATAGCAGATGTTATGACAGACAGCCTTCAGCTGAGGTTGTCAGAAATTTATGTGGCATCAAAGAATCCCCATCTCGCCAGATGTCCTACTCCATGAGCCAGATAGGCACCTACAAGCTGGCTCCCTGGCTGGCTTCTTCTCTGAGGCCCTGTGCAAAAAGTGAAAGCTGATTAGCTTGAGATCCAAGCAGACTGCACTACTAAGCACCAGTGATAAATTAAACTCATTTACATTCTGCTCATAGAGATTCTTCCTTGAAAAGAAAAAGTTTCTGATGTGTTGTCTAAGCCAGGCATATTGCATACTCTCCCCCCTGCCCCAGTTTAGGTTTTTAATTGAAAAAGAGGTGCATAGCTGGAAAAAGCTAGATATTGACTTTGAACTACAGTGCATAATGCTGCTTTCTCAAGTAATAAAAACTGGGCACACCAAATTTGGAATGGAAATGCACAGGGAGTTTCCACCACTTGCAACACTTACCCAGCAACAGCCCACTTATGAGGCTGGCACAAGGGAGCACAGAGTATGGCTGCTATAGAGTAGCATACACGTGTCCATCATTTGTAGAAAGTTATGTCTTATGAGACATTGTCATGTACTATATTTTTCAACCTTTCTCCCCCATAATTTTTTGACTCAAAAAGGCAGAATACTGTTGATTTCTTTCTTTATTTAAATTAGATTTTAGTGATTTTAACAGACATGAGAGATGTCATATTGAAAACCCTGGCAACAAAGTCCTGCGTTAGTTTCATTTACGCAAATGATGACACAACAGTGTTGTACATAGGTTGCAGCCAGTAGACCTTGGTCATATTCTGAACAGGCCAAGGGCAGGTCCTATGCATATGAAACTAATTTGGGGTTTTTTTGTCTATTTCCTTTTGAGCTCTCTTCTAAAGCTGCTAATGACGGCACCATCTGTATTACCCCGATACCACAAGCATGTCTTGGTAGGGCATAAATTATGCTCTGTCTAGTGATCATGACAGTTGCTAATATCCTAAGATAGCCTAGCGCACTAGTGAGTACCCTTAAAAGTATGTGTTAATTAGATTAATTAGCTAATTTTGCAAAAAAATAGCCACAAATAAAATCATAAATACATTGAAATTTCTATAGCCCCACGTGTACCTATGCACAGATACGTACTTCTGTATTCCTGCAGTTCCTAGTGATGCGGTGATTCATCCAGTGGACATAGTAGTGGGATAATTGCAGATTCATTTCCAGTTCCAGTAAGCGACAGTCTGTCTAAGTATGGTAAGTAAAGAGCTTTGCAAGGTTTTTAACCACATTTTTTAAAAATCATCTCAGGTTTTACAACTTAGGAATTAAAAACCTTGACTATTTTAATGTCAGTTTACAAAGGGCTAGGAAAGCTGCAAATAGTGTGCACAGTGAATCTGTGCCATGGCAGAAACAATCAGAAGAGTAAAGAGTAATGATTAAACATTTAATCAGAAGCATTATACTTTGTTGTGTTCTCATTGTAGCTGCAGGAAAAGATGCTGTAACAGATCTTTAAATAGAAAACCTGAGGCTAAATTCTATTTCATCCATCAAAAGCAGCTGCTAGGAGATGACCTAATTTTAGTGGCTTATCAATTCCTTAGTGCTTGTTGGTTGATGTAACTTTGATCCTCTGATGCTAGATGACTTTTGTGCTGAATATAGCTAGAATTTAATGTGAATCTTTTGGATGGCTGCCCAGCCAAGCTGCATAATCCAGACAAAGGGAGCAAGCAGTACATGATTCAAGCTACTCACGTGTACAATAATACAAATATATGTATCCTGATTCCTTTGGGCAATCAGCTCCATGTCACCAAGCACATATTTCAAATACAATGTCCTTGTGGGTTTTTTTGGTGGGTTGTGGTTTGTTTTTTTTTTCCAAACAATGCTTTGCTTTTCATTGGAAAAACAACACAAGATGCAGTGAGACTCAGCTGCTGCCAAGAAATAATGATAGAGTCAATAATTGCAGGACGTTTTTAATGAATGTTTTCCAAGCAAATCATTGCCATTTCAAAGGGCTGTTATTTCTATTTATGTAGAGATTAGCCTACACGTTATCAAGGAGAGGGAATGTTCTATGATTTTTTATCATTAGTTTTTGTACCATTTTTAAGGGATTTTTTCTTTTTTAATGCTAGAAAATGTCTTTGTCTCTCTCTCTATCTTACTCTTTATCTGGACTGTGACTTGTTTTCCTTTTGCTTTCTCTCTTTCTCTTTTTGGCTCTTCACTAAAACCATCTGTGACACACATGCAAGTTGCTGGGTGTGTGAGCAATGCTTCACACATATTTACTTGCCCTACTTGGCATTATTTGCTAGTCATTAAGGATTAGGCAGGAGTTTTTCATGTCCCATTTTTTTCATTCTCTTAGCAAGCTAAGGTAGGAACAAGAGAGTGGTCAGGCTGTTGTAGAGCTTTTTTTTTTTTTTCTTTTTTTTTTTTTTTTTTCCCTGGGAGAGACTGTGTCTAGAGTTTAGACTGGGGAGGATTTAAACTGGGAGGATTAGACTGGAAGGATTTCTGGGATTTCTTCCTGGCACTGACAATCATGCATTGTGTGAGCTTGGGCCAGTCACTTAGGGCCTGTTTTTCACACTCCAGTTGAAATAAATGGGAACTTCATGTGCTCAGCACCTCTGCAAACCAGGTCATTTATCTCTCTGCCTTTCATTTATGCACTGATAAATATAACAATCTTTGCCTTTGCATATGCAAACTGGATAGAAGGATACAAATATGGACATTTAAACATGTAAATCCCTTATTTTGATGCCATCCATTTCATACAAGCAGGGATTTCTACATTTGTGAGCCTTGAGTTCTTTTTGGAAAAATGGGCCATAAATAACAGACTTGTCAGAGAGGCACAGCTGAAATTAATATGTTTGTGTAGTGTCTTTTCTACAATTTCACTTCTGTTAAAAATACTATTAGCTATGATAATCATTTCAGCCTACTTTGTTACTAGATTAAACCATGTTGTCTATGTGCAGATGCCTTGGGCTTTACATGCTAATTGCAGGTTATTACAAGACCCAGTGTTAGCTGTTTGACAGACTTTTGGATTCTTAGGTGGGCTTAATTATCCTTTCATGGTACCTGTGTTTCTTCAGTGACAGTACGGGTGTCCAAAGTGGCTACCCTGCAACTTGATATTGCCTAAGCGAAATGCCTTTACTGGGGCAGTACAGGCAATTCACTGTGCCCAATGGAACATACAGAAAGGGCCAGATCTGGTACAAAAAGCAGGAGAAAGAAGAGGTTTGTAATAAGCAGTCAGACTGATGTCTATTTTCATTCTGTCTACCTCTGCTCAAAAAAACCCCCAGTAATAAGAACAAATTTCTTATGAAAGAAGTGATCATTTAAATGCTACTGTTGATACAAAAAATTTTGGTGGCTCCTGGCTCCTGTGTCATGCTTGTTTTGGAACTTCTGGAAGTCAGAAGCACTGAGTGTCTTTCTTGCAGTCACAAGATACCGTCCACTGGCTTCACTGTTGTTCTTCTGCTTTAAAATGACCAAATTTCGGTTAACATCCCAGTTAATTTAAAAAAAAATTCTTTTCAGTAGCTTTGTTGTGGAAAAATTTAAATGCTTGTGTTTTGCCCAAAGTCTCACAAAAAGACCAGAGCGTAGCAAGGACATCCTACCTGGGCCTTCATATCTGGATCCTGCTTGCTGGGACAATTCCTCCCGTCTACACCCCCTTCTTTGCCACTTTCCCTAGGACTCCCTTTCTGATGGGACAGGCAAGCCCCTTACAAAACTGAAATGCAGAGGGATGTCCATACATCCTAGAGGAAGCCTTTATTCCCAAGATCTTTTGCTTTCACATGTCTCTGGCACGTGCATCAGTCATGGGCTGGGGAAATGCTTGCCTTTTTCTTGTGTGAGGTACACACCTCTAGTGATGGCATGGGAGTATTCACAGCATGTGTACAACCCTCGGCTGCATTTCAGGCTACAGGAACTGGCCTGGCCAGAAGACTGGACACTCTTGTGGCACAACAAAGAGCTGAACCCACAGCTCTTGTGCTATTGCCCCAGCTGCTATTGCCAGTCAGCTTCCCAAATTGAAACTGATAATTACAGTGCTGTGTGTAACCATGAGCTTACCAGGAGTCTTCAGTGAAAACAGACCAGCTTAAACATTTATGACCCAATTTTGTTCCCACTGGACTGGACAGATTATTATCTTCAATGGAAATAATCTTAGATGCTCTATAAGTGTCAGAGAACAAACAAACAGCTGCTGTCTCTAGAAAGGAGTGATGTATTTTGAGAATGGGGCTGGCAGCCAGGCATTCCAGACTCCTCATGCTGGCCCTGGTCAGATCCCGTATTTGTGCTGCCTCGTAGTCTCCATGCAGCACAGGCAGAATTGTTTTGCCTTCCTTGGTCGTGGGTGTGTGTGAAGATTAAATAAATCACCTGAAAATTACAAGCACTACAGTTATTATTATTTTGCACAATTGTCAGGAGCCTCTTGCTTCTGGTCGGTCCCCTGGCTTCAGGTGTTTCTGTTAAAAATTCATACTGGTGGGATGGTTTTTGCTGCATCTATGGCTCAGTACTTCATTGAGGGTTTTGTGATCCTTGTTACCAACGAAGAAAGCTCCCACCTTAGGTGTTATTCTAGAGATTAATTGCATACTTTGTGGTAGTGAGTCGATATTGCAAAATACTAGGTTTTACTACTGTCAAGACTGTATTAAATATTTAGGGTTAATAGGAGCGAAAGTGCCCTGCTTGCAGGGTGAGCTGCTAAGCAGCATCACCAACTGGCCCAGTTGCCTGGTTTACAGAGGAAGCCAGCTGAGGCAAGGATGGGCTGGGAACCCAGATGCATCTCATTGACCTGGATGTGGCAGCTGTACTCTTCTACCTGTACTTAACCCACATTCTGGATATCTCTGGATGTGGGTTAACATAGTTGCTGAATATCCCTGTGTGTTTTTCAACCCACTTGCAATGCTTGTGAATGCAATGCAAATGAGGCTACAGCACGGTAAAGTATGATATTACCTGTGTGAAAACGGGCTTTTAGACCCAGCAACGCATAACATAGTTATAAGAGCAGATGTGATTAAACATGTGAAATGACCCTGAAACATTTTTGGAGGCCTACTTGTTCTTCCAGCATCCTTGAGCTTTTACTTTTCAGCAGTGTGAAAACGAGCTTAGACATGGATTACTTGTTATAGAGACATTAGCACTGAGTGTTGCTAAATGATCACAAATGAGTAGTTAGCAATCTGAAAGCACTCAAATTCTGAAATATTTATTTAATGGAACCAATATCCTAACTAAAGTTTGCTATGGGTCAAGTGAAAAAATGTGGACACAAAACCAGATATAATAAAATACGTACCGAATTCTACCGTGCTTTCTGATTTTTATGCTTCTTTGCACATTATCCATGAAGTGCCATATATAAAAGCTCATCTTCATAAACACTTATGCTGTGTGCCATATTACATGCTGCTGTAGTTACTCTGGATTGACAGTGCTAAAACTGAACTGAGTTTCCCCTGTCCAAAATACTACTATTTTCTCCTGCAATCAGACATTTGTGCATGGAAGAACAGCATAAAATACCAGTTTTGCCTTTCAACAAGTGAACAGAGACTTTGAGGCATTGTTTTGTACTTTCTGAGGAAAAGATCTCATGTATGTATGATTAAGGTACCAATCATCAATCACAAATGCACAGTCCCTTTTCTGTTAGTCCACAAAGATCAACCTGTCTAACTAGACTTCTGGAAAACACTTTGAGTAAAAAAACATGTTCGTTAGTCAAGAAAGAGACTCCAAAAACACCTTATCTTGACATGCATCAGCCATGGCACTGGAAATACAGTGTCAGTGGTGATCTTACTTCTTTGAAAGTTTAGAAGCAAGCTAGTTCATGGCTTTTGCTGTAGTGTGGCAGTCACCATCAGCACCGTTTTGGGGCAAAAGCCTGGAAGCCCATGGTCATTCCTGGGGCAGTAGGATAAAATCAATGAGGGGCAACTGTGCCCAACAAGTGCCAACAGAGCTCTGAGGCATCTGAGTAAGGCTGTGAGACCCCTGGGCAGGCACATTGAAGTTTTGCCTCAGTGCGTTATTGGAAATAGCTCTGAATGACTTGTCCATAATCACATGTGATAACCATGGGTAAACAGCGAGTGAACCCAGGTCTTCCACATCCTTGGCAAGGTAATGCACTTTCTTACCTTTTTCTGATTTCACAGAAGAAACTGGCACTGAAGAAACAGTGAGTCTGCTACAGCCAATGTGGCTCAGGCAACTATTGAATGTCTTTGTTGTTTCGGTGATTTGTTGTGTAAAAAAAAAATTAATAAAAATTAACAGTGCTGCAATTATGAGGGTCGTAACAGAGTTAGTTACCAGGCCTAGGTTTTCAAAAGCAATTTCCTTGGTTTGTTTTGTGTTTTTATTTTCTTACAGCTTGAGAAAATTCAAGAAATAAGACTTGTGTTATTTAAGAATGCCTAGTGTCTTTTTTGGAAGGAAGACCCAGGCTGTGCTACATTGCCATTAATGGAAATGAGAGTTAAAAGCCTAATCCTTTTGCAGCAGGGGAGATTAGAACATATTGTGAATATGATTTCAGTATATATACTAAGTTCCCCAAGGGTATCTCATCAACAGCAACTTCAAAAGTTACTTTTATGCCACTTCCACTCAGCTGACAAGAACACTTGACATTTTGAGAAGGTTTAGAATAGAAAACATTAGCAGTTCGTGTTGATCATGTAACTCATTGGCAAAAACACTACTGTTTAAATATCATGTTCAGTCATCGCTGGATTGCAATCTAATGAGCGTAAAAGATGAGTACTTCTCCAAAGTGACTTGTTTTGTAACTCTTATGGTTACAAACTTGCAAAATGAAAACCATGGACATTTACTTCCAACCCCCCACTCCCCCACATCCCGGCCCCAATATAATTTTCAAGGACAGTGTCCTTTCATGCCTTGGAAAGGCACTCCAAACTGCTGTAAATAAATGGTCATGATTCTGTACTTTCTGCTCAGTGAAATCTCAATAGGAAATTTTCATTGTTATGAACAGAATGAGTAATCTTGCTAATGTCATAGTAACCAAGTATGTTCTAGCTTGTCTTTGAACACCTCCAGCTTTATGGATGTATTTAGCCATTACCAAGGAGTAGCGTTCCAGGTAATTCTCAAGTAAAAGGAAATGTAATGTCCTCTTTCCTCCAACTGACATAATCACTGCTTGACTTTTCCTCTAATTGAACTGACCAGCTTTTAGAATTCACTTTGGCATGGATCAAGGAGTGGGATTGCTGATGTCTTTAACTTGCTTGTTTATTTAACTTCCCAGTACATAATCAGTTGAATAAAAATGACCTTCCCCTAAATATATCTGAGTGGCTATACTATATTATACTAATGATGGCAACGTGCAGAAAGCCAAAACAAGCATTTTGCCAGTATCAACAGAAATGATGAAAACACAGTTTGCAGCAATGTATGAATTATTGCTGCCAGCTTGCAGTTCCCAAGTTAACTATTGATGAAGTTATAAATTGTGACAATGAATACTGTTTCTATCTTGCGTCACTCTGTGGGCCAATTTCTGCTGTCATAAATTGAGACTAAAACCATTACAATTAGATGGTTCTATTTCTGTCCCACTAAAATGAGAATTTTCCTTCCAAAAGTCAAATAATGATGGTGTGAGATAGATAGAAAAAGGCTTACACAGTGATTTCCATTGCACGGTTCAATCAGTTCAGGTACAGAGTGTGGAAATCAACTCAGTGACTCAGTCTGGAAGTTAGCTTATGCCAACATGTGTGGTTCAGAGCTTTGTTTGTGAACAAGGAAGTAAAAGAAATCTAATTTCAAGCTCCATTGCAAATTGAGGGGAAGCAAACAATATTTGAGAGATAGAAAGCAAGGAAGGGATAGGATAAAAATTCATGAGAGATATAAGGGGTGAGGGGAGGAATGGAATTGTTTATCTGAATCCTCCCTAAATGTCTTCAGAGACTTCGTTCCAGACCATCCTAGTCTTAGATTTTAAAAACAAATCCTCCCTCTTATTTTAAATAGGGATATGCTAGAATTAGAAGCACTTATCCGAACCACCCAGACTTTAGCTTTCAGGGTTCAGAAAAAATGGGACCTGGAACCGAAACAGCTTTGGTTTGGCTTTTGCAAAACCCAAACCACTTTTTTTTTTCTTTTTTTTCCCTCCCATAGCCAGGCTAAAGCCTCAGTCTGAGAACTAGGAGCGAGTATGTAAAAGCAGCACACACTGAAAAGAACAACTGCAGTTCAGCTACCTCACTGCAGTGCTGACTTACAGGACACTGGGAAGACCATAGAAATGTTTCCACCCCAGCGTAGCTATGGAAGGAAGCACGATCATTTTGGGAGCATGGAGCTGTATTGATGTAACAACGAGGCTGTCTCCACAGACTTCCACTGACGTTAGATCCCAAATCTATCTGTGCTAGATATCTTGCATCTTGGCTGAGAACAGCTGAAAGTCTGAAACCGTTTCAAGTATCATGTGTACCCTGTTTCACTTCATTGCTTTGCTTCATTACTGTGGTAATCTCTTTCACTGTGAGTGTTTACAGAAAGCTTGTTCTCCAGGTTAGAAAACAAGAACTGCTTTCATTATTGGGCTTCTGCCAAGCTCCATCATTAATTATAAACATATTTTCTTCAAATATTTTTTCACAGCCTTTTGTTTGGAAACTTCACTATTTAAAGACCTGGGTAACATCACAGTTTGCCAAGGGCCGTATTGTCCAAGGGGAAGAATATCCAGGATGGAATGCTTATCTTCTTTTTCCCCTTGTGCAAAAATGCCTCTTTACTGTTGTTTTTTGAAAAAGGGAGGATTTTTCTGTTATCAGTGTATCTCCTGTACTGCATTTAATAGCCGTTAAAAGAAACAGATTTTAAACATGTTTTGCTAAAGTTTGGACTAACTACCCTTCAACCTCTAAAATCTTAGGGACTTTTTAAACAGCAATTTGCCACAACTTTTTTTGAAGTTTCCAGAACAGAGCAAGTTTAGCAATTGCGAATCATAATGTAAGCATTTGTGAGTGAGAATATTCTTCTGAAAATATGTCCACTAACAAACAAATTATGTGGAAAAATTTAAAAATATCTCAGAAAAATTCCAGGCAATCGTAGTGCAATTGTCATGAGATAAATCTCCATTTTATGAGCATTCCACTGATCCTTTCCATTTTTTTTCATCTTATTTTCTATAATATTTTCTTAGAGAAGAGTTGCAAACTGTTTTGTCTTTTCCAGGTAGAATATTGAAGGGTTGTTGCTTGTATCCCTGGAGTGTCTTAGTCAGAGTTTTTACTGGACAGAATAGAAGTCACATGTACTTCAAATACTTTTCTGCACAGGTCAGCTGGATGCTCTGGGACATGTTTTGAAATAAAAGTGTAGCACAAAACTGTAAAACCTAACAATGACTTCCTCACCAGGGAAAACTTCTGTACAGAACGATGATGTGTGCAGAACAGTGATTCAATATTAGTGTAATTTCCTGTAATAGAGAGCCAAATTTTAGGACACTGAATAAAAGACAAACATCTGCTGACTCACCCTCATCTTGCTCCATCTTCATATATTACAATATCTCTGGTCAATATCAGCCTTGGGTTGGTGCTGCTCTGACACATCTGTCCTGTTTTAATTCCCTTCTATGGAAGGGTTTTAGGCCCAGCTTAAGCGTGATGTGAAAATAGGTGAAATTCCCACCTGCTCTTTTACAGTCTTTTTCCTATGCCGGAAAGGCTGGGGTTTGGGTTGGGTTGGGCTGGGTTGGTTTTTTTTTTGTTATAGTTTAAGTTAATGACACAGATAGACTCATGGGTGGGTATATATCCAATACATATATTGCTCTAAAACGCGGAATAGCTGTAGAGATTCATTAGTTTTATAGTTCCACTGTTGTTGCCAGAGAATTACATGCTGCTTTTCCCCAGCCCATTTTAAACTGGAAAAGCTGCCAGAAGCTTACCCACCATTTTCACGTAAGCAGTATATGATCTGAGAGGTGGGAGTTTTGGGGTGGTGAATCCATCCACTGGCATCTTTGAGGGAGAACTAGAGTAATTTGATTTAACCCAGAGGGGGAGGGTGTTCAAACTCACTGGGGAAGGAGAGTTACTGCTACCAAGGTACAGACGAGTCCTGTTCTTTTCGGATACAGCTACACACATTCCCTGGAGCCTGGTGGATGGGTACGTTCATTCTCGGATGGTGGAATGAAGGACAATACAGAAAGTAATGTGCATATTTGGAAAATGCTGTAGGAGACTACACAGTGGCAGTGGTGGTAGGACCCAGACAGTAAATGTAGGATTACCTGATGGACTTACCTCCTTGAGAAACCAGGATCACCCACTAGAACTGGAAAACAGTTGCCCCAATCTACGACAGAATTGACATAGAGAAGAACAGCAGTATTTCTGATATGCCAAACAGAAGCAAAGGAAGGCACCTCAGACATCATTGCTTTTTCTGTCCATCCTCATTTTTGTTGTGTAAGTGTAGGAGCACGCTGTCCTGGCTTACAATGAAATTTCCTCTCAAGTGAAGCTTCTAAATCTATGGTGGTCTCAGGGGACAGAATATCTTGTGAGAGGTCAGTGTCTCTCTAAATTAAAAGAGTGGAGGTGTTGGGTTTGGGGAGAGGTGTTTGGTGCTTCTATTGTTGCTGATGGGTTTTGGAGACTGGAAAACCTTCAAGCCTGGCCATTCCCAGGGAATGGAGCAGATCAGCCTGCTGGGGTGGCATGTGCCAACCTCTACTATCCCCTGTTGCCTGCAGAGAGGCTGGGAGTACTGTCTTAGCACAACAGCCATGGACATGGTTTGTTCCTAGAAAGCAGAACTCCTTATTCGGGAAGGATACAAGAGGTTTCAGGAGGCCCCCATAATATTTCAGGGGCTGAGGCTGTGCATACCAGAAGGTGGGGGGAGGAGGGAGGCAATGCAAGATGCTGTTGAGTGTTGGCCTGAGAGTGGAAGAGTATGTAGCAACATTAAGTGTAGTTTGTGATACGTATGTGATGTTATGTAGTAAATAGTACAATGTTCTCTTCGCAGTATAAGGCTGACCTGCTTTGCATGGAGGACTTAAACATTTACAAGCAGTAAAATCCATTAGGAAAGGCAATTGTTTCCTCATATTGGCTTCCTCCAAATCCAGCACATAGAAAAATAGGCTGTTTCCTACTCCAGACTTCCTTTTGAGATGACAGAAACTGCCCCCACCTCAGCCATAGCACAAGAACATGTTGACTTAATGCTTTCTTTTCATTAATGATTTTGTATTTTGGACTTTGTTGATGTACTTCTGCTGTTATCTCAATGCAGATCCCAATTTGATCATGAATTTAGGGAATGGAAAATCCTGATAAACATCTGGGCTGTCATGAATGCAAAGGACAAAGCCTTTGTAGTAAAATGCCTCTGACATACGCCCATGAGAAGGGTTTGATGTGTTGGAAAAGGCATCTGTCTAAAAAAAAAAAATGTTTTTCCTCTTTGGCTTTGTGGAGCAGACTGTTGAAGTAAATGACACAAAGTAACCCTTCTTTTCCTCTCCTACTGCCCTCTTTTTGTTTGATCTTGGAGCGATGTGATAATGGTGAGTCTGTAACTTGAAAGTAATTCCTGTAATGACTTATAGCATGAACAGAGAGGTTTTTATTTTCTGCTGCTAAAGGGAGATCAAAGTATGATCTAGAGATTAGAGCTGTTTTGAGAGAGAGAACTGAGCAGCCTATTTCTACCTCTGTCACTGAATTGCTGTGTCAAACTGGGCAAGTCACTTAACTTCTCTGTGCCTTGGGCCTTTGCTGCGTACGATAACATTCAGCTCTTGCGCTTCTAGCAATTGCTTTGCATGGCTTAATCATAAATGACTGCCTCCACGCTAATTAGCCTCAGCCAGTGCAAAGTTCATTATCATTGTTTTCAACCTTTACACCAATTTAGAGGGCATGATGGCTGGTTTTGATTTAGGTTTGGTCACAGCTTGCAGGACGGGAAGGAAGAAAGTGCTGAGGTCTGCAGAGGAGATGCAGGCAATGGCACAGACTGTAGGCTGATGGGAATTTCTGGGCTCAGGGCTGTACTGTATGAAGGATGCTGGCACCAGAGAAGCATTATTACAGCATTTTATCTTGGCCCGGATTAGTTTAAACAACCAGCTGAGCTACTAGCAGCAATATACACAGTGCAGGCCAACCTCCTAAATAAGTCCTTTGTCTCACACTGGCTGCACTTGACTTTTGGTCACAATGTTTTTACTGCGCTGCTGCTCAAACCAGTTCAAATAACATGAGCTGAGGTATGCTGGCTCGTCTCTTGCAGCTGTAGTTTGGAGGTAGTGCATGCTCATGAGCTCAAACTGGCAAATGAAAAAGTCAGGTCTGTCAGTCTGCCAGTGTGGTGCATCTGCACGAATGCACAATCCGCTGAAAAGCGATTGACTGGCCAAGCCCTCCAAATACCAGGGCAAAGTTGTGCCAACTGTTGTCTCCCTGGCAACCATGTGAGCACTCTAATATGTGGAAGAAATTGGTCATAATCAGTCTAGAAGGAAAAAAAAAACTTGTGGAAATCCCTCTGCTCTAGACAAGGCTGCAGTTTTGCCATCTGTAAAGACAGAAAGATGGCAGGAGTGTACCATTCTGTGGCAACACTGGAAATTTAATCCGTAAGTACATGCAAAGGCAACACGATTACACCAGAAGCATGGGAGCAATATAATGCTGCATGCGAAAGTAGGCTCACATCAGTTCTGCATTTTGTACACAGGCAGCCTAAGAGTATAGACTCCCTGCTGCAAAATGTCTGCAGTCTGTGTCCCTGGAGAATCAGTAGGAGTTGAAGAAAACTTCCAAATGTTGCACGCATCTGTGAGGGAAACAAGGAAGCTGCCTTCTCCCAAGTAATCAACAGGGAAACTTGGGAACAAAAAGATTAACAAGCCCTGTGTGTGGTGCAGCATGTTGTTTTTTCATTTTGATGCACCTGAGAAAGAAGTAAATCCCCCAAATTTCCCAGTGTGACACGGCAAAGCAAACCCCATTAATCCCTGCAGCATTTGCAACAGTGTCTTCTTGCCCTCTGCCCTCTGTTCTCCTAAGGGGAAATGTTGGGTGGCATACAACATTTAAACAGTTAATGATAGGCTAGCCGCTAAAAGCTAACACTTGTGGCTTTGGGTTCCAGGAGCAGAGGAACAGGAGACCAGCCTGTTCATTCCAAATGTCTGAGAGTACCTCACTCACGGGAAGCACTGGCAGACTCTAAAGTGCTCTGTTAATTATTGTTGACATTGCATAGAGAGCTTCATGCTGTTCTTTCTCTGCCTGCTTCGACTTAATTTGTTTGAGAAAGTACTTTTTCTGTGCTGCAGATTGCGTAAATTCATATACTCTACTGCACTGACAGATGTGTCTTTGTTTTAGAAGAAGCCATTATTTTTTTTCAGTGCTGAATGCGAATGGAGCATTTCACATTGGTGGCTTCCAAAAATATTTATAAAGTGAAGCTGAGCTGCTCAAAATATTTTGCCCTCCTACACTGACATTCACAAGCCTTTATAACAGTGTTCTCAAAGGCATTTGCAGTGGAACATGCACGAGTTGGCCACAAAGACCATGTTAGTCAAGAAATGACTGAAGGTGCACATTTTAGTCAGCTCTACCCCACACGATATGCAGCAGAACCCAGTTAACACCACTGTAGTTAACAGGGCAATTATTCTGTATTGTGGGTTAAAGACTATCTTACAATGATCCTTAGCTCTCCTAAGCCCCTGCTCATCTGAGGAAACATGGGGTGAAGAAGTAGAAAGGAACTAAAATTCCCCTTTTTCCCTCTTTAGGCTGATCCTGCCTGACTCTTCACTGGTCTCCACGGCCAGTGCCTGCTCTGGCATGCCATGACTCTGGTAGCCTGGCTGCGAGTGGTGGGATTGCTCGCTTTCCACATTTCACCGCTGATGATTACCTAGGTGTCCTTCACCTCACACTCCTGTTCATTGACACTTCCTGAACACACAGATGAGAAATGAAGCACACTGCATCCACTTGAGCAGAGCATAATGCTCCCTGTGAACACATAAATGCATCAAACTTATTCTTTTGTTTCATTTTAAATTAAAATGACCTCTCTGCCAATTGATTGTAATGATTTCCATAATCTTCACCACCATGCTGAAGCCAGGGCTTCCCACGTATTCCTTCCTACAAGGAGTCATCTGAGTGAGCTACATCTGCAATCAGTGCCCTCCAGCTCTAAGTAGAAGAGCATGGCTGACTGACCTCATTAGTATAGTGACGATAATTGACACTCAATGATTTGAATGATAAAACCATATGTATTCCATGTCCATTTTCAGTTTTGTGCATTTCCATCTTTAAGGTCTTAGAATGTTGTACAATGAATAGCAGTGAGTCCAAGGAAAACTCCTTATAAATCTGCTAAATAACGTGTATCTCCATTAGCTCTGGTTGGCCCATCCTTGCCCCAAGGAATCAGGGACAGTGAGGCTAAGCACCATGCTGAAATACACTTGATTCTCCTCAACTGGCAAATGGTTAGAAAAGACATTTTAAAGAGTGGGAAGTCTCCCTTGCTGAGTAGTTTAGCAAGGAGCTCAACAGCAGGAAGAGGCAAGGTCTGTCCTTCTACACTATCCTGTCTTCCTAAATACGAGTTTGTGACAATGGAAAAAAGGTGGGCAGCTCTACTCAACAATGAATAGGAACTCCACCTAATCCCCCTTCTTCATTATTTAGGAGATAAAATATCACTCTAATATACCCAATGACTGCACCCAGGGTAGATGCCATTTCTCTTTAATAGGTGTAGAAGTTTCTTTCCTCATAATCCTTGCATTGTTTGGACACATTCCTTTTCTGTACACTTGAATTTTTCCATTGGTAGATGATTTTTTTTTTTTTTTTAATTGCTGGTGAGTGTGTGACCATTTTGTCGTCCATATGCATTGTAAATTCTGTGGTATTTAAGCATGTCAAAATGAAAAGTGCCTCAGCTGAAGGTAATTTTCAGTGGAGTTCAGTGATTGATTTTCTTTTTTTTTGTAAAATGCCACTCACCTTGGTTGTGTGCATTTTGGAGGCTTGTGGATTGCAGTTACTGCTAAAACTTTGAAATATGAAAGAACAGCACCCTTTCAAGCATGAATTGCAATGTATTTGCTACTCTCTTCCTTATAGGTTGTGGTGGTCGCAAAAGCAGTAATGGGTGACCCAGCATGCAATTAAAGAAAGAAATGTGGAGAACAGTAACAGCAGACACATGGGGTCTTTTGAACCCTATGAAGTGTTAATTGCCCTTAATGAATTTGTAACTTAATTACAAACATACAAACAAACTCATGATTTTGGTTAAAATATTATTGAGGAAGATACTCCTCTATGAGATGTGGAGTTTGCCTCTAATGTAACCATGCCAAGGGAAGTGGGAATTGATATGACAGATCACCTCAGACTATCTGAAGAATTGGGTTAAAGGATGAGGGTTGACAGGGATGTTCTCTGGCATGAGGTAGCCTTCCAGATGAAGGATGACATGTATCTGTGCTGAAGGCATTTGTTTTTAATGGCCAAGCCATGACTGTGAAGTAGGCTTCCTTTTCTCTGGGAGCTTATCTCAGATTTCAGCAGCTCCTACTGCAAGTAAAGAGCACCTTTCTTTGACCTTGACATTTCTGGCATAAATGTTTAGGGGTGTGTAAAATCCCCAAGAAAACCCTCCTCTCCTTGGGGAAAGGGTAAGTGAACAAACACATGATAGATGATAGTGATGTTACTTAATGCAGGACTGATTTGCACATTTTTCTGTTCTCACTGAAGTTGCAAGTGGCTACAGAAGAAAAACAGGGCATGTTGTGACCACCAGCGTGCCTAATGCATTAGTGAGCAGGTACGTAGGCAGAGGCACGGTGTTTGAAGGTGTTTGTTTTCCCAAGGAATTTGCGTGCGGAAGTCTCACTAGAGCTTTTGAACTTGGTAAAAATGCAGTTTCAAAATTCACCTCCTGCCCCAAAAGTACAAATGAGGTTTTGCAACCAGCTTGTGAGATGCTCATCTTCCCATTGCAACATGATGCTTCTGTCTTAAGAAAGCTTTTCTTTTTAAAAAAAAAAAAAATTGGTGAGTTACATGGGCTTGTATGCTTATGCTTGGTGGATGTACGATGTGGTACCCCCCAGGTGAACCACCTTCTGTGGAGAAGAGCATTGCCACCATCCCTCACCGCCTGGAGACAACAGGCGCTGAGCAGCAACTGCAGGTGGGTAAAGCACGCTGAGATGTCCAATGACACGGAGAGATAGGGGAAACAAGAACTGGCCAAACTGGTTATGGAGGTCCAGTAATAGGGGCTCCCTGATGCTGGGTCTTGTTCAGGCAGGCTATGAAACCTGCTGCGGCAGGGCAGCTTTGTTTGGAAGGAGCTGTGCACTCCCGGTTTTTTTAATCCTCTCCCTCTCCCATTTTTGTCCTAATTCCTTCTCCCCTTTTCATAGCGTTTTGAGTGAAGGAATACACTGGCACTGCTGAGCACTGCATCGGAGGGAGGCCCCCATCAAACTGGTTCCAGATGTGCTCCAACTGGCCTGGCTGCACGCACTGAAGAGAGCGTGCCTCTCCAGTTGGGAGAAGGCACCCATGTGCCAGGCGACGCACGTGGCTGACCGCCACGGTTACTAACCTAGTATTAACTGCATTAATTGTGGACATAAACAGTGTTTAGTGCCAAGCATGTCACAAGCTGATTATAAAAGCTGTGGTGTAGGTCGAGTTTCAAATTATGGTTCACTTTTAATTTCCAGAG
>NW_009259786.1:2034373-2035287 GCF_000687185.1 Egretta garzetta | reverse complement strand
GTTGGGGAGTGCGCGGCCCGGCGTCGGCTGCCTTGGTCTGAACCAGGCTTTCTATTTATTTGGCCGTTGCCCGAAGCTTCCCCGGGATGGGTGACCGACACGGCCGTTATCTCCCACTGATCAACCTGTAACAAAGCAAACATCACCTGCAATAAAATACGGCGCAACTCAAAAGTCCCCGTATGCACGGATATGGTGCTGATGGCGTTCCTGTACAGTGTGGCCCCACCTTCCTCCAAGGGTACAGGTCATCAAAGCGATTTGGAAAGGCTCTTCCCTTCATGGCTCATGCTCCAGTGCTTTGTCTGGGAAAGGCTGTGCAGTTATTGTGACAAACTACGTCCGGCACAGTGTATGCCAGATACCGGCGTGGTGCGAAGAGCACATGTAAGTGCTTGGTAGCAGGCCGTGTGCTTAGCATGGTGAAATAGAGAGCTCAGTATGCTTTCCGGCAGATCGATTGTAACTCACTTTTGGATCGTGCTTTGCCTTCCGGTGTTTCTGCTAAAGCAGTGGGGTCTCCTTTGCCCTTTTTAGAAGAATATTAGAGGAAAAGCCCTTTCATTGCATAAAAGTTTGGAAAGGGAGAAGATGTTTCTCATGTTTAAACATGAAACTCTTCCGAAAACAGGCCAGAAGTAAAATGTTCTGAAATTAAAAATTTGGCTTGGGCACACACCTTTTAGAGTACAACAATCTTTGCTTGGTTTGAAAAGTGCATGCTGGGTTTTAATAAAGATTATTGGATTATTGGAAAACTGTACAGAACTTGTCAGGAAAGCATTTTCTTGAGTATATAAATGTCACCAACTATACAAACAAAGTGCATGCAAGTACACGCAGATAATGAAATGGGCACTCTGTCCAAAGAAATTAAAGCTTCCCTGGCGCAGCTGGTAAAACTTGGAACAAAA
>NW_009259786.1:2032275-2034338 GCF_000687185.1 Egretta garzetta | reverse complement strand
CAGGGCCAATGGTTGTCTGTGCAGTAATCACACTCTGTGGGTGCTATGACCCTGCAGTAATGGCTGTGGGTCACTCTTTTGGCCGTTCTGTTGCCGAAGGTTGGTGGGGACCATCCCTGTTTCTGTTCCAGAGGAAGGCAGGTGCTTCTGTGTTTCGAGAGGACGGGTTGTCTTTTGTGCTTGGCTGTGCTCCGCTGTGTTAAGCCATTTCCCACTGAGGAAGCCTTGGCTGCTAGTGGCTGCTGACCTATTTGTAACCTGTGTTTCGCAGCAGCTTTATTCTGAGTGCGGTAAGTGGAGAGCGGCAGAGACATCTGGGCTTGATCATCCCCCTCCCACAAAGGAGGCACCTTCAGTCAAGCTTTGGGCTAGCTAGTGGTGTTGGATTATCCTTAGCTAATATAACAGTGTCCCGCTGTTAAGGGTAATAAACAAATCCCCTACTGACTGTCAGATCTTTCAGCAGCTTTGGTAGGAAAAACTGCCAGGTGTCAGCGATAAGGCTGTGGTCCTTGGCATGACTTCAGGGCACTGTCCATGAGATACTGGGGTAATTCCTGGAAAAGAAGGATTTTATAGAGGGGTTACAGGTATTTGCTCATCTAAATGGGTTAGGGAGCTGCTGCTTCCCGTGAGTCTTTCTCAAAACACAGTATGAATATTGGGTTGCAGATGGCAGTCACCCAGGAGTATATATCAGAAGGGCTACTGGGTACAGCCAAGTACAACTCTCTACCTCCTTTGCAGTTGTCTCTTTCTCAGTAGCTATCACAGTTGCCAGATGGTTCAGTCAGGTTTTATTTCTTTTTTTGTGTGTGTTTTCAAACAGTTGTATGCAAGTTGCAGCGAACAGAAATGTGCAGGGGCAAAGGATTTGCACATTACACAGGGAGTAAAGTTTAGGTACCCATCCAAGCAGAAAAGTAAAGATTTTGCAGAATAATTGGTAGGTAAAAACATCTTGGCTCAAAGCTAGTCATAGGTTTACTATCATAAACTGGTCATTAGTTTTCTTTTACATGAAGGGTATTATTTTTTACTTCATTAGCAATTAAGTCAAAACTGAGTAGTGACTGCAGGGGTTGATCTTAGTGACAGAATTCATGCAATAATCTTATTAAGGGAAATTTTTCACATGTTCAGGTTAAAATACAGAATCGGCAATATGGGAAACAAAAAAGATGTTGAATGAGTGCCACCAAGTGTCCTCCTGCCGTATATGATAGCCCAGGTCTTAAGCGGCAGAAACACAACATTGCATCACAAAGTTTTGTAACTTTGAGAGGGGTATCACAGAGACAGTAAATTTTGTTAGAGTGAGAGGAGTTATGGTCAATATCCCACTGAATTGCAACAGCAGCCTCTGTAGATCTGAGAAAGGTGAAGTGTCTGTGGTAGGGGCAGAAATGCAGACATAACTCCGGTTGCCCATGCAGTTCGTCTACCTGTTTCTTTTGGTGTTTCCTCTGAGTGGCTGACGCTGCTCGACATTGGCACTTACGCTATCTGTGGCTGTCCTGTGTTATGCCAGAGGATGGTATGATACACCCGATCTTCCTTTAGCAGGGCTGGTATGTGTCACAGGACTTCCTAACAGCTGACAGAAGTTGCAGATTTGGCAATTAATGTCTCCATCTTGGCCCTCCTTCTGCTAATAGAATCACAGAACCATAGAATTGCTTTGGTTGGAAAATGCCTTTAAGATCATCAAGTCCAGCCTTTAACGTAACCCTGACATCCCACCACTAAACCATGTCCCTAAGCACCTCATCTATTCTTCTTTTAAATACCTCCAGGGATGAGGACTCTACCACCTCCCTGGGCAGCCCATTCCAGAGCCTGACAACCCTTTCTATGAAGAAATTTTTCCTAATGTCTAACCTAAACCTGCCCTGGCGCAGCTTCAAACCATTCCCTCTCGTCCTATCATCTGTTACCAGGGAGAAGAGGCCGACCCCCACCTCGCTATGGCCTCCTTTCAGGTAGTTGTAGAGAGCGATAAGGTTTCCCCTCAGCCTCCTCTTCTCCAGACTAAACAACCCCAGTTCCCTCAGCCACTCCTC
>NW_009259786.1:2019887-2032208 GCF_000687185.1 Egretta garzetta | reverse complement strand
TTGATCCAGGCTGTCCAGGTCCCCTCGAGCAGATCAAGACTCCCACCCAGTTTGGTGTCACCTGCAAACCTACCAAGGGCACACTCAGTCCCCTTGTCCAGGTTGTTGATAAAGATATTAAACAAGACCAGCCCTAGAACTGAGCCCTGGGGGACACCGCTTGTGACCGGCCGCCAACTGGATTTAACTCCATTCACAACGACTCTCTGGGCTTGGCCACTCAGACAGTTTTTTACCCAGTGAAGAGTACACCCCGTCCAGGCCATGAACTGACATCTTCTCTAGGAGAATGCAGTGGGACACTGTGTCGAAGGCTTTGCTGAAGTCCAGGTAGACAACATCCACAGCCTTTCCCTCGTCTACCAGGCGGGTCAACTGATCATAAAAGGAGATCAGGTTGATCAGGCAGGACTTGCCTTTCATGAACCCATGCTGGCTGGGCCTGATCCCCTGATTGTCCTCCATATGCCTGGGGAGCACACTCAAGATGAACCTCTCCATAATCTTCCCTGGTACTGAGGTCAGGCTGACTGGTCTGTAGTTCCCCGGCTCCTTTTGGCCCGTCCTGTAGATGGGCGTCACTTTTCCTAACCTCCAGTCATCTGGGACCTCATGTGTTAACCAGGACTACAGATAAATTCTGGAGAGTGTCTTGGCAAGCTCCTCTGCCAGCTCCTTCAGTACTCTTGGGTGGATCCCATCTGGCCCCATGGACTTTTGAATGTCCAGGTGGCATAGCAGGTCAAAACCTGCTTCCTCCTAGATTATGGGGGGTTTATTCCACTCACTGTCCCCATCTTCCAGGTCAGGAGGCAGGGTACCCTGGGGAATATTGGTACCAATGCCAACCTTATCAACAGGTGCAGTAGGGGCAAGGCCAAGACTGGGTGTGTATGAACAGCAGAGTTTCACCGAACAAAACAAGCTAAACATTGCCAGATGTCCTCCAAGATGGTTTCATGCTGGCTTCTCTGTAGACTAAAAGGTTATGATGGTTCTTCAGTTTTTCAGTTCATACACAAGTGTGATTAAAGAAGGAGGATTTATATTGGTATATCTTTAGTCTTACAACTTGCTGAAATTCAGATGATTCAAGCAATGGGTGCCCAAATGTGCCAAAACTCCAGTCATGTTTCTCTATGCTGGAAGTTGGGGCAAAAGTGAGATGTCAAAAAGCCATTTTGTGTCATGTACAGTAATAACTGCCCCATGTCATGCTGGAATTCATTGCCTGAATTTCCACTCTGCAGCCAGAGATCATGTCTAAAGCACCTACACAAAGAGTATGAAGGAGATTTTTCCCATGCTGGGTGGCAAACTTGTTACCTCTCCTCGGCAACGTGAAGTGCCTTTTGTACTGGTGAAACCACAGAAGGGGAGTAGACTAGGACAAATGCCTACTCAAAGAGACTGCTTATTGCGCGGTTCTGGTAATGTACTTATTTGGAGGTGACAGAAATATTTTAGGTCCCCAAATGTGCTGAAGCCTGCATGCAGAAATTTAACATTTTTTTTTTACTGGAATAAATTTATATATAGATAAACTGATCGGTGGTACATGGCACCCATTAAACTTGGACGAGTGCCAAGGAACAAAAGGAAACACAGTATGTTTGGGGGGTCGGTGGGCAGCAAGCAAGCAACAGACTTGCTCTGTTTAATCAGCAGTCCATTGTATGTCTCAGGGTCTTTCCACAGGAGTTAATGGATGAACAGTCTTCTGCTGGCACAAACTTTCCATTGTAGCACTCTCTGTTCTGCTCTGGTTTACTATTTCACTATAAATTAACTTAAAAGAGTCAGGTTTACCACTGTCTGAGCATACTGTGAAAGATCTCCCTTTTGAAACAGTATGTAACTCTTCTTTGCATGATGAAGGGTGGAACTGGCAAGTACAGAAACAGGAATCAATGTAGTGGCCTTGAGCTATTTGGAAGGACTTTCACTTATTGTATGGGTGATGTATACTTTGTGGGACCTACGGTATCCGAAGATATGGTTTAACCCCAGTTGGCAACTCAGCACCACACAGTTGCTCGCTCGCTTCCCCCCAAGTGAGATGGGAGAGAGAATCAGAGGGGTAAAAGTGAGAAAACTTGTGGGCTGAGATAAAGACAGTTTAATAGGTAATCAAAACCCATGCATGCAAGCTAAGCAAAGGAATTAATTCACTACTTCCCATCAACAGGTAGGTGTTCAGTCATCTCCAAGAAAGCAGGTCTTCATCAGGCCTAAGGGATACTTGGGAAGACAAATGCCATAACTCCAAACATCTCTCCTCTCCTTCTTCCCCCAGCTTTATATGCTGAGCATGATGTCATACGGTGTGGAATATCATAGAATCATAGAATCATTAAAGTTGGAAAAGACCTCCAAGATCATCAAGTCCAACCGTCAACCCAACACCACCATGCCTACTAAACCATGTCCTGAAGTACCATGTCTACACATTTTTTTTAACACCTCCAGGGATGGTGACTCCACCACCTCTTTAGGCAGCCTGTTCCAATGCTTGACCACTCTTTCAGTGAACAAATTTTTCTTAATATCCAATCTAAACCTCCCCTGATGCAACCTGAGGATGTTTCCTCTTGTCCTATTGGTTGTTACTTGGGAGAAAGACTGACACCCGCCTTGCTACAACCTCCTTTTAGGTAATTGTAGAGAGCAATAAGGCCTCCCCTCAACCTCCTCTTCTTCAGACTAAACAACCCCAGTTCCCTCAGCTACTCCTCGTAAGACTCGTTCTCCAGACCCCTCACCAGCTTCATTGCCCTTCTCTGGGCACACTCCAGCAACTCAATGTCCTTCTTAAACTGAGGGCCCCAAAACTGAACACAGGATTTGAGGTGTGGCCTCACCAGATCATTTCCCTACTCCTTCTGGCCGCACTATTCCTGATGCAAGCCAGGAAGCTATTGGCCTTCTTGGCCACATGAGCTCACTGCTGGCTCATATGCAGCCACCTGTCAACCAGCACACCCAAGTCCTTTTCTGCCGAGCAGTGCTCCATCCACTCTTCCCCAAGCCTGTAGCTTGGTGTGAGAAGCAGAAGAGGCCTTTACTCTGTGTAAGCACTTCTCAGCAATAACAAAAACATCCCTGTGTTATCAACACTGTTTTCAGCACAGATCCAAAACATAGCCCTATACCAGCTGCTATGAAGAAAATTAACTCTAACCGAGCCAAACCCAGCACATTCTCCACCCCTTATTCCATACTATTTGCATCATGCTCAGGTACCACACTATCCAATACATCCTCATTAAGCAAAACCCCCTTTCCCATCCTTTTATATAATACACAGATATAATTCCCTTAGTCTATGGACCACACCTGTAAAATGTTCGTAAAACGCCCATAGAATGTCCACAAATAGCCACAAAATGTCCACTGAGTTCATTTAGTCCATGACTTTGGCTCCATCTGTTATGGTGGTCACTCAGGACAGAAGAGGTGGTGGGTTGTATGGAGTTATTGGGCATCAAAGCCAGCTCAAATCAGATCGCTGCTGCACTTGCACTGCTTCTTGTAAGCGTTGTCCCCCATTGATGCAGGTGGTTCCTGCTATAGTAACTCCTACAAAATGCAACTCAAATAATGGGTTACAACAATTTAAAGGTATTTCCATTACTGTCTCGACCCTTGGTCCCTTTGGGCCAGGTTATGTTGTTTAACATTGCAATGAATTCCTTCCCTTGCACCTACTCTGGCTTGGACTTATGCACAGACTGCAGTCCCTTAGGGTTGTACCTGCTCCAAGTGGAGCTTTATCAATGCGCCACCATCTCTTCAGGGGTGTACCTGCTGTGACATAGACTTATCCACAGCCACAATTGCTTTGAGGTGCACCTGTTCTGGCAAGGCCTTCTGCATGGGCCACAATGCCTTCAGGGATATATCTGCTCCAGCATGGCCTTACCCACAGCCACAGTCTCTTCAGAAGTAAATCCACTCCAGCATGGCCTCACCCATGACTGCAGTCTCTCCAGGGGTGTACCTGCCCTGTTGTGGGCTTATCCATGGCCACATATGCTTTGGGGTGTGCTTCTCCCACATGGATTCATCCACAGATCACAGTCCCTTCGACTCAAGCTCACACTGGTGTTCCAACCTGTCTGGAACAGCAGCACAGAAACAGCAGTGATGCCCTGGCCAGCCCAGGCACATCACCATTGCTGTTATCAAAATGTTCCCAGGCACAGCAGAGTAAGATGATAAGCAGTACCACAAAAACCGGCCACTAATCAGCACTAGATTAAAATGTACAGTAAGGCAAGCAAGCCCCATGGCAAGTACAGGAGCCTACCGATTAATAGCCGTAACAGCTATAAATTTGATCTAACACATTCAAATCAAGCCTATTGTTATCTTGAATCCTTCAAGCCCCATGTTGGGCACCAAAAAGGACTGTTGTGGTTTAATCCCAGCTGGCAGCTAAGCCCTACCTGTTGCTTGCTTATTCCCCACTTGGTGGGGTGGCAGAAAGAAGTGGAAGAGTAAAAGTGAGAAAACTCATGGCTTGAGATGAAGACAGTTTAATAGGTAAAGCAAAAGCTGTGCATGCAAACAAAGCAAACCAAGCAATTTATTCACCGCTTCCCATAGGCAGGCAGGTGTTCAGCCATCTCCAGGAAAGCAGGGCCTCATCACACGTAACTGTTACTTGGGAAGACAAATGTGTTTCTCTCTCCCTTCTTCTTCCCACAGCTTTATATGCTGAGCATGACATCATATGGTGTGGGATAGCCCTTTGGTCAGTTGGGGTCAGCTGTCCCAGCTGTGTTCTCCCCCAACTTCTTGTACACCCCCAGCCTACTCACTGATGGAGAGGGGTGAGAGGCAGAAAAGGCACTGCTCAGCAATAACAAAAACATCTTTGTATTATCAACACCATTTTCAGCACAAATCCAAAACACAGCCCCATACCAGCTATTATAAGGAAAATTAACTCTATCCCAGCCACACCCAGCACATTCTTGTCCCTTTTTGTCTAGGCCCTTGAGCAAAAGCAATCCCACAGATGGCTTTGCCTTTGCCCAAGGCAGGAGTAACCCAGTTGCTCTGTTTGCGTTGCTGTAACCACCTCCCCAGGGCATTTGCCACCACCCATGATTCAGCATAGGGATAAGTGTTGGCCGAATAATTTGGTCTCACAACATGTAAAATGCATGCTGTTGATTTGGTATTTACCAGTATGCAGGGCTTTCTCAGCACTGCTGTGTGGTGTGGTAGTTACCTAAGCTGCCCTCTGCGTGTGGGTAGGTAAGGTGCTAAAAGTATATGAGCAAGGTGAGAAGTTCCTTTGTAGACTCAGGTAAATGTCTAAGCTGTCCTTTTCCTTGTGTCCTTGCCAAGCACAATAGATAGAGTTATCAACATTCTTGACAGTAATTCACCTATTATCTCAGTTTAAAAGTATTTCATTGTTTCAAGGACAGTTTTTAATATACCGGAGAATATTCCTGCCAGGCTGTGGTATCTGGGCACCATCTCACCGTTCATAAAAAAGGAAAAATAATAGCTGTTTCTCTGAAATGGCCAACCTTACTACAGCTTTGGAAACATTCTTTGGGGGGCTGAATAGAAGGAAATGGCAAACTGAAAAGGGTTGCTAAGAAACAATTTCAGATGCTTCCAGATTTTATGAAAAAAAGGACACACCCACAAAACTGGACTAATCATTTCCAAAAGGAAACAATCAGATAGCTATTCTTCTATTAGCCAACAATACTAGTTTACTAAATAAGGAAATAATAAGGAAATAAGAGCTTTGGGACCCAGTATAATTAATAAACATGAATGGGGAGGCTCTGCTGAAGAAAAGCTTTTCATAGGGCCTGAACTTCCAGTAAAGCTTCTACTTTAATAGCCTCAGTGGAGAATCACTTGCACAGTTGATTGGACATGTTGCATTGGTTGAGCATCAGGCGGAAAACCCACATTAATGGTCTACTTTGATGCAAGGAGAGCTTGTGCTGTCATGACAACTGATGTGTGATTCAAGCAGACATGCCCTGCAAGGCAGTCCCATGCTCCCAATCAGTTATCAATAGCAAAAGACATTCTCAGCTTCCGCTTTTCAGCTATGAAGTAGGTATAAGAGAACAACTTCATAGCTGCAGCTGGTCCCAGAAGCATTCTTCCTCAATGCACCCAGCTTCAGGTGTTTGGTTTTCTGTGTTACCCTCCAGCATTTCTTCATGTTTCTATTCAGCTTAGCTGGCTGTTGAGGTTTGATCTTACTTATGGTTTGGTTTTCTGTTGTTTCTTAGACTTTCAGCAATGTGGGTTTTCTCATCTGATCTATTTTAATATATCTTAATATTTGGCTACAAAAGGTCAGAAATTATACGAACTCATCATTAACAGCTGATGCCCAAGTAAGTCCTTTTTTTTTTTTTTAATATGAAATCTTGCACTCATCACGACTTGCTACAAGAAACACTACATGTGAACAAGTGAACAAATGAACCAAAAAGCACACCACTGGGCACAATTTAGCAGAGTAGAAAGAGGTGAAATACCTGTCAAAATTAAATGGCCAGCATGTTTTTGGTCCTGGAACAAACTATGGTTACTTTAGTTTCTATTTAATTAAGTAACACAGGAATATATTGATATTGTGACTCTATTCTTCCATATTCTTCTTAATGTAATCATACTTTCATACACCTTTTTCAAATATTTTGTTTTTACAAAACCAAGTAGTATATGTTTTTTATTACACAAAATTATGTTAAAATGTAAAAATAATTTTAAATAATTATGTAACATGGAGTTTCCCTCCTCCAACAATCAAAAAATTTCAATTTTTAACTAATAACAACAACAAAAAATTACATATGATATTTACTTGGTTGAGGGCAGCTTTACTAACACCATGTTACCTGCTGCCTAGTCCAATTTCTTTTGAAGTATTTAAGTTAAAGGCATTTGGAATGGACTCTGAAATACTGGTTTACATGCAGGAAAATAGTTATTTTGACTTCTTATTCTAAGGTTGATTGGACCTCCCTTTGTAGGGTGAAAAAAGTGGGTGTTCTTCAAAGAGCAGTTTCCTTTTATTAAAATATGCAGTCAGAGAAACACAGCTTTCATTGTCCTTTACGCTATTTGAGTCATGTGCTCAGTGGATGATTGATCAACGCTTAGTCAAGCCGGGACATGGTAAACTACAAAAGCAACATGATGAATGGAAGCTAAAATGTGTTTTAAAATATAGTTCCTTCTTTATGATCAAAATGAAGGAAAATATTCTACTGGGATCTCAAATCCACAATAAAACTACCAAGTAAAACATGGCAAAGTTTAAATATCCTTACGGCCACGTAGACATTGAAGAGAAAAGCCAAACAGAAACAACTGATCACCAAGTGGACAATGTTACACTCAAGTAGCAACTGAGCCTTTTGGATCTCAACATTACTCAAGCATCTTGGAAAATCAAACCACAAATGACTGTAGCTGACCCCATTCCTGCACTGACTCTCCTCCTACCATCTACCTCATGCCAGATCTTTGGGGACAGTGCCCAGAAGGAAGAAAAGAGTTCTGTCTCCTTAATTATCAAGTTCTCAACTGCTGTGATTTCCTCCTACCTTCAGTCTTCTGCTGCTTTAATTATCTTTTTCTTTCATTTTTAAGAAACAGCATCTGGAGATATGACCACAGTTGTCTTCCTTTAGATGTTTGGGGTTTTTTTTTCAGCTACTAGCTTCATATCTCCTACTCCTTCACAAGGTGAGTACCTGCATTTACATGTAGAAATGGGATCAATTTATAGTGACCACACTTGTATAATTCATTATCTTTCCTCTCTTTCAGTCCCACATGTGTCCTCGTAGTGCTGGACTATAGGTTCTCTGGGATAATTCCTTTCCCAGAAAGCTAGGAAATATAGTCTTGACTAGGTTGTCAAACGTAATGGCATAATAAATAATGAATAATGAATAGCTTTTTTTTCTATAGTAGCAAAGGTGGATTTCAGTGATGACAGCTGCTTCAAGTATGGGCAACAATATTTTACAACACCTTGTGATCAGCGTACTCAGGAGATGGCAGTTTCAAAGGTACCCAAGGCAGAAATCCAATGGTTTCTTTAAACTATTTCTTTTGGTTTATGAATGCTAGTGGCCTAGCACTCAGACACACACTCCTCACCATCCATTATGTATTATTTGAATGTGCTTGTTGTTAGGTTATGTGATTAACTGCATGATTAGGTGTGGCTCCTCAGCTTGACAGAGGAGCCCAGCATGCTTCTGGAAGGGTGGGGAGCCCCAATAACCCCATGAGAGACCCAAACCCCTGCCTTATCTCCCCTGGGCTGTTCCAGGAGTGAACTACTGGAGGGATCCATATGGTGCATATATTTGTATATATTTCCCACTAACAGACCATCACCCTGACCAGCCAGTTTGCGAACAGCATGAGGCTGTTGCCGGTGTTTGTGTTTGAGTGAGGGCTGAGCATGCCTGTATGTGTGGTTGGCCGTGTGAGCATATACCTATGCTCAGCCTTGATGCTGGCTGGACTGGGTAATGCAGACTGGTGGCAGTCTGACCTCTGCCAGGCCACCAGGTTTGTCAACCCCTCACTTTTGTAAACACTTTATGCATCACTACGTTGCTGTTGATAGGGAAAGTGACACAACAGGGCAATTCCAAGGATATTGTCGAAATAACGCGTCTGAAAGCTTAAAAAGCAAATGACATATTTTTATAAGTTTGATTAGAAATTATATTTTACTTTGCACGCATAGATGTACTGGAAGTATACTCTCGTACCTCGATTAATAATAACTTCTTAAATCAGTATGGTTTTAAATTAATGGCAATTTTTTTCCTTTGGTGTGTACTCACAGGAGACTTGTCAGCATTTGTATAGGCTAACTTACCTTTCTGGTATCCCAAGAAGATATATTTTCATGCAAGAAAATGCTTCGGTAAAAGTTGAGATGCACATTATTTTGTTTGGTGGATACTATTGCCCCCTGGAGGCCATTTCTCAATTATCACAATATTAGACTGGAACTTAAATTAAAATTTAGAAATGTTTTCTATTATAAACAAAATATTCCCTTTAGCAATTAAACATATTGTGATTTTAATTAAAAGGGTTTATGAGCTTATCAGAGAAATAACTGATTTCTTACTATGCTAATTATTTTTCTACATTTGCTGTTAAGATTTGCAAATTACTAGACAGAAAAATTTAATTGCTTTTTAAGGGAGATGAATATTTAATTTGAATACAGTACTTGGGAAAAACAAGGATTTTGTGAATGTGTATGTTTGTGTGTAAGTGCTTGTGTTTTAAGCAGCACAGATAATCAAAGTAGGGAACACAAGTGTCTGCACGTGCACTGTAGACGTGCTTCTACACAGTGCTACTATTGCCCATGTAAGTGCAAGAAATAGGGCAGTTCAAGGCTGTGAGTAGAGGCGGCCCTGGACTGTTTTCGTGCTTTGTAGCTGCTGTATTGCCCCTGGGTAGAAACAGCGCTAAAGTCAAAGGCAGCTCACAGAGCTACGAATTTTGCTTGGCCGTTGATAACGAGGGTTAATAAGCTGATGGCCAAGCAGGCGATTGCTCAGATCTCACATCCAGCTCCTTCTCTACTGCATGCCCTCCTGGCAAGGGGGCCCAGCTGGGGTCCGTGCAGGGGGCGCAGGGTAAGGGTCACACCCCCAGGGTGTCTCACAGGCATCCTGAAGTGGAAGCTAGATTTCTGCATACATGTAAAAAAACCTGCCTTCTTTTTCCTTCATTGATGGGTCTGCTAGTGACTTTGAGCTTGTTACAACAGTTTGGTGGATGACTGCAACTGATATCCAGCCTAGATTGCAAGGACTGTTAGTCCTTGGCCATTGGAGTCAAATCTGAACTACTGAGCCAATTGCATTGGTAAGAATTAATTGGGCTCCCCAGGCAGAAAGATACTTCTCTATGTGTATAAGACTCTATTTATAAATATTTAATTCTTACAGGTGTTCCTAATCACTGTCACTAGTGGTATGAATTAAGTATTAATTTATACATATCTAATTGTTTAGCTTGTGCAATTAGCCCTTTGTCTACACTTGTAATTAGACTGTTTTTTCTTCATAAATGTAGTACCTCCCAGCCTTTTTCTTCACAGACTCTGATTCCTCTGCTTCGCTAGCCCCGTAGGGTGCTGGAGTTAGCTCCTGCTATTCTTTGCTGAGCTTCCTGCCCCAGCAAGTGTCAGCATTTCAGGAGACAGCCATGCCAGCAGAGAAGCAACCCTGTAGTAGTACAGAGAGGAGCAGAGCTATCTGTGAAGGAAACAGGACAAGGGCAATGCTTGGTACCGATTCTCATAGGTATTGCCTAACCCCAGTGAGGCCGACGTTGCTGGTGGTTACTAAGCCATGCACCATGACAGACACCTGGTTCTAGACCCATTCTCTGGATTCAGCTGTTGCTTCCCATCCTTACGTCAATCCTCCGCTGCAGGAAGGCCATCAGCTTTCTGGACAAGCGTATGAGGAGCACTCATTTCTCCTTCCAAACTCTTCCTTGCCTGAAGGCTGTAAGTGTCCCTCCTTCTCCTGCTCTTCATTTTTTTCCTCTCCTGACCATGGGTTCAGTACTCTCTCTCTGAGTGCAATTCATGTTATGCTTGTAAACTTTCTGCAGACTGTGAGCCAGTCTGTTGCACTGAACTTTGTTGGTACTTCAGGCAAGCTGAGTGACAGTCTTAAGGCTGCTGAAAAGCATAGGAAGGGTGCCTGTAAGGAGTGCCACAACTGGGTTTGTACTAGTTATTTTCTGTCAGTAATACCAGTACCACTTGCAGTATATTCAGGTATTATAATATAGCAGGGTAATACCAGTTCATATTATTATTACTTTTTCTGATCTTGGGCGTGAATAAAGATTTCATACAAGCAGAGATGCCAGGAAATTGTAGTTGAAGCTCTCTTGATATGTTCCCTAACTAATTGAAAGGACTAAATTTTCCTCTGGTGGAAATATGCATTCCTGACATAGCTCAGCAGTGTTGATATACTGAAAAATATTTAAATTTTGAGGATGAGCTGATGGTTTGATTCTCATCATATGAGATTATGTACATATACCTCCACCTTGTTTTTACATATCTCTTACATGTATTAATGATTAGATATAAACAGTTACATGTAAACCAAGAGGAACAGTCTGTTACTATTCCTTCCACATCTCTAAATTTAGAAATAAAGACATACACAGACAGAAAAGTATTGAGGATGCCCTTAACAGTGAATGGAAAAGTCCTTACTCTCCTGCCACCCCCTTTCTTTCTTCCTGGCAGTTCCAAACCTGCCTCTCCATACCTAGTCCCTTCTCCAGGCTCCTCCTTATGTCACTTTCTGTAGACATATATATATAATTTTTTTTTTCTTATTACACTGTCCGCAGTGACCATACTTGTTCAGTAAATGAGGTTACCCCCCCAGCTGCCTCCTGCATTCCCACTGCAGATGTCCTGGCACAGCCTGGGCAACTGGGGGTCCCAGCTGGGGGCTCTGAGCAGCCACTTCCCAGGCAGAGGCAGGGGAAGAGACCAGTGGAGCAGGACGACATAGCAGAGGAGGAAGGAGGGCTCTGCAGGCACTTGCACCCTGTAAACAAGCCAGCTCAGAGGCAGGTGGGATGTGCAGATTATCCTTCAGGGAAGACCTGGCACAGTCCTGCCAGAATTCTCAAAGTAGGTCTGGTTGGTGGACCTTAGATCTGAGTGAAAAGGGCCTTTTGAGGGCGGGAGTTTGTTTCACCAGGTTGAAAACAGGTGAAATACCCATCTGCTATCCTTTTGGAAAAGAAAAAATAAAAAAATCTGTGCATTATCTGTGGGCAGGAAGCTTGAAATGCAGAGGGATAAATCAGTATTTTTACCTTCAAAATGTCATTTTTTCATTTGGTATGCTTGAGACTTTGGTCATGACAACGCCTAAGAAATAAAGCCTGCATATGAAATGAGGTCTCATGTGAAAGGAAAAGGGATCAGGCTTAGAACTGAAGCTGGAGAGTGTCTAAGGTCAAGGTGGATCAACAGCACCGTCTGCAAGATGAGGCTGCTCAGCTCACTCTCCAGTGAATGTGACCAGAGAGCCTTTACCATAGTGTTTAACACACACCAAAGCTTTCCCAAGAAAATCTTTGAGAAAACTGAACAGCTGTTACAGGGAGACTGAGGCACCAAGGAAAAATAAGGTGTGTCCTCACAAGGCAAAGGTGGTCTCTCAGATAAATAATCCAGGTGTGCTGATTTCTGTTATATATTACTTTTGTTGGTTAAAAAACAGACGGGGC
>NW_009259786.1:1994130-2019712 GCF_000687185.1 Egretta garzetta | reverse complement strand
GGGGGGGGGAGGTAGATCTTAAAGCCATGTTGCTTTGGAGAGGAGAGGAAGTTAAAATATCCACTTCTGTTTGAAATATACCTCTTTTTCCTGTTAAAACCTCCAGTTTTAGGAATGGGGCTTTACTGGTGACCGCAGGGAAGGTTTGGTCTAACCATGGTAGCACTGACAGCTAATCCCACCTTCTGTTTCTGCTCTGACCACAAAATGCAAAACCTAACAGGCCCAAAGGCAATGATGAGGCGAGAGCTGCCCTGCATGCATGCTCGGTGGTATTTACAGTTACAGGAATATGAATGAAGTGTGCTCCAGAAAGGCGTTAATTGCCGTCAGTTACAAATACCACGGCAGGAAGGAGAACTAAAACCAGCACACAGTTTCTCGTGTTGGTGATGGAGGGCAAGTATAGCCACAAACGGAAGATTTGAGAGAGAAAAAGGTATTTGTAAATAACAGCGAGGAGGAATTCTAAACTGGAGCAACCACACACCAACCACAGCATGGCCTCGGCGCCATGGGTGCTGCAGCCAGGGCCAGAGCTTGGCTTTGTCTGCCACTGCGCATGGGTGGATGGATGCAGGGTGTCACTGCTGCATGTGTCTGCGCAGAGAGGCTGGCCGAGGCACTGCAAAAAGTGGCACCACTTTCCTCCAAAGTAAAAGGGAAGGGGGGAAAAAACTAAAAGTCAAAAGGACTTCCTGACACAAAAAGGTGTCGTGCATTGCGATACACCAATAACCCCATCCTTAAAACTCCTGAGAATCACTAGCTCAGTTCAGGAGTATGGCTCTTGCTGGGCCTGACTTACTCAGCCCAGTAACGCCCAAGCCTCTGCACAGCTGTTCTGGTCTAAGACAGTGTGACCAACTGGGGGAGAAAAACACACAAGACCTTTGGAAGGTCTCTTCCCATAAATTACTTCCAATGAATTATTTACAGTTTACATTAACAGCCACACCCTACACAATGTCATTAAATTTTACGAGGGTTTGAATGAACAGCTGCATCTTACACAATATTTTTTCTTCATTACATGTAAGACACTGGTTCTCTCCAGGTTGTTCACTAGGCAAGTAACATTATTTTTTTTATTCAGCCACAGGGCAAACTGCCATCACTTGCCTGAAAAATTGTACCTCTGTTTATAGCGAAGTATTAACAGTATTTCTTAAAAGCTAACTTGCTTCAGCCTTACAGGTAAGGTGTGTTGGGGGGGGGAAACTTGCTCTCGCAATAATTTAGAAAATGAGTTTATTTCAGAGTTATGGTTACAGCTACAGTGCTAATGACTCATGGCATAGAAATCTTTTGGGCGATACCTGTGCTGGAGAAAGCTCCCTGGCTTCATTCTCATATTAACACAGGGACTTGTGCAGCTGTTAAGATCAAAGGCTCCAAAGGCCCCTGCTTACAGGTTGGAGATGCTTTAAGTTTGGATAAGTTTAGTCTAGTGGGGATGAGGTGTTGAGGCTGGGTTTTGCTTGCATGCAAGCTGACATAACTCAAGGAGAGTTGGTACCTGGGGTCTGATGGGACTTATAAGGATTTCCATATAGAGCCTAAGGTTAGCAATGTCTTCTGCAAAGGGGCTTGGAAGGAGTCCTATATCCTATAGCCACAGCTGGCTGAATGCAAAGACCATTGAGGACAAAAGTAACATCAGATTTTTCTGTAAGTCAAAGTGTGAGTATGTTAACCTGAGTCCATATGCCTGGGTGCCAATGACAGGATGAAGTTGACATGGCAGGTGCACCTGAAGCAGCTGTGTAGCAGCCACACTTGGGCACCTGCCAGGATCTTAACCTCTCCCATCTTTCACTCCAAGAGACAGAGCCTGGTGGTTCCTTCACATGTCAAAAGAGCTTCCCAGCAGGGGGGATATACCTGTTCTCCCCATTCTGGGTCCCTCCTTCTCATGGAAGACTTGAAATAAGTCATGGAGACTTGAAGTAGGGTTTCCCAAACCAGAGGCTGGATCATAAAAAGTTAGTGGTTCACCTGGGACCAAGCCTGATGGACAGGGAGAGATGGTGGCACAAGCCACCTGCACCCAGCACTAGGGCACCGTTAGCTGGCTTTTCCTAAACTGTCTTGCATGTTTGTTGTTTGTTTCTGACTTATACAAAGGAACAGCATCCAAGCATGTTTTGTAAATTGACAAATGCCAAGAAATTAGGTGGCTGCTTTTCTGATTTCTTTTCCTGATAAGCAAGGCCTCCCCTTGCCCCTGCTGCTCATCAGAAGTAAACAATATTCCCTGGGCCAAAATTTAGCTTTCCTCTAGCTCTTCATAACATTTAGCTCACGGCAGTTAATGCCGTTAGTCAGAGATCTCCAATTTAACTGTCATAAAATACTAATTATAATAAGGCACTTGATGTCTCTCCCTGGGTGTACCAGCTCAGGATGCTGCTGAGGTCTTATTGGGCAGGATTTGCTGGGACAGAATGAGAAAGGTGTTTTGTCATGCTGTGGGGGAGGTTAATTAGAAAACTTCTCACATTATTGGTGAACCTAATTAATTTCATTACTTTAGAAGTGAGTCCTGATTACATCTGGAAAATAGCTGATAACCCCAATAGCAAATTATGGGTAATTTGGATACAAGATCGCTCAAGTTTATGGTTACACGGCAACAGTGCATTTTGCTGACTTTTGAGTAAGGGTAATGACTAAGACCTGGGCACAGAGAGCAGCACAGAATATCCATGGGGCAGAAAGTGCCTTGTTCTGGTTTCCTGGGAGGAAATCCTGATGATTTCAGGGAGTAAAAGATGATGTTGCCATGAGGGAGACTTACTGGTTTTTCCCCTAAGTAAATTATGCCTGGAGATCACCTTCCCAAGGATACTATTTGTCAAAGCTTACTTGCTTGCCCTATGTTTAAACTCTACCGCACAGTTCTAATGGGCTGTATTCTTTATTCTCTCTCTGGGTTTATAAATAAATAGTTCTTGTCAGAGATGTTATGCAGATAGACTTCCAAGAACTCAAAGTTAATGTGGCTTTCAGCAACCCCTCTGCATTTGCCCTTTGTGATGATGTATTTCAAAAGCCATTTTCCCACCAGCTGCTGCGCTGGTGATAGGTGGGATTTCATTAGTAAGGCAGATAGATACAAGCTGACATCCTGGTTGAATCAGTTATTGGAGCTGGGAGTTACAGAAAATCCTTAGGGATGCGTGTACAGGCATGTAAAACCACCAAGGAAAAGAGCAATATAAAGAAAGTCTTTATCTTTGTTATTGCCCAGAGCTGTAATAGTTGTCCCAAAGGTTAGGCTGGCTTTGAAACTACTGGCTGAATGTAGCAGACAAGCCCTCTTGAGCTAAATACACACCTTTTATTTTGCTGTGCCTCCTTCCTTATAACACATTTATTAAACCTTGCATGTTAATGTAGTAAATACACTACTACATCTGGCTTGCTACTGCCCGTTGCTAAGAGTGACTGGGTGGCTGGCAGAGCTTCCCAGGGATTTACCAGTGCTAAGAAGTCCCACTGAGGTTTTTGGGGTGTTCCTCCCCCAAGCTACCGAATCCGGTGTGAGTTCGGGTCACAGAGGGTGGAGGAGCAGAGCCTCCTGGGCACGCCATGAGGTGGAGGGGAGAAGGCCTGGGACTCTTCATGTGACTGTGAGGTTGAACACAAGCTTCTAGCTGCCTTGAATGGTCGTAAAAGTGTCCTGTAATGAAAGGAAGGAAAATGAAGATGAGATCTTGCCCACGCTGGAGAGGGTTTGCTAGCACAGGTTTCCAAAGGATCTCTGTTAAAACAACAGGGGCATTTTTTGTGCAAAGTAGTTCCTCTTGGCTGCGTTGGCAACTGTGACTTTTTTTGCCAAATGGATCTTGCGTCTAAAGCTTATGCCATTGTAAGTGTGTCAGGCAGGGAATGAAAAAGAAATCATAGCTGTGCTGACAGTACCTTTCAACACTGATGAGAAATGCCTATGATCACACACAGAGATGGGAGATGAGTAAGAGACTCGGGGCCACGTTCTGCTCCAGCTATGCAGAGATGCTGAAGAACAATAAAGTGGAACAGTTTTCTTAGGAAAGTCTCTCAGGGCTGTGGGATGTTGGATATGTGCCCCTATTCTATTGGAAAGTAATAGCATTAAGTCATGGAGAAGAGAAAGGAAGACACATACTCTTCTGAAAAATGGCCTATTACATCTGGTTTTTCTCCTTTCAGTCCAGGGAAAATATGCAATACAGGTGATGGACGTGTTGCATTTACAAAATCAAAAGATGAAAAGTCAGTTCTTTCAAAACTCAAACTCAAGATGAGTTGCATAAGAGAACAGACCTGGCAGTGCACGCAAACTGATCATGAACAGAAAGTTGTACGTGTGCTTCTGTGTTTCTGTGAATGAGGAGTTTGTAGCAGATTGTGTCCTGCCCCATCAAACTTTCATGCTGTTAGTAAAGTGGTGTGAGACAATTTCTGTCAGGAGGCTTTGGCAGGCAGAGTGCTCAGCTGCTCCAGGCCTTGCTTGCAGCATCAGCCTGCATGTTTTTGTGACAGGCAGACTGTTCATTTACAAAATTTGAAGCGTTCAGGTTTGTGCACAGGCTACATTTACCTGGAATTTCCTATGCCCTTTCTCAACAAAACCTGAAAACTATGATGCAGAAATTCTGCTTGTTATTGCCTTGCAGACAGAAGTATTTTTGTTCGCTCTCTCACTGCAGATACCTGAAGAAAAAGCAATTTTTCGACTTAAAACAGTTTACCTGAGCTTGCCAAGCCACTCTCCATCATTTATCAGCAGTCCTGGATAACAGGGGAGGTCCCAGATGACTGGAGGTTGGTAAATGTGACACTTATCTTCAAGAAGGGCCGGAAGGAGGATCTGGGGAACTACAGGCCTGTCAGCCTGACCTCAGTATTGGGGAAGATTATGGAGAGGTTCATCTTGAGTGTGCTCACCAGGCATATGGAGGACAATCAGGGGATCAGGCCCAGCCAGCATGGGTTCATGAAAGGCAAGTCCTGCCTGACCAACCTGATTTCCTTCTATGGCCAGGTGACCTGCCTGGTGGATGTTGTCTACCTGGACTTCAGCAAAGCCTTTGACACAGTGTCCCACCGCATTCTCCTAGAGAAGCTGTCAGTTCATGGCCTAGACGGGGTGTACTCTTCACTGGGTAAAAATCTGGCTGGCCATGCCCAGAGTTGTGGTGAATGGAGTTAAATCCAGTTGGCATCTGGTCACAAGCGGTGTCCCCCAGGGCTCAGTTCTAGGGCCGATCTTGTTTAATATCTTTATCACGAACCTGGACAAGGGGACTGAGTGTGCCCTTGGTAGGTTTGCAGGTGACACCAAACTGGGTGGGAGTCTTGATCTGCTCGAGGGGACCTGGACAGCCTGGATCAACGGGCCTTGGCCAACTGTCAACAAGGCCAAGTGCTGGGTCCTGCACTTGGGTCACAACAACCCCATGCAGCGCTACAGGCTTGGGGAAGAGTGGCTGGATAGCTGCCTGGCGGAAAAGGACCTGGGGGTACTGGTTGACAGCCAGATGAATATGAGCCAGCAGTGTGCCCAGGTGACCAAGAAAGGCATTGGTATCGGCATTGGACGATAGGATGAGGGGCAATGATCTGAAGTTGTGCCAGGGGAGGTTTAGGTTAGACATTAGGAAAAATTTCTTCACAGAAAGGGTTGTCAGGCTCTGGAACGGGCTTCCCAGGGCAGTGGTTGAGTCCCCATCCATAGAGGTATTTAACAGACAGGTAGACAAGGTGCTTAGGGACACAGTTTAGTGGTGGGATGGCAGTGTTAGGTTAATGGTTGACTTGATAATCTTAAAGGTCTTTTCCAATCTAAATGATTCTATGATTTTTATTTAAGCAGTTGTAATCAGTTTATGATTCCTCCCCCGTAATTAGACCAGCTTGCACTCTTATCTTTATGCCAGTTAAAATCTTGTGAGTAGAATCTCAATAAAAGACAAAAGCCAAACCTTTTTATAAGCATTATTACTGTTTGTTGGATATGTAATGTAAGTACTGAAGTCTGAAAAGGTTCTGACCACTATGCTATCAAACCCATTTCTGTGGCAAAACTTATGGTACACTGAATATTTACCTGCAGTAATTGTCCCACATAAATTGTAGTAATGCTATCTTAAATATGTTCATTTCAATGCAGAACTAATACAATTTTAAAGCACAGTTTTTTTTCCATTCAATTTATAAAAATCTGGCTCTTCTCTATCTACTAGTGAGTACTGAAGTGTTTATAATCATGCGGAGCTGATGGTCTGCTTTCACAACCATAATTTGTTCATGAATGCATCCAAAAGGAGCTGAGATCACAGCCCGCATATGGAGGGTTGGCTTTCCCTTTAACGAGTAGCCAGTGGAGAGTAAACACAGAAGGAAACCAAGCATGTAGATGTTTGGGGACAGATTTCTTAATTTATGGGAATTACTGCTAGCTAGCGGAAGTCAGTGAAGCTATGACAGCACATTCCCTGCAATGGGTCTGCCCTTTGGCTTCTGCATATGTGTGTTTATGTGGGTAATGTGGGACAAGCTGAATGTGGCCATCCACGCTGACTAATGTCCTTCCATGGGAATAGGACACCACTCTCAAAAACACCACTTTTGCAAACTGTGTGTTGCGTAGGAACTGGTTTCTTTCTGGTAATGCAATACAATATAGCGATGCTGCAGCCTGCCCTGTGAAGGACTCTGTTTCTTACCAGTTATTAAAAACTCTCAAATTACAGCAGTGGTAAAACTCCTATTGCCTGAGAGGAACTGTCTGGCCAAATCAGAATACATGTAAAAACTTCAGCATATATTCTGACAGGTAAGAATATCAAATCTGCTCCTACCTTTCTAGGTGTCAGGACTGAAGACCCCAGCAGGTTTCCAGGTCTTGCTGATTCAGACCTCTAACAGGCATACTATTAAATAGGTTCAGGAAAGATTTCAGTATTCCTGCCCGCTTCCACATCTTTGCAGGGATTTACTGTTACTGGTGTTTTTTCTGCGGTAGATCATTTTGCCAGCAGTGTGCATGTGGAAATGATTTTGGCCCTAAAGAAAGAAAAAAAGAAGAAAAAATCCATAGCTGTAAGCCAGAACAACTTATGATGAACTTGTAAAGAAAACCCATTTGCTATCCTTTCTTCAGAAGACAGTGTAATTTCTCTAAATTGATTCCTACTCATTTTCTTGTCCCTGGTGGATATGACATGAAGAAACAGATTCAAAGTAAGGGAAGAAAGACTTAGGCAAAGCATTAAAAGGAGAGATAGTGACGTGTTGGGACAGACTGCCTGGTGAGGCTGTGGAATCCCCATTACTAGTGTTTGATGTTTGTCTTAATCTTGTCTAAGATAAGACAAGCATTTGTAGGGTATGACAGAGATAGTCATTTTACCCTAAGAAAAAGAGTGGATGGCTTCTTGAAGTCTCTTCCAGATTCCTGCCATCTTCCCCTCGCCTTTCCCTATGATTTATGTTTTCTTGAGGTTTCTGCCTGCCCTCTCCTGTTTTCCTAACTGCATATTACGGAGGACTTGCATATAATTGTTGGGTATTTGCGTGTAATAAGCTGGTGTTCTTTTTTTTTCTTTGATTTTTTCAACTACATTTTGGTTGTTACATATATGAAATAGCATATGACCTTGTTATACCACACTTCACTAAACCATAGTTCAGAATAAAGAATGCAGTTTTGAATTTGGAGTTCAACAAAGACCAAACCAATCTCATGCTACTGTCCTGCCAAAGAAAGACATGGTATGCTTGAGGTGGAAGTCCTCAGAGGCCACTCAAAGGCTAGTGAGCCATCTCCTCAGCCACAAAGTATATGGGTTGGATCATAAGGAGGGTATTAACCATCATCTGGGTGGTCTTCATCCCTCAGCCTGGCTGATTTGCAGACTATGCAGTTCCTCACTCGGCAGATGAGCAAGGGAAAAGACAGAAGAGTGCTTCTTTCCACAGTAGGTACACCACACGTTACACTCTGCTCTTCAATCGTGTCATTTGAAGCCAAGCTTCTGTTGAGCCATGAAGCCAAAGGGACTACTTCGTTCCCTGTGATTTTAAAAAGGTAAGACCCATTCTCCAAAAAAATTTGTTTTAGGATTAGGATGCCTTTTCCTGAAGGCATTTTTACAATTTTACAGAAGCTTTTGTAAATTTTTACAAAATTTTACAAATTTTACAAAACCTCCTGAGAGAATTTGAGGGTTATTCTCTCTTTAATCATAGAATCGCTTAGGTTGCAAAAGACCTTCAAGATCATCAAGTCCAAATGTTAACCTCGCACTGCCATGTCCACCACTAAACCACATCCCTAAGCACCACATCTACACATCTGTTAAATACCTTCAGAGATGGGGCCCAACCACTTCTCTGGGAAGCCCCTTCCAGTGCTTCACAACCCTTTCTGTGAACAAATTTTCCTGATAACCAGTCTAAACCTCCTCTGGTGCACCTTGAAGCCCTTTCCTCTTGTCCTATTCCTTGTTACTTGGGAGAAGAGACTGACACCCACTTCACTACAACCTCCTTTTAGATAGTTGTAGAGGGCTATAGGATCTCCCCTCAGCCTCCTCTTCTCCAGGCTAAACAGTCCCAGTTACCTCAGCCATTCTTCATAAGATTTGTGCTTTAGACCCCTCACCAGCTTTGTTGCCATTCTCTGGACACACTTCAGCGCCTCAATGCCCTCCTTTAACTGAGGGGCCCAAAACCGAAAGCAGGATTCAAGGTGGGGCCTCACCAGTGCTGAGTAAAGCATCACAAACACTTCCTTACTCCTGCTGGCCACACCATTCCTGAATCAAGCCAGGATGTCTTGGCCACCTGGGCACACTGCTGGCTCATGTTCAGTCAGCTGTTGACCAACACCCTCAGGTCCATTTCTGCCAGACAGCTTTCCATCCACTCATCCCCAAGCCTGTAGTGTTGTATGGGTTGTTGTGACCCAAGTGCAGGACCCAGCACTTGGCCTTGTTGGACCTCGTACAATTGGCCTTGGCTCATGTACCCAGCTTGCCCAGATCCCTCTGTCAAGCCTTCCTACCCTCAAGCAGATCTACAGTCCTTCTCAGTTTGGTGTCATCTGCAAACTTACTGAGGGAGCACTCTATCCACTCGTCCAGATCATTGATAAAGATATTAAACAGAACTCGCCCCACCACTGAGCCCTGGGGAACACTGCTTCTGACCAGTCACCAGCTGGATTTAACTCCCTTCACCACATGTCTTTGGGCCAGGCCATACAGACAGTTTTTTACCCAGTGAAGAGTATGCCTGTCCAGGCCATGGGCAGCCAGTTTCTCCGGTAAAATATTGTGGGAAATGGTGTCAAAGGTTTCACTAAAGTCCAGGTAAACAACATCCACAGCCTTTCCCTTGTCCACTTGCCATAGAAGGAGATCAGGTTGGTCAAGCAGGACCTGCCTTTCATGCATTCAGGTGGGTGTCACCTTTGCTAACCTCCAGTCAACTGAGACCTCCTCGGTTAGCCAGAAGTGCTGATAAAGGATTAATATGTATAGGCACACATATATGGGAGTAAGCCCATGGATAAGTAAGCCTACAGGCCAGGACTGGGTGCTGTGGCCCTTATGCAGGTAGTCCCCTGACACTGTTTTGAAAACTTGCCACAGCTAAAGCAAGAAGGCTTCAGGAGGACTTATAAGTCTTGGCCTCACACTACCTTCTCATAGCCTCAAACAGCATTACTTCTGAATACAAACCATCTGTGTGTTTTATCTCACTGCAGGCACAGGTGACAAGTATCTTTGCTGCAAGCAGAAGAGTGATTAGACTCTGACAAGGTTTTTCTTTTCTCAGCAAAGGTTGAGTGGGTCAGTCTAAAAAACCTACTACTTGACCACCCATGCTTTGTGCCTGGAGCATCCATTGATGTTGATGGATACTGGTTTAACGGTACAGGTAGCTGGATTTAAGATGGCCCTAAGTACTGGATTTCATGTCAAAAAATTGAATCAGCTATGGAAATAATAAAAGGGTTAAGGTGAAGGAGGGAAAAAAAAAAGAGACTTCGGGGCCATCAAAGTCTATATTTACATCTTGTTGCCATGAAGGAACCAGTGCCTGAAGTTGGCAGTTGAACGGTTGTATCCACAGAGAGTAAGCATGAATGTGTGTGCGTGGGGGAGTGTTTTTCTGCTAATACAGACCAGGACTCCCCTATAATTAGAGGTCGCAAGTGGTGAGGTCCTGCCACAACCATGCGTTCACTCTGGCTCCTCACTCAAAAATAGGATTTGGGGAAGCGGGGAGATATGCGGGGGGGATGACGCTGGTTCTTGGTTTTTGCACAAGACACACCTAACATGGTAACACTGAGCATGATTGATATCAGTTTGAAGCAAGCTGGGTTTTATTTTTTTTTTCCTGCCCTTAACCAGACCTGAAAAGCAGTCCCAGGCTGTGGCTTCAGCAACCGGCAGCGTGAGGCCAGCTGAGTTGTGTAGACTCCCACAAAGGGTGTCTTGCTTCCGGCAGATGTCCCAGATACCAAGCCATTCGATCCCACCACAAAAATAGTTGCGCAAAATATTGTGCGTTGGCTCTGGCCTGACAGTGATGGGACTGTTCTGCTTCGTTGGGCAGGTGGAAACATCCCGCTGGGGCTGTGGCTTGTGTCCAGCAAGCCTTCTCCCTCCATGGGGCAGTGAGGTGTCTCTGTGCGAGAAGGAGAAAGGGAAGAGCTATGGGGGAGTTTTCCATTCCCTTTTACAGTTGTGCTTTTAAAATCTGACACGCATTTTCCTAACTGACTGCTGGCACCTAGCTTTCCTAGGTGCAGCAAGGCTTAAGGCTTCTGAGGCATTTGGGGAGCGTTGCTTTGCCTTCAGGAAAATAAGGACCTACAGCCAAATCCTCAGCTGGTGTCAATTGGCAGAGACCAGTGACCACAGCGGCAGGAAGCCGATTTGCACCTGCTGGGGATCTGGCCCCGGAGGAGTGTGAAGGCAGCAGAGTGTTTTGCATTGCACAACATGAGATGGTGAGGAGCCTGCACACTCAGGGGCATTGTTACTGTTGAGGCTGCTGCTGGTTTTCTTAATGCTGCTTTCTCTTTCCAGTGTCATGCGCTTCCCACCCATGGCCTGTCCCAGCGCCAGCAGGAGCAGAGCTGTGCCACTGCAGAGTTTGAAGCTAGTAACTGCTACTGACTGCTGCATACATGTATTTTTCAGAAAATCTTAGTATAAAAATCATGCCACAAATTATCCTAATTCCACAAAACTGTCCCATCTGGATTAGTTGGTGAAATCATGCAAGAATGTTACTTTTGAAAACAAAATGTTCTTAGCCAGAAGAGGCCTTCTGTTTTGTTCAGTGAGTTTCAGACCTGGGTGAAAACTGGCTCTGCCCCCCTTGTCCTTCCTCCTGGTTTTACGGGACGTGTACTGTCTGTCTGAGTTATGAAAGTAGGCCATGGAACAAGCCAGCGCTGCCTGGCTTGCAGGCAGAGTGAACTAAGTTAATCCCCCTTGGGAAGTTCAAATGTGTTGCAGCCACATGTGCTGCCCCAAGACTCTGCCTCCATCAGCTTGCACCGCTTGAGTCATGCCGAGCGTGCAAAACAGGTGTCAGATCTTCTGACGTGGGCTGGAAAATGTCATCATTGCTTAAGCCAAATGTAGGTTATTTTACAAGCTGTAAAACAGTGGAAAAATGAGCACTTGCACTCTCCTGCTTTTCATGAGCTGTCCTCTCTGTTTCTGGTGTCCAGGACTCTGGTAATCCTCTTCAGTCTAGTTGCAAGTGTGAGCTGCTCTGGCTCTCATCTGCAGCAGCTCATGGCTTTTACAACTTTCCCAGCCTAAAAGAAGGAGCATTTTGTGGTCCGTTGGCAGTGTGTTTGATTGTTTATTTGTTTTAGAAGAATCTCCAACCACAGCAATTTTTTTCCATTTTCTAGGAGAAGCGCTGTAAGGCCAAGAGTGGAATAATGAGGACTGGAAGAAAATATAATAGGTTAATGTCTCCCTAGGTCTGGAAAGCATGAAAACTAAATTGACTGTGAGTATGAAAATAACCATGTAGGATCAGAAGAAAAGTTCATCCACTAACATGTCCTGTCTCTGGCGTGTTCTTAGACCAGAACAAGCACATGCTGCTAGAGCATCCGCCAGTATAAAACTTCCTGGAGACCAGTCAGGCTCAGAGACTTGCCATGCTGGAGTTCGCTCCATGCTCTTTATCTTCAGCAGCCCCTTTAAAGACCTTCCCTCCCTGGCTTTTCCTAATTGCTCTTTAGATTTCTGCTACACAAAGCGTCTCATGATGGTGAGTTTCACCATTTCACACTATGAGGATGGCGTGAGGGGCTGTCATTCCTCAGCCTGCTGCAAGAGCACAAAAGCACAGAAAGCACAGGAAAATGGCAACCCCACTGGGCTGTGCCAGCACCCAGCACTGATGTGAAAATCAGAGATGCCAGTTGGACTGAGATTTGTGTGTGCCATGGAGGAGCAACACCTAGTACTAAATAGAATTGTAGAATCATAGAATTGTAGAATCCTAGGTTTGAAGGGACCTCAAGGATCATCTGGTCCAACCTTTCTAAGCAAGAGCACAGTCTAGACAAGATGGCCCAGCACCCTGTCCAGCTGAGTCTTAAAAGTGTCCAATGTGGTGGAGTCAACCACCCCGCTGGGGAGATTATTCCAATGGTTGACTGTTCTCATTGTGAAAAATGTCCTTCTCATGTCCAATCGGAATCTCCCCAAGAGCAACTTGTGTCCATTCCCTCTTGTCCTCTCCATGTGACTCCTTCTAAAAAGGGAGTCTCCACCTTCCTTATAGCTACCTTGCTAGCCTCCATCCAGGTTAGAGTGGTGCAGAGGGCCAGTGCCAGGTCCTAGTCTAGCTAGATGCATCCCTGACTGCTAGGATATCAGTACTATTGATCAGTTTTATTGCAGCAGTACCTAAAGGTTCTAACTTGGATCTGATCTGCATTTTCAAGAAGCTGTAAACATGCAGCAAAAAGACTTTTCTTCTTTTGCTTGAAACACACTTTTTAAAGCTGGAAGTAGCATTCTCTGGTTTAAACAGGCTTGTGCAGCTGGTTGGAAAAGGACAGACAACTTGAGCTATCATAGGAAAATGATGGGCCAACATCAGTTATGGTATAAATGAGAATATTACAAGAAGCTCATTGAATTTATTCATAAAGGTGGTAAGGAAAAGTGATGAGGAAGTCTGCTTGTCCTATTTGTACTTGATGCATGCCAGCATCTGAGTTTTCTGTCAGTCTGAATGACAGCACACAATTGATGGCTTGCAAATATCTTACTATAATGATCAAAGCAATTTAGGAACTTAAGTTACAATAGATATCTAGAGGTATGTTTCTCACAAACATCTAAAATGTAATTTGACTTTTTTTTTCTTTAAAAGCATACGATACACTTACTTTTTGTATGCAAGGATCTTAGCCCTAAAAAATGCTTTAACTTAATATTTCTTGTGTCTCCCACCCTACAGAATGTTTGACATGTTATAGAAAAAGATAAGCAGCAACAACTGTGTTTGTATAGTAAGTACAAGCAAAGTATCTGTACCTTTTCAGATAGACTTCTAGGTCAGAAGAACTACCAAGAACTACTTCTGCAGGCAGAAGGATGTTGTTGGAACAGTGTGCAAATGTCTCAACTTGTTGAAACAAGCCAAAACAAGATTATTTAGTCCTAGATAATTGCATCAAATCAGGTTTGAGGTAAATGCAATTTTGCCCGTGGAGGGAGATAATAAAATGTAGCTAATGTAGAATAGGAAAACAAACTTCAGGACCAAAATTAGTTCCTAATATAGCTTCAGTGGAATCAGTAGATGTTACACTGACAATGAATATGACTCACATTACTGTATAGAAATTATATATATATGAATATGACCTTTTCAATATATATGAAAATGACCTTTTTAATATGCTAGTAATCACTTTTAATAATGCAGTTATTAAATGCCATATTTCCTAATGAGTTACCTAGACTGTTGTAAAAGCATTTATCTAAGATTTTTTTGGTAAGTCTTGGGAAGGGTTCAGCAAAATGGCACACCTGCTTAGTACTCCAGCATTTTCAGGCGATACCATGGGCCATAGCCTGCTCTCACTTATGCCAAGAAACTCCAGTGTGATAGGAAAGCAGGACCTCTGGCCAAGGGGAACAGACATTTGTCCTAGATGAATTCATTTGAGAGAGGATGTTTTTTCTGCCAATGCTCCTATTACTGGAATAAACAATAGCTTCAAAATACAGCTGTCGCCTCCCTAGAATTAAGTTTTATGCTCTGATCAGAATACATTGACTAGGCTTAGCACTTGATTTTGTCTGATGTCTTTAAAAGGGCTTTTACTTTTTTTTTTATTTTTGGTGACTGAGATGATTATTGAAATAAACTGTGCCAAATGTTCACAGATTTTATGAAAATAAGCAAACATTGTATAAAACTGTTCAATCCAAAGTAACAAACCTCTTCACAGAGGTCAAGATCATGAGGTGCATCTAGACCATCAGAAGATTTCACACTGATTTTTACTATCTAAAGAGAAAAGTGATGGAATGAGGCATGATGAAGGCCAATAATCAAGAGAGAGGGTTGTACCAGAGCTCTCAGGAGGGAATGGTGCTTGGGGAGCAAAATTCTTCAGCTTCCAGGTAAAATCAGTTCCAGTGATTTTGGAATCATAGAAAAATCCACTGTGATCCAGAAGGCACCCAAGAAGAGAAGAAAGATATGGCTGAAACTTGCTAAGACAACTGGGTTAGCCTTCAGTTTATCAGTCCACGTCCTCCCACACACAGATTGAGGAGGGCATTGAAGTTAAGCTATAGGATAATATTTGTTTAATATAAAGAACTGCACAAGGCTATGAAGGGGAGTGGTGACACAGGTCATACTTACCATACGTCTGTACCAAGCACTGAGGGTGGTCTGGCTTAGTGCCTCCATGAACTGTCAGACCTGCAGTATGGCTACTAGGAATACTAGACTAGCACTGAGAAAAAATGAAAAATGTTTTAGTACTCAGAATTTCACGGGAGGGTAGTGAAAATTGGTTATTGTTTCATTTCTGCCTCAGCCCCCTCTCAACACATAAAGATGGTGGAGTGCACACGGGGTTTCTCTTGAGTAGATGATAATAGATGTGAAGCATGAAAGAAATGCAGTCTGATGCTGCCTCCTGCTCACTGTGATCGCCTTTCCTCCCTGCACAGCTGTTACTCACAGCCCAGCTTTCGGGATCAGTTTACCTCCTCCTTAGCCTTGCTGTGGCCAAAGTGGCCACAGGAGCTGCAGAGCATCGCATCTGGGACAGCCAAGGGAGGCAGGGGTCAGCAGCCACAGTGGCAACCTGTCCCGGCTGTGTGTGCGGCAGGTATTTTCCTGTGTGGTTCCTGAGCATTGGTGCTGTGGGCTTTGGTGCCTGTCCTCCATCATCCATCCTGTCGCTGTTAGGGAAAACACCTCAGTTCCTCTCTCACCAGCAGAGCCTGCCATGCAGAAAGGCTGGTTCAGACAGCACCAGGTATGTCCCATTGCAACGACCACAAAACATCACCCACTGTAGACAAATTCCCATGAGAAGGATCATCCCATGGGTGTCCTCCTAAAGAATATATTTCCTGGACAGATGCAGATGCAGACTGACCGCAGGTCAAAGAATAAATGATCAACTCTTCCTGTTTAGCCTCTGAAATGAGACACAGGTGATTTCCATAGATGAAGAGGTAACCTGTTTTTATGTAATGATCCATTTCTACTAGAGGGATATGCTCCATAAGGTCAGTGGTTCAGCCCAGGGGTAAGGGTAGCTAATTTCTTGGTTTACTTCTGTGGGCTCACTGTGGGGTCTGAGGCTCACCAGAGACCCCAGGACAGTGCAGAAACATGGTTTTCTGTGTGTTGGTTTTCAAGTAAAGGATGAGACCCTTGAGTTCACGTAGGCTACACTGAGACATACAGAAAGTCACTTCGGTGCAGGATTATTAAACTTGTCCCAATTTACTCCCTTTGAACAACAGTTTGATCTACATGTCCATAAAAGGTTGGCTGATTGTGTATGCATGTGTGTGTGCCTGACATAAAGAAAAGATACACTGAAGAACTGAAGATATTGAAAAGAGAGCCCATAAAATATTTTTTACACAGAACAGCTGCATGTCTGGCCTCTTTAACTTTATGTTAATTTCTGACAAGTAGCTTCAAATTTCTCAGTGCAAGATTCTTGTTCTTTCAGATATTCTGTAAAACTTCTCTTTTAAGCCCAGGCACCCACACATTGCTCCCTTTCCTCCTCTTTCCCCATACATCTGCATCAGGCAGGTTATATTTATTCAGCAAGACAGATAAAGTCACTGCCTTTCAAACTTGTGCTATGTATTACATTCTCCTGCTTGACTCTCGTTTTAAATAAAACTTTGTTCTTCATCTACTCGGAGACCAGGAAAGGGATTATTTGTCTGCAAAAGGACATGCTCCAGAATCAAACAGTGGTGGGGCTTGTGGAATGGGTACAGCTCCACATCTGAGTTTCAATTCACCTTCATCCTCCACCATTTGGGGTTTTTTGGGTCTAGCAGTAATCCAAGCAGCTCGTTTTCACAGATTTAGAGTGTTTCATACGGTAATTGGAATTTCACTGCTTTAATGTCTTCATTCAAATAGTTTCTCTGATCATGGCACTGAAAGGGAAGTCTTAAGCTATACATAGCTTTATGTGAAAAAAGAAGGTTTATGTGATTATGGAAACAGTTCATAAAATCTAGCAGACAAAAAATGATTTAAAATTCATTTATTCATAACAGCAGAAGTTAATATTCTTCTTGCCTACAAAAGATTTTCAAATATTAATCTTTCCTTCTGGATTTCTGCTATTCTGCAGAGCTAGTTTGGATTGCTTCAGTATTACAGATGCCCTAACTTCTTTTTATGTCCTTTTTAGTCTCTTCAAAATACTGTTTTTCCTTAAATAAATAATGCTGATTCCATGAAGATGGTATCAAAGCCATCTTCCAACTTTCCTACAGATTTATGTAAGTATTTGAACTGAACACTGAATTCTGGTCTCTGTTTTGCAGCTAAGCATTTTACCGATGCAGAATAAATCACTTCCCTACAATTGAAGATTTAAGATTTAAGCAACTTAGCATATCCTTTCAAAATCTGAGAATTTCTTGTTAATGGTGCATTTGCTTTGGGAGCAGGGTAGTATTATGTGCGCATGTCTGTTTAGATATGTGATTTATATTATTTCTGTAGGATACTGCTTTTTTCTTTTCTTTTTCTGATGCTCCTCCTGTATTTCTTCAGCGCCTGTATTATCTAAGATGCTTCAAACCTCCCTAAATGTAATTTTAAACTGAGCTCATAAAAGGCTGGCAACAGCTTCAAACACTTAACTAGTTACTTGAGACCAAATTGTGTACTCCCTTGGCCTGACTTTGTCAAAAGCCTTGCAGTTGGAAGCAAAAAAAATTTGTCATGTAGCCATGGGAGAATTGACGAGCGAAGACCATAGGCACAGTGATTCAGATTAATCTCTGTATTAACTTCACTGAAGCAATACATCTGGAACATATTAAAACACTTTTGCTGTGTGATCTGTCAGTTCCGCGCTATCATTTTAGAGAGTGGCTCTTTAAAGCCCTGTCCTCCAGGTTGAATGAAGTTAGCGATGGTGAGCTGACAGATCACAGGAGATGCTTTTCCTTAGAGGTACCTGTGGGGGGAATCTGTTAGGCACAACGCCTTTTCATGGTTTAATCAGGGAGCTGAAAATACAGGAAAAATTTCTGTTAATAAAATTTGCAAATGGCAACAGGATTTGCTTAAAGAAATAGGAGTATAAAGAAGGCAGAAAATTTCAGAAGACCAGCAATCTGACCATTGCCTTTTTCTTAATAAGGCCTGTTGGCTAGTAAGAATCCCTGACCATACATGCCTCTGTGTGTGTGTGTGTGTGTGTGTGTGTGCACGCGCGCGCACGCGCAAGGTTGGAAATAACATAGTTCTCTTTTTTGTTAAACATTGGTGACCTCTGATGATCTTCTTGCATGCTCACTCTGCCTGCGAGGTGCATAGCTGGAGAGGGGGCTTTGTCCTTTGGGTCCACCTGTTCGGGCCATCCATATCCACAGGATCCCTACCTTCCCTGGCAATCTCTGCAGTTTTGGAAACTTGGCTGGTTTGAGCTGGTTTTGTTTACAGGTTTGTTGAGTTTATGGCAGGGGAGCATTGCCCCGAGAGCTTTAAGGGAAGAGACCTTTTGGTTTATTCATTGTCACATGCAGACTGTGAGGAGCAGAAACAAATAAGCTGTTGGCATCACAGAACCGATCTGAAGTGGTTTTTGCTACATGCCAAAAAAAAAAAAAAGAGGTGAACTCCTGGCCTTGAAATTTATGGGCACTTGGCTACTCACTCCAGGAGAGTATTGCTTTCTTGATGAGTCTATCAGCTTCACCTAATCACCTAAAGGTAGGTATGAATTTTTCTATTTTAAAAAAGTTGTATGTTGTAAGAAAAGGGGAAAAAAGGTCAGTTCCAAAAATACACTCTGCCACAGAAAAGAGACACCTTTCCAGAATATAAGAAAAGTCCCCACCAGCAACATGTACATCTACCCCCCACACCATTATTCCTGTGATGACAGTTAATGCTTCATTTCTTCCCTGCTTTCCTTGCACAGTCAGTGAGACGGGCATTCCGGCTGGGGCAGCCCCAAAAACAGGCCACCTGCAACAAGGAGAGAGGAAGCAATTCACTGGGGTGATGAGCACTTGGTCTAAAAGGCAGAAGCAGCACTGCTACAAAACATTTGTCTGAGGGTCATGCTAGCATCCTTAGCGTCTTGCCCCTGGCTCAGCAAGTGGTACTACAGAACTGGTGCACTGCATGGCTGTGCCATGACATTGTCACCCCGCTGGGGCAAGAGGCTCCCCAGCAGCGGCAGGAAGTGGCATGGGGCACTTTTTTGACATTTCATTTGAATTAATTTAATATCATTTTCAGTTGAACATGACGAAGAACTTCTTTACCTTGAGGGTGACAGAGCACTGGAACAGGCTGCCCAGGGGGGTTGGACCGGATGATCTCCTGAGGTCCCTTCCAACCCCTGCCATTCTGTGATTCTGTGTGATTTCAACCTTGCCTGGACCCCCTCCCATCCCCTGCAGAAGCGTCTCAAGGCTGACAGCTGCCTAGTGTCCTTTGCACAAGACCTGCCAAGCGTGTAAACAAGTTTCTCTGAGTGGTGATGTAATTGGTGAAGAATCATGATGAGTCCAACAGGAAGAGCGAAAGCCATGCAGAAGTCCAGGAGTGGTGAGCATGCAGCAGCATCTGCAAGGTTTTCCTCCTGGAATGTGTAGATCTTGGCCAAGTTCAAACCGCTGCTGTGGGCTAACAGCAAGACTGGAAAGTACATGCCTGTTAATTAGTGGTGAGAATAAAATATTTCTGAAATATGGCATATTTATGCATGGTTCCATGTTGCTAAGTACAGCTTAAGGAAAATAAATAAATCAACCAATGAAGGCACAAAAATTTAATCTTACATGGGTCACAGAGAAGAAATGCCCTTTTTAACAGGGTGATATCACAGCGCCCCTACAAACATGGTATGACTGCCAGGGTGCCAGTTGAGCCTTATTGCTGGCCTGAACTTCCCAGACCCAGATTGTAGCTCCTTTAAGTTTGCTAGCTTATGGGTGGAAAACTGTGTTTCTCAAGTTTTTTTCACAGGTGATGTGTGTTTTGTCTCTCTCCCTTCCCACCCCACCTAATTTTTTGGAGTTACTGATTTCCTGGTGACCCCCAAAGGCATGTAGGCACATCCCCTAGGGCACAAGCACACTGGCAACAGGTCAGCTCCTTGAGGAAGGAGGAGCAAGGACTGGCTGCATTTGCTGGTTATGGGGATAAAAGCCCCTTCCCTTTGGAGTACATGTCCCAGTATGGGTGACATTTCCCATGTGCGATTCCTGTGTTAGCTGACGAGTGCACAGTATTTGCTTTTTTTTGTCCCACAGTGGGCTGAAGGTCCAATAACCCCCCCCGCAAGGGGTTTGGACCACCACATCTCTGGTGGCACAGGGTTGTCTCCTCCTCTCCTCCCCGCCCCCTGCCCTGTGATGGGCCTTCTGAGGGCTGTGACATGGCGCTGAGGTGACAATGGGCCAGCCAGGCACAAGGCGTGGCTCTGAGTAGCCCTCCAGGACAGTGCCAGTGCCAGCGCTGCCAGCACCATCGCCATCACCACCAGAACCACTGGCTTACACAGGTGAGCTGGGTCCACAGGTCCCAGGGATGGAGGGATGGGTCCTGGGAGGGCCCCCGGCAAGGATACCAGGAGCCCCCTTCATGCTCGCATGGTACAAGCCTGCCTATTTTTTGCTCTAGAGGGATGCAGACCCACAGAAGATTTATGTTATATGGCAGCCTGCGAACAGCCTTGAGACCTGCAGCCCCTGGATGAGGCAAAAGGCTGTAGGAGAGGCTGGGTTTGAGGGTTTGAGGCTGTCTCACAAGCGGTAGGAACCGGCTCCCCAAATCATGGTGGGCTAATTTACAATCTGAGCGATAGCTTTTGTGTTCTCAGAGATCGCCGATACCTGGTTGCAGTGGCCTAAGTTGATCAGTCATAGAAAGTTCACTGGTGTCGGGAGGAGGACAACCCAACTCAGGGAACAATTCAGGGGATGAAGTTCTATGGGGAAAGATGTGGTCAACTGCTTGCAAGAAAGTCTGTGAGATTTAGGCACTTATCTGGGGCCTAGAAGACAAGTCTAGACTCTTTATCATCAAATAACAGATAAAGCATATGTTAGCTTACAAATGCAGGCATTTGTTATTGAGACAGTCTAACTGAAACTTGTATTCCAAAAGGGTTCAGAAGTTTAGGATGCCTCATTCCTTCACATGCATCAATCATTAATTTACCCCAGAGCCCCACCTCCACCCCGACGTTGCCTTGCGTCAGGTCCCAACCCATCCCTGCCCCAGTCCTGCCTGGATCCCAGATGTTCTGTGTCAACACCTGCATGGTCGTCATGGTTGTCCCATGGTGGAGAGACACCTGTGGGTTGTGCTCCCTTGTTCTGCTGGAGACAAGGTGTGAGGGATGTGAGTGTGTGTCCAGCAGCTGCAGGCAGTCCTCAGCTCCTTCCCTGCCAACTTCTTTTCTTCACAGCACCAAGATGTCAGAGGTAGAAAATGTTTTCCGTAAATTCGCCATGTATGGTGACACATCTGCCAGTGGCAATGACATGACGGGGAAAAACTTCTCCAAGCTGTGCAAAGAGTGTGGCGTGATGGATGGGAAAGCCGTGACCAGCACTGACATTGACATCGTATTCAACAAAGTCAAGTGAGTGTCACAGGGAGGGACGATGGGCAGCACAGCTGGGCGGGAGGAAGGAAGGGCAGGGGGCAGGCAGGCTCTCACTTGTGGGAGGGGCAGCCCTAGGGGTTTCCCATCACCCTGCCATCCAGCAGTGAGGTAACTCTTCTCTTGGTCTCTCCTTGCCATAGGACCAAGGGTGCCCGCACCATCAACTTTGCTGAGTTCCAGCAGGCCATGAAGGAGCTCTGCGGCAAGCGCTTCAAGGGCAAATCACCGGAGGAAGCACTGCAGGCTGTGTACGGCCTCATCGAGGGGAAGGAGCCCGGCAGCGTGGGTGCCACGGTGAGTATGAGATTCTTCGCTTGCTATGCACCTTGAGCTGCCATGGGATCATTTGTCCCTGCTGTAGGGACATGTGCTATCCTCGTGCATAAGAGCTCTTTTATGAACTGTTTCCTAATGCTGGCTGCCTCTTGCTGGCCTCCTTTCTTGCAGAAACCCCCCCCAGCCACAAAGAGCGTTTTGATGAGAGTGGCAAAGGGAAGGGTCTTGCTGGCCGCCAGGACCTGACGGACAACAGCGGCTATGTTGGAGCCTACAAGGGAGCTGGCACATACGACCAGACGCACTAGGACTGAAACTGCTTAAGGAAACAAGGACTCTTCCCCTATAACGTGGGAGGAGATGCAAATAAACAACTTGTGCAACCAGCCTTCTGTGTCTGTGCACCCCAAATCTAACAGGGTAGGAATGCGTAGCAGGGTGGGCACTGGATGGCTCTGAAGAGTGGTGCAGATTCCTCATCGGACCATGCTTGGGTTGCTGTGTGGTGGGGTTAAATCCAAGCACAAGCCTTCTGGAGGAAATTCTATGGGCCAGCTAGTCCACCACCATCACACTGTTTTGCATTTCCAATCACGTGAACAGCAGTTTAGTTTATGAATAGTCACTCACTATTTTTATTCCCCGCTCCCAACACTCTATACTTGCTGTGATTTTTGGCTTGGGGAGCAGTGTGTACATGTTTTTGTATAGCTGCTCTGGGTTACATCTGAGTTGATGGTTTCTGGTGGCAGACAGCTCACCAGTGGTGCCTGACCACTCCTTGAAGTGCACTCTTACAGGGTATGGGAGGCAACACTGTGGGAGAGGGAAGGACTACCAATAACACCAGCTCCTGCTTTTTGCTTTTCCCTTGCCCCAGGCTAAACCCTCTCACCCGTGCCTAGCACTTGGCATGGTCACTCATTACTATTTCCCCAGGCTTCAGGATGCTGGCAGCTGGGCAAGAGTTTGTGAGCCTGAGGAAAGCAAATACAGAGCTGTGGTGTGGGGGATCAGGAAGGAGGGAAGGCCTGTGTGGAGAATAGCAGACCCTGTGTACTCAGTAGGATGATTTGCAAGCTCTGCCTGCACCCAAATCATTGCCCCAGCTCCTGTGTCTTTCCCCCCTCTGCCTCCCAGCCCCACTGCTGTGGCTCTGGTTGCTTATGAGGATCTGCAGTGCTGACAAGACCTAAAATCACACATGCACTTGTTCTTTCCCCCTGGTGTTTCTGCAGGCTGGTAGCACTAGTGTGTCCCTTGCCCCTGCTCCTGGATCCATGGCTGTGTGGCCAGTTTTGGGGTCCCCAGTGTGGGCACCAATCCAGGACACACTGCTGGGCAGTGGAGGGATGTGGGAGGCTCCTTGTGTGTGTCACTGGCTCTCAGCCCACCGGGTCTGCGCTTTCAGTCTCCTGGATTTAGCATGGATGAGCTTTTAGGGATATCTGAAACAACACCTCTGGGACAATTTCACCTTGACATTACAGTGTGCTGTGCTATTCCAGTCCTACAGGCCCTCATCGTGGGCCATGACATGGGTGCTCAAGGCATGACACTTGCCCAAAGCACATTGCTCTTTGCCCCACAGCACTCACAAATGTCCTCTTTGCTGCCCTAACCCCAGATAACACATCAGTTGGTTGGATCTAGGAATTAACAAGTCCCACTCACTCACTTGCTCTCTCTCATGCTGTCCTTATGTATTGATGACCTTTTAAGCTGCTTTAAAAATGATCCATTGTGCCCCTAGGTAACTCATGTGTGTAAAGTGGTTTGGTGACTTTGGGATATGAGGCAGAAAGTCCTACAGAGAAGTGAGCAGATGCATTTGGCATCATTACTGGGGTCTTGGTAGCTGGGGTCTGCAGGAATGACCTGGGAGAGAGAGGTCACAGACCACCCTGTGCTGGCCTACAGCCTGAGCAGGGCTCGAGAAAAGAGATGTCACCATCAAGTGCTGGAGCAAAGAAACCCCCTGGGCAGGGGCAGGCACACAGAAGACATGGGAGGAGGTATGACTCTGGAGGGGCTGTGGCTGGTGGAGAGGGCCACACCAGAGTGGCACAGTGAGAAACAAGGACCAGAAAAAGAAGAGGAACCACAGTGGCTGACCCCAATCTCCTGCACTGTCCATGGACTCCTCGAAGGCGCTGAGGGGGTGGGAGAGCAAGAAGGGGGTGGGAGAGGCATCTGGAGGGAAGCTGATATATTTCCCCTAAGTGTTTTTTTAAATGCTTGTGTCTATTTCTCAATACCAGAATGGATAATTTAAAGTTTATGTTAGTTGGTAAAAAAAGAAACTATGAAATTCAGACTCAAGACTGCTTCTTTGCCCAAGAGAGTAGGAATGGGATACAGTAAAATGGAAAGACTAGAACTGGAACATATGTTAAAAAAAAGGGCTTTATGCCTACTTTTAAATTTTTTTTATAACTCAGTTCTTTAAAACATGTACTCAAGGTGGCTGTCCTCAGCAATGCTGTCTTGGTACATCACGTCCTGTTTAAGCAAAGTACCTGTAAATTAAAAAATAACAGGATGTTGTACAAAAAAAGAAAAGCTAATGCACTCAGTAAAACAATGTCAGAATATTCTCGCATAGCTCTGCTTTTGGTGGCATAGCATTCCTTATTTAAATACTGTCAACAGGTAATTGCCACACATATTGATATTTCAGAGCTATGACTGCTATTCCTGATGCTTTCTCTTATTACTTCCTGAAGTGGCTCTACGCATCCTGTTGCTTTTGAGATGCTCCTGCAAAAACATATCTGAGAGGTAGCAGGACTGTACCCCAGACCTGCACACAGTTCTTTAATGGTTTTCTGTGCTTTGATGAATAAGCCATAGTCCCCTGGTCTTCCCAGGGCAAAGGGCTGATTGATTTCTTCCCAACATAGCACAATGTGGGGAGCGTAGCTGGTGTATGTTCCAGTGTAATCGAAGACATGGGTTTGAGGTTCTCCCAGTACTTTCCACACCCCCTCACCTCCAAACGCTTATTAAAGCATGATGGCTGGTAATCAGCAGGGTCCTGCTGATGCTTGGTGGCCAAGCAGAAAGGTGTACTGTCTTCAGCAGCATACTACCACCAAATAAAGCAGATTTCAAGCAGAAGGTGTAGGTACCAGCAGCCTCACAGCTGCATCAATGTCCAGGTTTGGTGTGGCATCTGATATCTCCATTCCTTCTAGCTGCACTTCAAACACCTGCGACCTTTTCATCTAGGGAGAAAGGAAGACAAGGACAGCCCTCAATAACCAAACAAACCTCGAGTGTATTTCTTTGTTCGGGCCTCAGCTTCCTTGTAATTAAATGACTCAAAAAATTGCCCACATACAGTTCTGCAAACAAACACAGGAATGTGTTGTATTTTTAGTTTCTTTTATATATATATGCATATATATATATATACACACACATAGCTAGCATGCAAAAGCTGTGGGAGCTTTGGGAGCAAACTGAAAGCTTTGTACTTGTGCTTGTGTAGTGTGAGTTCTGGTTTGCTTTAGTGGATTGGGACCCTGCAAAAACTGAGGTGGCTCTCCAGTGCAAGGTGTGCGTGTAGGGTCCTGTTACACCACTGCCATCTGATGCTAAATATCTGTACCATTTTGTATTTGCTCTCTTGAAAGATGCCATGTTACCTAGAAAACCAGCCATACTGGGAGAAAGCGCCTTCTCTGTGCTGTCCTTTGACCATCGGAGGGAGTGTGAGGGCTTTGGGAGAGGGCTGCTAGTGCTCCTGTTGTCATTTGAGGATGTGGTTGCATATTAGTCAGAAGAACAAGGGCCATGGAAGCTGCTAGAAGACAAATGTAGCTGCACATATGTAAATGACCCAGTTTGGGGCATTTATTGGCAACAGTGGAAATCCTGCTG
>NW_009259786.1:1956575-1993835 GCF_000687185.1 Egretta garzetta | reverse complement strand
TGAAACAAAATGACATCGGTAATCTATGTGTTTATATCCAGCTGTGTCTCAGATGTGTCATTATTCTGGAAAAGACCTGGCCCCAAATTACATATCTGCTGGGGAAAAGAAACATCAAACCAAGCCAAACAGCCGATTTCCGGCTACTCCAAAGTAGAGTTGAAAAAATTACCCCTAAGCCCTGCTCTTGGGCAAGCTCAGTGAGCTTGTTTCTCTGGTGCATCTCTGGGTGTAACCCTGTCCCTGTCCATCGTCCCCCCAGCTGTTCCCTTCCATGCAGCTTACTTGCTATCTTCTAGAAATATGACTCAAGACCAATATTAACAATTCTTTGCTAGCTGGTTGTTGCTTCAGGGTACTGGAGGTGGGACCTGATACACCAGACAGGTAGAAATCACTTGATAACTTTGATGAAATCTGCACACAAGTTGGAACAAGGTCTGAATACACATCTGCAGTGGCTGCATAGTAAGAACTGAGGCAGTAAGACAGGGCATTATCAACGCTTGTTGAACCCTTCTTTGCAGAGTTGTTTCTTTTTTTTGTCGTTGCTGCAGGTTGTATTTCTAACATGAGAGGTGGACAGGGAGCCTGGCACTAAGCTTACCGACTCACTGTCGCATGGGGTGTGCATGGCAGTGGGACTCCTCCATGGGCACTTGGTTACAATCAAACAAGGCCTGGACCTCACAGGCTCTTACCCTGACAGTTTAAGGCATTAGCAATGGTAGAGAGATGTGAGGAGTTAATGATCTATGCGTGTTTATACTGGACTGGTCATCCAGGTGCTATTTACATTTGAAATTAGGCATTTCAGTGGACAGCAGTGTAATGCCTTCCCCAGCTGCCTCTGGTTGCCTCTGCTTCTCTGGTTATCAAGAAATGCACACATCACCACCACCTCAGGGAAGCAGCCGTTATACTTGGTGCAGAGTTAATTATATGCCAAAGAACCTGGTGGGTATTCACCTCAATTTACACATATATGAAATAAAAGAAAAAAATACCCACTTGGAGATTGATGCACAGTGCTAGCCTGGCTTCTGAGAGCTTTGGCTAGCGGGAGGACTGTTGTTTTCAGCTGGGTTTGCACTACATCACTCTGACTGTTGTTTCACAGGAATCCATGGTGTAACACAAGCCTGAAGGAGGTAGTGTATGCCTGTCTCTTTTCCCAGTGCAATTAACCAACCTAATAGGAGACTTTCTTGCCCTACACACTTTGTCTTTCTGATAGCCGCTGCATGCTCCATCCTCATTCCTCCCTCCTTTTCCAGGTGCAAACCTGCACAGGTTACCTGGCTGCCCCAGTAAAGGGCTTTGCAACTCAGCCCCCAGCTGCCCGTGGTTACTGCAGGAGGCATTCGGCTGCTGAGTCTTGCCCATCAGTCCTATAACCCCTCCCTGTTACCACGGTGCCTGGAAGCTGCCCTGGCAGGGAGAGCTGGGGCCCAAATGCAGTTGTGTGCCACTCTCTTGCATCACACCATGGCATGTAGCACTGGGACACGCTCCTGGGGAACTGTGATGCTGACTCTTGAAGTGGCTCTTTTCCATCGGAGTCTGGGATTGCTTTAAGTCCAATATTATTTTTCTTCAATAGTGTTTCCCTTCACTGTCAAGAACCAGATGGTGCAATTTTTTTCCCTCTCCTTTTTTCCCCTTCTTTTTCCACATGACTTACAGGCTTTCTGTCCTCACTAAACTTGGGGCTGGTTATTACAATTGCTGGCTTAATACTCCCTTCTATTATTCAGCCCAGATGCCACCCTCACTCCCTCCTATGCACATGTGGGACACACTCTGTATCTTTCTGCCTGCAATCCCCCACTGCTGGTATCACTTAGAAGACAAAGTCTTTTGTCTTTCTTGAGACTCAGTCTCAAGATGTCTTTGTTAATCATCCGCAGCAAACCATTCACCATATAAATCATTCCCGACCTGTCCTCACATGGAACTTAGCTTCATTGCAAGCAGCAAATGGACGGGCAAGCTCCTCCATGCCGTGCAGGCACAGCAAGGGCCGGGGTGAAGGGTGAGTGCCAGAAATGTTCGGACAAGACAAGTGCATGGGTCTAACAGCGTTCCAGCATTGCCACCTCCTGGCAGGGCCAGGCCATACACCTGCCTCAGCACACACCCTCCCTACCAAACCTGCAGTTCTGACTGTGACGACTTCAGGTGTGGCAATTATGGGTGTTTTTCATTGTCTGATTAAAAGTCCCCTTTTTGCCTAGTGTTTAAAGCAGGTGGAGATTGTGCTGGGGTTTTTAAGAACTTTGGGGGGGTCTTTATGGGAAAAGGCACGGGGCCTCCTGTGCTCCAAAAAACCCTCATGACTTTGTAGATTTGAGCCCTAAGCAAAGCTTGTAATTACACTATGTTTTCCTTCACTGAAAAGCCCGTTTAATGTGTTCTCACCTGCTCCTTCTTCCCTGAGTTACTCACATCAGCCTCCCTTCCTCCATGCTGCAGTTTGCTACCCCTTAACTCTGCTGCCACAATTACTTGTGGGGCTACACTGACAAATGGCATTTCTGATACAAGCCAATCTAAAAATGAAGACAACCAAATCCAGACAGCCAAAAGACAAAAGCCCCTTCATATCAGTTGATTCTGCAGTCCCATGAGTGGGAAGGTGGAACAATTAGTCCAGATTTGCTACGCAGGAAAACAACCACAACAGTACAGCACCAGTCAGTCACTGACTGATCCCCCCCAAAGGTAAGTACCTGCTTGAAGAGTTGTCTTTCGGCCTTGTTTATTATTCAGATTCACATTCAGTCCCATCCAGCCTTTGCTTTCCTGAGGACTTGAGCTTGCAGCAAAAGCTAAATGAAAGACTAAGATCTCTCTGTGGTTACTTCAGAATACCTAGAACAATTGCCTGTGCCTTTGAGGGAGGCTCCACATAGTGTAATGTGACTTAAATCCCATGTAGCTGATACCTGTAATGCTGAAATCCTTGGAGAGCTGATACGCTGCACTGACTCTCTGCAACTCTAACCTTCCAGATCCAGCACAGCGTTGTTGAAAAGCAGTATCTTGGAAAGGCTTAGGTGTAATAACAACATGCACATTTTGGGAGATATTCCTGCTAGTCCTGAATAGCTCCAAAAGCAGCCCAGGCTTCCATGGGCTTAGCTGTCATGCCAGGTACCTTTCAATGTCGGTAGGGGAATCTCCATCTTCCACAACAATCACAGTAATTCAGTAAATATACAAGCTCTGAACAGCATTGGCATTTTTCAGAAAACACTTAAAGGATTCTTGTTAAAGCAACATATTTTGTAAAACAGTGTCTTTAATTTTAATTTTAAAACCTAATCCATTTACTTCACAATACTTTATATTCTCATTGTAAACTTTTATTACATAACAGTGAAGTTAAAAATAATCAAGTAACACCAGAAAGTGACATTGACTCAGAAGAGAGGGAAAGAAATATTCCTCCAGTTTTGTTGTATCACATAACACTTTTTAAGAGAGAGAGAGGGAGCGATGAAGAGAGAGAGATATCTCAGGGAAATTGAGAATTGTCACTCGCTGGCTAGTAGAGATTTGTGCAATTTGTTTGTAACTAATATCCCCATGAATGTACTAATTGCACATGTGGAGCTAACAATTTCTCTGCAACAGGACTAAAGCAACAAAACACCTACATGTAACTATGGCTAACTTCTACACGAGCTGTTCTTGTAGAAAAATGTTTCTTAAAAACAAACCAAAAAAATAAATCATCTTCAGTATAAGTCATGTTGGGTCACATTTGAAACATGGTCTGTTGCACTCAGTATCTTTCAGTAGCATGTGCTGTCTGAATTGTCTCGCACTGGACACGCAAGATTGAACTACCAAAAATCACCAGGTATTTTTTGAAAAATAGACCATACACTTAGTAAAAAGAAAAAAAATACAGAAACTCCTACGTTTGTTTATAGTCATGTCTTTTATGAAAATTATTTCATACTTTCTCACTGTAATTGCCCACAGTTTCTCTGCTAAAGAAAAAAAATCACTGCATCTCTAATACCCTGTTCACACAATAATTAAACACACATGTTCTAACCAGCCATATGCAATAAATATATCTAAATCTTATTCTTTAAGGTCTTCTAAAATGTCTATCTAGTAGATGAAACATATGTAGGGTCCTGAGATATATGTAAATGCCAGTAAAGTAGCTGCTTGTGAGGAGTAAGTGATAGAAATTCTGGTATCTATAATATTTAAAATGAGATTGGACAAACAAAGCATAAGGGTAAAAATAGAATCAGAAGTTGATTACATTATTTGTTGTTACCATGTTGTTATACTTGCACTTTAATGGAGATGCACAGTGCATCACAAAAAGGTGATAAGACAAATACCTTTTCCTGAGACACTCACAGGGATTAATAACAGGACAAATACTAACATTTAGGAGTGGACAAAACTAAACTCCATGTCCACATGCCTACTTTAAAATATTTGAGCTAGAGGTGAAATTTAGCTTGAGAAGCGATAAGGTGTGGTGAATTTTCACAAATGCTTTTCAAGAAAGGTTTGAAAAAACATAGAAATGATTGCTGCTCAAAACACAACACAAGGAGCTTTGGTATACCCAAAGAGATATGCGGAGACGGTGTCTCTGGATAAGCCTGAAAGGGCACAGAGAAAGAAAGGTGCTGCTCCACCACCTTTCACTGTACAGCTGTCTTCTCAGGAATGCAGCAGGGCAGTTTACGTTAAAACCCAGAATCATTGTCTTAGGTGCTGATGCATTTTGTTCCAAGATGAGAGCAAGCCCCTGAGTTCCCATGTTTCACCAGGAAAACAAACAACTCCCTGAGGGGCAGCTGGGCTTCCACATGAGATGAGGAACAAGACAAGTTAGTCACGTTTAAAGGAGATGATGGTGTTAGAAATTCTCACCTCCCAGTTCCCCTCTGCTTACATTACTACTGAGAAGAATACGATTCGGTTTTAAAGGGGCTTGAGGGTAAAATCAAACATGCTGTCAGTCAAAGCGACTGACACACTTTCACAGTGAATTTCCTTCACAGTGAGAAATGTTTATGCTAGTCTTCCTTGGGGAAAGGGAAGGCTGGAACAACTCTTAATGCATTTGAAGGCTAAGAATATTAATAACAAGAATCTAAATCCCAATCCGCATCCAAATACAAGAGAGGAAGACGGCTGAAAGACAATATGTTTTACATGGCCACAAAATGTAATGCCAATTAAGCTGTAAATAAAATGAAATGGAATATAGCAAAAGTATAAGCATCTGCTCTGATGTCGTTGCTGCTTGCTTTGGGGTTTCTCCACTTTCCACATACTATTTTGGGGCTGGATATTGCGCAGAAGGCAAGAAAAGGCAGCCCCTACAGACACACGGCTTAGCTCTGAGATTTGCAGGGTGAAAGGGGCAGTACAAAAATCAAAGTCACTTGGTTTCGGGAGCTGAACTGCTTCTCAGAGGGTGCTGGCTGGAGGTAAGGAAGCTGCCGTTGTTCATGCTGTTGTTAGTGGGAAATGTCGTAATAGTAGTTACGTAATCTCAGCTCGACTGCAACAAATCCTGGTCGGTCATCAACACTGTGGAAAGACGGTAAGTATCACTGCGTAGGAAGGAGAAAGCTGTAAAGGTGTGTGGGACTTTACCTCAGTGACAGCTCAGTTCAAGCTGCTCACAATACTTTAAGGCTACCAGAATAATGCTAGAAATGAATATTTGCTACAAATGTCACCACAGAGCATCCATTCCGTGGATTCATGATCATGCCTGTTACTTTGTGGTTGGTGAAGATACTTCAGGAAAGAAATGGTAAATCAGCTCCATTTTATTTTCTACTTAATTCACTTCAGTAATAATCTAGAGAAACAAATATTTACAGTGCGATATCTTATAACGGGTACTAGTCATACAGAGTGGTTTAGCACCACTGAGAGGAGCCTATGTATACACTTACATGGCTGTACTGTTTTTCTTTTGTCTATATCTGCAACTATTTGTTGATTTGGGAGAACACAATTAAACTGACAACAAGCCCTTACAATAATACTTTACATATTAAGAAATTTATACTGCCTGACTTGAGCCTTCTTTTTAATTTTGTTTTCTTTTTCTTTCCAATATTAAAGATATTTGAGTACAAACAAATAAAAAGAAGCATGCTTTATGATGTGCTTTTTAATCATGACAAAAAAGATCCCTTTCAACTCTAGAACAGTTACGGCATTCTTTGAGTCAAACCAAAAGGTGGAAATTATTTTATGGCTTCACATTCTTTCTAAAGTACTGGGTATAATAAAACTAAGAAGCAAGGTACCTAAAAGTGAAGTACCACAGCTCCTTAAATGGAATCCAGAGACCTTTGCTGGAGACCCATATTCTCCAGATGGTGAACTGGAAGAGTAAGTGACATTACAGTAGAATCTGGGTGTTTTATGGACATCTTCCAACAGCTAAAAGTAACTTCAACAAAATAGTTTAAAATGATAAATCATAAACCATTTTTAATAATTTTTTGCAATATACTAATTAAAAAAAATCAGGTAGGCTTTCTTTTTTTTCTTCTCTGTATTTCATAATTCTAACTTCTGAACTGTTAAAGATCAGAAAAAATGTTTCTGACATAGTAGGTATGATCTGAAAAGATGTTTTGCCTCTCACTAACAGGAAGTCAATGTGGGATCCAATCTGAGTATATTCAGAAATGAGAGAAGAGAAAAATAGGTCAAACCAATTAATTATTGAGGAATGGAATGAATAATTTGGCAATATGACTTTGAAATTTCAGTAAAGAGAAAGTCTTGGAAATGAAAATTAAACAAAATACAATCCAATATGAAACAAAAATATTTGCTTAATTTCAAAATTTATTTTCAAAATACATCAGACTGACCTTTTTGTGGAATGACTTGGTTTTTTTATAATACCCTATTTTTTGTATATAAGTGTTCCAGCAAAACCAGCTGTGAAAAATCAGCTTCTTGTAGTACACTCAATAACTCAGTAATTTTCACTTGAAAGTGCAACTGACTCCTTAGTTTGGAGGTTGCTTGTAAGCTAAACACAAGCTGAAACAATATATTTTGAAATATCCTCCCCCCCCAACCCACCTCTATTAACTAAGTAGATTAAAATATGTTCTATTAAAAGAGAGAGCATTGCATCACACTCACTTGTATGTCCAACACAGTTTCATTAGATCATAGACTTCTGTTGGACAGACTTCAGGACGTTCCATTCGTTCTCCTCTTTCAATCATTTGTGCAACTTCACCACCTTTCATTCCCTGGAACAGGGTGACCAGAAGAGTCATCCGAGTTGCAAATCATTACAGCACACATGCTAGTATAAGACAGAGGCCTGGAGTTGATTTCTGGGCTATCCTTTGACTCATTTGTTGCAACAGATGGGGTGCTATGGCCTGCTTTGGCCTGCAATAACCCCTTTTAGGTAGGAAAAGGCATTGGTTCAAATTTGCTCTGAATTTTTACAGGAAAAAAATCTGCAAGGTAGAACTACTCACCTTATATGGTTTTTGCCCATAAGAGAAAGCTTCCCACATTAAGACCCCAAAGCTCCAGACATCACTTTTGCTAGAAAATTTGTAGAAATTCATGCATTCTGGAGCATACCACTTGACTGGCCATTTTCCATGACTTTGTGCCTAAAGTAAGTGATAACAGAAAGGAAAAAGAAACAGGCTAGAAACAGTGGTAAGTGGTAAACAGCATCAGAATTCATATATGCCAAGTTAACTTAGACCTGCACACATTTGTACTAAGTACCCTAACGTTTCTTTCTGATCCAGTTGGCATTAGAGAGAACGGGTAGCAGCTTCTTCAAAAGTGTTACGAAATTGTTCCTTATCTTCCACTTTCAAAATAATGGACTGAAATGAAATCTATGGTAAAGCAAAGCTTAGCTAAGTGACCTGGAGTCATGTTTTTAGTGGCATTTAATTTAAAGTTGCTCCTTAAAAGCAAGATTTTTCATCTAGGCTCTCCACAGAGGGTAAGAAATATACACCCAGCTACACTGAGTCTCATTATTACTTGAAGTTGATGCTCCATTTCAAAGCACAGCGACCGCCTTGTGGCAAGCTGCAGTTTGATTAAATTATGCCATAGCACTGTGTTACGACTATGCAAGTGTCAGGCTACCCCAGCACAGTGCTAGACCTATTGAAAGAACCCCACTGCATTTTGTGGAGTTGTAAAGGGAATGGGCCTTTGATACCAATTCTCAAATCTCTGACAAGCAGCTCTGACTAGGCTAGTGGCACTGATTTAAGATGTTACGGCCCTTTCTGGCTGCAGTTACTATTCCCATAGGAAGGTAATCAGAAGAGAGTATGTGCTTGCTCCTCCTCTCTAGCGTTTCATAGTCTGGCTTATTAGTTTTAAGCAGCTGATGAAAGGGAATAGACAGAAGGAAGAAATCATTTGAACTGAAAGAGCAATATATCAGAAAAAAGATGCAGACACGATTAGAGCCTTTGTCTCCCACAGATGTTTTTACCTTATTAAATGTGGCAGTTATTTCAGTGCCTTTAGCTGTACAGAGATCCAATGAATTTAAAACCAAGCTCAACAAATTCTGCTTAGATCAAATGATTATTTACCAATGGTATGCTTTCAAAACACACCCCAAATTCAGTTCTGTTGACAATAATACAGTGTGCTAGCCTAAGTTTTCCTTGTACATGGTGAAAAGTGTAAGTGCCCAAAAGTTCGTATCTGCAACGAAAACATTTTCCCCATTTTATCTAAGGAGGTATCTCATTTCCATCACAAATTTCAACCTTATAATGACAGACTTACCAAAAGTAAATGAAAGAAGTAAGCAAATAATGGAAGGGACTAGCTTTTTCCTCCCTACACATCTCTTTATTTTGATCATGCATTTTGAAAATCAGTGACCTACTATCAGGCTATAAAATAACGGATGATACCTATTATTTCTAATTTTCAACTTTTAAAAACAACTGCACTTCAACTTAAAATAACCTTATTAAGTTGTGCTACTATACAGCTTTTATGTCTGGTGCAAACCTTACCTTATAATAATTTTCATCAGCACTGAGAGCTTTAGAAAGTCCAAAGTCACTAATTTTGGCATAATGTTGGGTGACTAATAGTACGTTCCTTGCAGCCAGATCCCTATGAACAAAGTTATTCTCCTCCAGGTATTTCATCCCCATGGAAACCTGATGTACCAGCTCTGTTATATTCTTCTCCGTGACATGTCTGAAAATCATAATTGAATTTTTAAGAGGTCAGAAGTTCATTTTCATGACTTTTCATGGAGTTCAAATATAAATCTTTGCTATGAACTTCCCCACATCATACTAGGAACCTGATCCACTTATGTTTAGCTAAGCTTTAATCAGAACAGGCAGCATAAGAATGCCCTGAGCACGATGATATGTGATCATATAAATAAATGAGCAATTGAAGGACATGTGACATTCTTTCATTTATTCAAAATGAACTATTTTACCAGAAATATTTGACAGTTCAGAGACATGTAAAGGATAATCATGTCCCAGTGGAGGGTAACTACAATCATTAATCATTACATTAACAACATGTCAATTTAAAATTGCCCTTAAAAAAAAAAAAAAGGACCTGTACCTTTTTCCCCTCTCCTGGATAAATCCTATGAAATGGAATCAAAGCTTACATACCTATTTTTTTGCAAAAATTTGTTCAATGGCCCAAGTTCAGCCATTTCCATTACTAACATCCAGGCCTCAGCTTCACATATGCCTATCATTCGGACAATATATGGGTTATCCAGTTGCTGCATTACATTTGCTTCTCTCAGTAATTCATCCTTTATGGCTGGATCATTACTCTCATTCTTAAGAATTTTTACAGCCACTGGCTTGGCACCCCTACAAAAAAGAATCCAGTTCTGGGATTAGCTGCCGAAAAATCTGTGTGCAAATGCACACAATCTTCTTTTGATGTTTCTGTGCACATAGTACAAACTGTGACAAAATACAGAATTGGCATTCAGAGGGCAAAAAAAACCCAACTGTAACAGGAACAGGAACATGTCTCTATCAAATGCTCAGAATACAGCTAAGCAAAGGAGACAGAATGGGAAGAACCTGAGAAAATTATAAATAGTCATAAAAACGTCTTAACAAGCCTGAAAACAAATGTACTGGACAAAATTTTCTTGCCCATTCTGGTAAGTTTTCCCAGCCACTGGCTTGGCACCCCTACAAAAAAGAATCCAGTTCTGGGATTAGCTGCCGAAAAATCTGTGTGCAAATGCACACAATCTTCTTTTGATGTTTCTGTGCACATAGTACAAACTGTGACAAAATACAGAATTGGCATTCAGAGGGCAAAAAAAACCCAACTGTAACAGGAACAGGAACATGTCTCTATCAAATGCTCAGAATACAGCTAAGCAAAGGAGACAGAATGGGAAGAACCTGAGAAAATTATAAATAGTCATAAAAACGTCTTAACAAGCCTGAAAACAAATGTACTGGACAAAATTTTCTTGCCCATTCTGGTAAGAATGTCATCGAGCTTTTCAGCAAGAAAAGCTATAAAGGCCTTTTTAAGCAGTGAGCTCTTCTGGGGGTGAGAGTAGAACATGCAGCATTTCAAGGCCCCAGAGCAGTGCTCTGAAATCCTGAGAAACTAAGCCTACTCCTGCAACCTTCAGCTCATACAAGTAAGTGAAAGAGTGACTGATGAGATCAACAGAGCTCAAGTGTGAAACAAGACTAGCAAACACACAAGCTGGGACCAGAGCCCTTTAAATTCCCTCCAACAGTACTGGAAAATAGAAAAATCCTTCCTGGCACTGAAAACCTTGGTAAAGAAATGCCTCCAGCTTCAAGTGGTGAAAATGTGTACATAATCAGCCCATGCACTTAAATAACATACTGATAACATTTTACTATGAAAATGCATGAACAGTGAGGTGCTCCCACTTCTGCCAGTATAAACAGGGTGTTTCTACCACAATTACGTGATAAAAGGGGTCACTTGTCTTCTTGAAAATCAACATCCCAGCTTCATGAAACAGGTGTTTATCATACTTATTTTAGGCCAAAATCTCTTTGCTACAGGTAAGCTGTCCATGGCACTCTACACTATTTTTCAAAGACAGATTGTGCCGATGGGAAATACTGAGTAGCATGACTGCCTATAAAAACTACGGAGGAAGGCAGAGGACTTCCCACTCTATTGTCCCTGAGAGGAGAGAAAATAGTCCTAAAGAGGCACTTCCCCACTTTACAGACAAAACTAACGGCTAGCTGGTGACTATGCTTCAGGAAAAGATGTGTCTGCAAACAGAGAAAAAGAAAATGAGTGTGTAGAAAATGAGTGTATGAGTGTATGTACAAAGAGAGAAGACAGTGAATGTTAGCCCATATTACTTAGGTACAGTCTGTCACCCCAAATGACATGCAAAGATTATTGCTGCTCTGAAAAATAAAGACTAGAGATTTTACATATTAGATTCCATGAAAATAGAAGGAAACACTTACTTTTTCATCTTATAGAACCCTTTCTTTACAGTACCAAAGTTGCCAGAGCCAAGTTCTCCTTCCTCCAAGGTTAACAATTTTCTGTCAAGAGTGACATTTTTTGGCTTCATTTCATCTGGATCAGCATACGGACTTTCATAGACCTCAGTATCCATGGGTAAGGCCTCTCTCTGATCACCTGCCATTCAATCAATATAAAAATTAGACATTTCATGAGACATTTTTTGCTGCCACAACTACTATGTTCACCCTTTCTATGTTCAGGATCATCAGTATGTTTGACTTATAAGGACATTATAAAGAAACCACATGCAGTCCAGCTTCGGGTACCTTAGAACACCCCGAAAGAGCGTGACTTCCACCTGGTGACATGCTCTATCTATTGAGCATCTGTGTAATGTGAAACCATGATGTTCCTTGACAAAAGGAGGTTAAAGGCTAGCCCTTCTCTTTCATATTTCCCATTAGTTGCTTCAGACAATTCTTCACTTAGAATGCTGCCTTATATGTACTTAATTCTCAGGCACCCATCTTTGGTTGCATTTTGCAGAGAGCCTAAACACCAGCTTGGCACTGTGGATGCAACAGGGCACAATTCTTTTTATAAAGTGCAGGGATGCAGATTTTAGAGTCAAGGAAGTGATAATCTTCCACTTTATTATGGAAAAGAGATTTCTGCTAAATTACTTTTATTACAGATGGTGACATCTGGCAGTTTCAGCTACTGGGCTTGAGCTATGATAGTGGCTATACAAATACACAACATGGTGGGAAATGTATGCAAGAATAAATAAATATGGCTTGAGGAGAGATCTCTGGCATAAAGAAGGAAATTGTATTAATTACATAAATTACTCTTCCTACCTTTTTCTGCTCCTGTAAGACCTCTCTTCCTTTGCAGCACATAAGGATTAAAAGGTGCTTCATCAGGTGGGTGGCCAATAGTTGGCTGAAACTGTAGCACATAAATAGAGTTTTTATGTTTAACAATGAATAGGTAAGTTAAAAGCATTTTTCCCCCCAAGGATTATGGCATAATGATTGCAAGAGACACATAGGTGAGAATCAGAAAGTAAGAAAGGGATCCAACAAAGTTTATTTCATTCTGGAGGTTATTGCTTGAGTAAATATGCAGGCCAAATGAAACATACACTGCTAAAGCACAAAAAGTTATTGCAAATATTTCAGAGCATTTGATCTGAAAGAATGAACTGGGATGGGTCATGCACAAATCTTATTCTGCAGATATTAAATTTACATGTTGTTTTCAAATCTGCCTTGTAAAAACTAGTCATAAGGATTTATCTTTAATCTGTCCTTCCTCCCTCTCCAAGTTATCTCTCTCCATATCTAGGCCATAGAGAAATTCCTATCAAAAATGAAAACAAAAAATACTTTCCTGTTTCTCTTGTAGATGTTATAGAGTGACTCCACTTGGAAGAAACTGGGGTAAAAAGTAATTAAAATAGGCTTCTATAATGTCATGGACAAACATCATGGACCAGATACTAGGCCAGTCTGTCTGCTCTGAGGAAGGAGAAAATGACCTAATTCTTACTGTAATTGAACATCTGGTTCAAATACAAACCCTCTGCCTTTATTCTTTGTCAGAGGAATATTATGGAGCACACAAACCACCCCAACAGAAACACAGTGTGTTCTGGAGCTCCTTTGCTGAAGGATGAGTCTGGCACAATAAAGTATGCATGAGACAAACTTATAATCTGCTCTCTTCTGTCTGTGAACCATCAGGAACAGGGAATTACAGAACTTATTTCTGCAGTTCAGTCCCTTTTCTTTCGCAATGTAGAAAGTTTCCACTACTCATGAGTGACCTCACAGTCTTAAGACTTAAAAGCCAGAAATTCAAACACCAACACAAGCTTGCTTGGTTTGCATAGGAAACAAAGGTATATTATACTTGTAAAACATTGCATAGGGCTATTTTGCAAGTATTTGAGTATATAATTCTTCTTTTTAATAACTGAAGGTTACGTAGATTATACAGCAAACGCTGAGTAGGAGGCTAACACTTGGCAACATTCTTGCCTAGTGGGATGAGTGTGGTGGCATCAGAGATGGTAAGGGTAATGTTTCTGACTTGAATTACTCAGTCTGGTGGAACACCATTGAAAGGCCATTTGTTGTCAGGGCAAGCCACAAGAGCCCTGAGATGATTATGAGATAGGTCAGGGAACAAACTGACCTGCCAATCTCCAGTACAAGGAGATAAAAGAAGACATGGTCAGGAAGGTTGGTCTACTTGAGAGTAGAAAGGCTCTACAAGAAGGATCTGGACAGGCTGAATCGATGGGCCAAGGTCAATTGTATGAGGTCCAACAACAGTCATGCATTTGGGTCACAACAACCCCATGCAATGTACTGGCTTGGGGAAAAGTGTCTGGAAAGCTGCCCGGTGGAACAGGACATGGAGGTATTGGTTGACAGCCTGCTGAATATGAGCAGGAATAGGGAAGTGATCATGCCCCTGTACTCGGCAGTGGTGAGGCTGCACCTTGAATCCTGTGTTCAGTTTTGGGTCCCTCACTACAAGTAGTACATTGAGTTGCCGGAACACGTCCAGAGGAGAGCAACAAAGCTGATGAAGGGTCTGGAGCACAAGTCTTATGAGGAGCAGCTGAGAGAACTGGAGTTGTTTAGGCTGGAGAAGAGGCTGAGGGGAGACCTTATCACCCTCTGAAACTACCCGACAGGAGGCTGTAGTGAGGTGGGTGTCAGTCTCTTTTCCCAAGTAACTAGCGACAGGACAAGAAGAAATTGCCTCAAGTTGCACCAGGGGAGGTTTAGACTTGATATCAGGACACATTTCTTCACGGAAAGGGTTGTGAAGCACTGGAAGGGGCTTCCCAGAGAAGTGGCTGAGTCTCCCACTCTGAAGGTATTTAACAGATGTGTAGAAGTGATGCTTAGGGACATGGTTTAGTGGTAGACATGGCAGTGCTAGGTTAACATTTGGACTTGATGATCTTAAAGGTCTTTTCCAACCTAACTGATTCTATGATTCTGGTGGTGAAATGCTGGAACGGGTTGCCCAGAGAGGTAGTGGAGGTCCCATCCCTGGAAGCATTCAAGGCCAGGTTGGATGGGGCTCTGAGCAACCTGATCTAGTTAGCGGTGTCCCTGCTCCTGCAGGGGGGTTGGACTAGATGACCTCTAGGGGTCCCTTCCAACCCAAAACATTCTATGATTCTATGATTCTATGATTGAATCACAGTTTCAAATGATACCTTTTGTGTACTTTACCCTTTAAAATAATCTTGCTGGTAGAAAGGCAAAGTGTTCAGAAAATGACATCTAGAAGAGACTGTATCACTCTGTGACTCCTTTGGTTTTTTTAAAGCTTTGATAGGACTATCAGTTGTCCACTGTTCCCTGTGGGGAGTATGCCAATTATGCACCAAAAAATGTGATGGGAATATTTGAACCCAAGCCTTGAAATGTCTCACAGCACACCCCTGAAACCTTTTCTGTAGTCAAAATTAGTTAAAGTCACACAGGTGTAGCTGTAGCTCCAAGCTAACCAAGGAAGCATGGCAGCTCCATTGTTTTTCTTTCCACAAACAGTCGAGTGCTGGATAGTTTGTGTAGTTGCTGTTACATAACAAGTAATTCAGGCCACAGAAGGGTACAACCTCAGCAGATCTTCCTTGGGTTTCTATGACTAAAAAGATTGTGTACCACTCTTCCTCATTGTAACCCAAGCTTACAAGAAAAGAGATACAAGCACTTTGGGAAAGCCCTTTGAAAATTTTAAGCTCAAGATTTCAAATGGACTTGAACTTACTGTTTGAAGAAGTGATGGAAATAGAACCCTGCAGGCTGAATCATACTGATGGAAATTACCAATTCCACTGCAACACCTTGTACGGGTCTGCTAAGTAAGCTTCATCTGATTGCTGTTGAACAACAGGGCAGAAACACTTAAGAAGTACTCAGCCAGTACTGGATAACCCCACAAATTTTAAAAAACTTGGAGGGCATAAGGTCTCATGTGATTAGTATTAGTTGTAGACTAAAGAGGTAGTTAAATATCCCTGATAGGGGCTTATTTAGGGCTTAGTGTATGAACTGGCATATTTTGGACTGGCCAAACAGAATTCATGTACACCAAATTCATACTTCTCAAGAATCCATTCACTAGGGCAGAGCAGCTGGTAAAAAACATAGCTCTGGCCATGATATAGCTGACTCCCCAAATGGGATATATAGACACATTTCTGATTTTTGCCATACAAGAACAAAATCAGAACAACAAGACTCAGAAAGGATTGGATGTTCTGTTCAGGAACTGCATTAAAAAAAAAAAAAAAAAAGAATGCATCACTCCTGCACTTGTGAATAAAACTCTGCAGCTGTGAATTGGAAATGACATGGCGACACTAAATCTAACAAAGTGGATTCTCTTTCTTGGAGAGCTGCTCATGTTTAAGATGAGCGATAATGTCTTACATATCATTAGTGTTATCTTAGTTAACTAATATATATGTATGTGTGGAATGATATTCCCCATTGTTGCAGTTTGATTAAACAGCTTAACAATGTTTTTTTCATTAATATTTCTGGTTGAACTGCAATGTGATGCTTCACAGGCACCTTTTCAGCTCATGTTAGTAACTTGGGAATATTGTGCAGCACTTGAAACCTCAGACATTTTTCTTCAGTTCTGCCAGTTACGTATTCATGGCACGTAGCACCCTGCATGCCTTTGAATAGGATTTCCTAGCAGAAAGGTTGGATTTTTTCTTTTGAAGTCAGGAGGGGCTGCCTAGAAATAGTGCACAAGGTGTGTATCATTGCATATACAGTGGTCTGGGTAATAGTACAATATAATTTCCTTTTTATTTAACTGTCATTTAAACCCAGAATCCTTTCAGCCCTACACTTTAAAACCAGAAAGTTTAATTCTTCAAATCTTTTTCTGACAAAGGGAGTTTCATCTTAACACAGTCAAGGAATAGGGCAGGAGACTACTCTTTGTATTCTTACAAGAAGCAGACAATGGCCAAAATGACCAAGGATTTGGCCGTCCGGTAAAAAGGAATACAAGAAAAGAGTCCACTAGAGGAGCTTGTAAAAAATGGCACATACTGTGTGACACCCTGTGGTATGTACACTTGCAAACCACGGGCCATGCTGTCATTTTATGCTGTTATGCTAGAAAGCTGTTGTTAGCCTGTCCTGTTTTCACATCAATGTGTTTTTTTTTTTCTTCCAGTAGGGTTTAATTCTCATTGGTTAAACTTCTCAGGTACCCATAGTTAAACTAATCTAAATGTGCCATTCTTCCCCTTATTATGGACTGGCTGTACTGGTGTGGTACTTTTATAGTAATATAGCTACATCCACAATGAGATGAAAGCAGGAGGCAGAGAGTTTGCACTGACTCAGGATACCTTTCTAGTAAAAGCTATACCACTTTCTACTTATGGATAAGGCCTTAGTAGCAGGTTTGATAGCATCTAGTTGACACAATGAGAACAAGACCCACTTACTTCTTGCTTTAATATATAAATGAAACACCTCTAACTACTCTCAAGTCTGATTTTTATAGTAAAGTTTATTATTTTATAGTAAAGAATGTACTTATGAAGGCAATCAGTACAGCAAGTGTGATTTCTTTTCAGGTTAATAATTTTGATTTGCAAAAATTCAAACATATATGTAAGACTATAAAGTCATCTTAATTTGCTAAAGCAAACTGAATAGCAAAATACTGTGTTACAAAGACCTTATTAGCCAAATTCTCAAAGAGCTTGGCTAAGAAATCATAGTTGCCACTAGGTGGCACGAGTTCATTTAAATTGTCATCTAATATGCCAATTTTACATTACTGAGTAAAACAGCTTGAAAAATTTTGATCTGCATGCTAGAATTACATCCAAATAATCAGTTTGTGAAATCTAAAAAATGTCATAATTTCGAGGACTGAATAAATATAACAGCTTAAACTTTCTGTTCTACTGTCTGAAAGTTTTTGATATAAGAGAAGCAACTGCCTAATTAACCAGGTCTAAAGTAAACTCTGCATATGGGGTTAATGGGTGGAAAACCTTGGTAATGTTCAGAGTGGGACTTTTCTTTGGAGTCTAAAATTTGGTAGTATGATGAAATTTGTCGGTTTAAGTATTCAGGGTTAAATACACGTAAATGGTGATCAAATCAGATTTCTGAAATTATTTTCTTAAATGATTGGTCTTTCTCTGCCAATATGCTTCAGTCTATACTCTGTCTGTTTCCCAGAAGGCAGGAATAGGTATTTGACTGCAGAAGGCAACCAGAGAGAAGCACAGATTTTACTAGGTGAAGACAGCAGACTGACCAAGGGCATGTCTGGACAATTCAGATCCCACACTCACTTTTCTGAACAAAACCAAAATACTTCTCTTGTCTAATGTGTGATAGTATGGCAGTTTTGTTCAGATGGCTTTAGAACATGTCCTGACACTGTATATGTATTTGTACATTAAGAATGAGACGTGGGTCCTGTAAGAGTGTACAGATGACAACAGCTATTGGTACTTCAGTATAACTGAACTGAAGTAATAAAAAAAAATAGTTGTTATTTATCAGCATTATCAAATACAGTATACATCAAACATATTTTTTTCACTCTGAACAGCAGAGTCCTCTAGGGCTTTTTATGCCTGCTCATTTTTGTTGAAGAGCAACTCTAAATAAATAAATAAACAAAAAGAGAGACTCATGGGTGAAACAGGGACACACATGTTATTCTCAGCATGCAAACAAAGCTTGTAACTACATGCTTCACAACTACATCAATTACTGGACAGCATAATTTTCTGGCCATGCAGCAGCATTTTCTTTAGCCCAGGGCTGGGTTCCCTTTGACTCCCTGACACCTTATTGCCTTTTCCATTCTGCTTGTTCTCGTGACAGCTTACACTTGCTTAAATGTAATTAACATTATTGCGTAACAAGATTTGTGCACACAGGTTCTGTAAGAATATATTTTGTGGCTGTTATTAATAAATTGTTCCCTAAATATGCTCAGTAATAGCATTGTGTAAGCAAGCCAATTTTCTGATTAGGAATGATAGTTTGCGGTAGAAATATCACTTTGTTCTGCTATAAGTGACTGGTTTTTTTAAAAACATTTAATCACATTTTATTTGCAGACATGTTGAGATCTGCACTAATATTTTGGGATGTGAAAAATTATTTTAAAATAGTCCCTCAGTTTTTAAAACTTCTTTAAAACTATTGCTTTAGTTAAAAAATCAAGGCCATAATTATGCAGATGATTAGGAAAGAAGCAGAAAGCTTAAAAAAATCTTCACAATCTGATTGTTAGTAGCCTAGACACACATTTAGTAACAGCAAGCCAAAAGTGGGGGGGGGAAAGAGGGAAATTAGTCAAGTGTAAGTCCTTTTAACTCGGTCAAAAAACCTAAAAAGACTGTATGAGGCACCTTTTTGCTGCCAGCCTTTGGAAAGGTGTACGATTTGAGTCTTGAGATAATTCCACCTCCTGCCCAACTCTAGAAACCACAATGTCAAAGAGGAACAGTAAATGTGTCAGGAAAATAGCTAAAAGTATTTTACAAAACAGACATAGTACTCAAGAACAAACCACTTCCAACCTTTCTCTTGTGTGTGCCTGCGAGTACACTTACAATACATTAAACAAATGTAGAATAGGAAATCTTAAAAGTAAATTTTCTTTCAACTATATTACTCTCAAACCATCTTGAATCTGTAGATAAACCTTAAAGCAGTTATTAAATTCAAGCATATTGCCCTTTTCCCATATCTTTTACACAGTATTTTTCTCCTGCCTGTTATTGAACTTTAGCCACCCCCACAACATATTTAGCAATGTAAATCAGTTGATAACTTTAATGTCTTGAAGTATGACTAACGTAACAAGCAAGATTTGAAGCACACCTTGGTCTTACAACAAACAATGTGGTTATTGAAGCAAGAAGCACACAAACCGATATTAATTCCAAACAAAAATGAACAGGCTTTAGATTTTACATTGAATCATATGTGCACTTATGTTCTGTATAAAGATACTTTTAAAGAAATGCAAATATGTTTTACAATAATGCATTAATTTAATTAAATGTGACTAATTAGCATTTCTAGGGGTCATACCTGTCTAACAAACTACAATGCAGTACTTATTGACCAACCATTTAGGCTGATGCTGAGATGGAAATAATAATCTGAGCCACATTCTCAGCCTCTTCACACAGCCTTTGAACTAACTTACATTTAGAAGTTCTGAACTTTTAAATAACCCATCTGGACATCTTTTTTTTCAGAAAAGATAGCTTTTCTAATGGAGAGGATTGGTATCTTTTATTTTATGGAAGAACAGAAATTTTTTTGATGCTTGACAGTCTTCATAGCTGTGATACATAAAAATTCATTTACCGCATATTGAAGAAGCTTACTGAATCCGCTATTTTCTTTTACCTCACAAAATTCTCTTTCCATATTGGGAATAAATGAAACCTGAAGCATTTCTTAGCTATGGTTTTGCAACAGATAAATTCTCTAAGAGGCTTAGTGCTTTTTTGCACATGGTGAGCATGGTTCATTACACTTCATGCGACAAGAGTAGGTCCCATCACTTGATCAAGCAGCCACCTGTACTGCCCTGATGGTAATACTTCCCAACTCAAATGTTTTTATTTAGACATACAAATGCATGCTACGAGGAATACTTAATTGGGGACAACAACAGTACTAGTCTAAAGTTAGGCTGTACTCATAAGGTTTAGGTCTGTTATTACTATCTGATAAACTGTGGCTAAACAAATAAAATACTGAAAAAGGTTAAGTGGAGAATTTGGGAAGTTTACAGAAGTTGGCAGCTTCACTGTAATGTCAACTGATTTTAGGCTCATATCAAAAGCTCCTCTGCAGGTTTAAATACATACTGGGATGATGTGCAGGGAGAAAAAAGTAATTTACAAGGTCAAAGGGCATCAGAATCACCTTAAATCCAGTTATGGAGCCTCTGGTGAAAGGCAAGGAAAGTCCTAGTCCATACATGTGCTGACAGGAGAAGAAATAAGCCTCCATACTCTGCATGGAGAAATTATCTCCAATACAGACTTTCAGCAGAAAGTCCTTCCTTTTGCAGAGGAAGCATATTAGTATCACTAAAAAGTAAATGTCCAGATTGCAGAAAAGAAGACAAGAAACAGTAACATTTTGTTTCTCTAAGTTTGTTTTTGGAGCATTAGCAAATACCACACAAATTCCATCCCTGTAAGGGGGATATTGTAAATTTTACTCCAACCCCTTACACACCAACAGTTTGCAACTAAATTAGTTGGACAGTCTGCCTTGCATATCAATCCAGCAGATCTTTCTACAGTGGCCATACACTCTCTAAGCCTCAAAGCAACTTCAGATTTGGGCATGCTTTCCACTAAGGCTTTGGAATCTCAGTATACTTCAGGCATTAATACATATAAAAATAAAAAATCATTGAAAAATTGGTCTGAATGGAACACCAGTATTAGATTGTCCCTCAGAGCAGGCCATTCCCCTCCTTTCTTCAGCTGTTAATCATATTCTCCCCCTCTACTCTGTCTGTTTTGCATCTTAATTCTAATAAATCTTTTCTCACAAGTCATGATCACTCCTGTTGCCTTGTCCCGTTTTATCTCCTGTGTGGTGCCAAAAACTGGTGGAAGACTTCCAGCTGAGACCTTACCAGTATTGACCAAGCTGGAAACACTCTTGATGTTTCCCTTTCTTTTACTAGCATGATGGTTGCTAGGCCTTGTTCCTGTTTGGATCCATTACTGGCATCACATCCTCTGAAAAACTGTCACTGCTCCCCAACCTGTGTCCTAGAGGTGACTATTAGAAGTGCAGTATCTTGCACTAGTTTCAACTGAACTCCACCCTGCTTTTTCCAGTACATTTCTCCAATTCATCACAATTACTTTGAGTCCCAATTCAAACATTCACAATCCCAATTCACATATTTTGGCAATCCATTTCATAAAATAAAAAAGATGCAGTGCTTCAGAAATGTCAGAAACTCTTAAACTTAAATCTTAATTATGATGGCGTAAATAACGAAGATAGATTACACATGCTCTATGTAAGACTGTGACTGTATTTGTTCTTTTCAGGATGCATTTTTGGTTTTGCAATCTGAATTCGTTGTATTTCAGGCTCTGTGTATGAAAAAATTTACATAAGTGGTCTTTAGTGAATTACTGCTTTCGCACAAAGACATTCATGTATGAGAACCTGGCAATATTAGCTGAAGTCTTTGAGCTCAATAGGTAGCAATATTAATTTAAAATTTTGCATTTCCTATCTTTTTCTTTTCACTTCATGTTTTTATGTTTATACTGCAGGAAAGTAACCTAGCAAGCTTGTTTCATAAAACTCCTGAAGAAAACACAAAATTCAGATTTCAGTTTTAGGAAGTTCAGAATGACAAGTATATTGTAGCTTTAAACGATATTTTAGGAGAATATTTGCAAAATTTGCACTCAATGCATCTTTGGTGCTTTTCCTTCTATCCATCATGATGAGTCTCAAATGTAAATAGTACTGATCAATCCTGAAAATATTAATGGTCATATGTAAAAATGTGCAAGTGACCAAGCATATTTAAGTCAGCTACATGCTAGAGTAGTACATGTTCAAGGGTGGAATTAATATTGCCTAACTACAACTACTTAAAAGCAAGGCATATAGTCTTGAATCACCTTTCTTAGTGGAAAGACGTAGGCACATATTGGTGGAAAGTCATTCCACCACTTCTAGGCTGAAGTAAACTTGTGGATGGGTATGTGTCTCTCTCTTGCTTCAAAATTCCTCAAAAGTGAGCCTTTGTGATTTGCTGAATGACTGGCTCTTCATTTCAATGCACTAATGTTAGGCAAGATTAATCATACCCTGTCAGTCTTTCACCTGTAAAGCATCATGACCAACTGGGGCAAGATGACTGCAATGCACTGATGAAAAGAGAAAAGTTTGGCCCATCTACTTTCATTGCACAGTCCTGAATATCAGTCAACTTAGACAGATTTTTTTTTTGTTACTACTTCTTTGGTAAGTTAAATACTTAAAGTAAGATTTCTTGAATTTACTTTCATTTACACTTAAACTGCAAAATTTTCTGTGGATGATCTAAAACCTACATAGTATTCCCACATTGACCATGCTTGCTCCATCACTGTAACTGTGTGTATAGCAGGTGATATACATGTGGTCTCATGTGCTTAAACTTCATGGTTGTCCTTGTAAATGGCATAGATCCAAACCTCAGGACAACATTTAAAAATAAAAAAAAAAAATAGTCACAGCTTTTGGTTGTGTAATTTCCAATGATTTACAAGGGCACCTGATTTTCAGAAAGTGGTGGTATGAGAATGGTTGTTCACAGACCCACAGGGACTCAACAGTATTGAAATAAATGTAATTGACTATTTGAACAAAAATATGTACAGCTGAATGAGATAGTGTTACGTATCACACCTCAGGTGGCTCCTCTGATCAATGGACTCTAAGAACTTAGGCAATTATAATCACAGATGGGCTTGCTCGCTCTTCACAGAGCTGATGAAAAGAACTTTCCTTAATTTCACTGCACAAGGAATCAAATCCTTGTGCAAAGTCTATTGTTAACTGCACACACCAAATATGAAAATAAATTGAACCTTCAAAATGGACAATGTAACCAAAACAGTATCTCTCCTCCTAGTGTTGATACAGTCACTATAGAACACAAGCATCAATGAGGCATTTTGCATATGAAAAATACTGATTTTCACATACATTATATGTATAAAAGAAATTCACAGAATTAAATGATGAATCGCTTATGGAAAATGCTCATGAAAGCAATAACCATGACTGAATGTTAAGCTTTTTTTTTCAACTTACTGCTTCTATCCCTAGAAAAACAAATTAACTGCTGCAATAATATCCAATCATTAGGATTCCTAAAGTAATATGTGACTGTACACCTTCTCAAATGAACGCTACTGCTAAATCACCACCTACTCTTACCTTAGAAGGTGTTCCAGGAAGAGGAGGACGAGTGTTAAAAACAATATTATCTGTAAAATAATCAAATGTAGAAGGATACTGAGCAAAGTGAGAAATGTACAGTAAGACCACAAAATTTTACACAGGGTACCAACTTTCTAGGTTTTAATCACCTTGTAGTGTTTGTCCTAGCCCATATTCTTTGCTTTTGTCTCTAATGTGCAGCAGTCTCAGGTACACAGAGGCATGTGCAGTGCCTAAGTGATTCAAAGCAGTGGAAAAAGTATGGGCATATCCTCTTACCATGGCACTGGTATCCAGTCAGAATGACAAAAGAAGGCCTTAGAGACAGAACACTACTTCTGGAATAACATGAGTTAGACAAGGATCAGGCAGAAGCATCTTTTTTTCCCCTGGCAGTCAGGGCAAGAGGGAGGAAAAGGTCTCATTGGTATTTAGCATGACATTAAAAAAGAAACTGGCCAAAGAGCATACTGCACTTCAGGACACTCCTCCCCATCTCCTTCCCCTTCCTTCCCCAAAGTTAACAAGGAATGCTTCTCTGACCCCCATTTTCAGCATGAGGTGCAGGCAATACCTTGTTCTGCCCTGTTCTCCCCAACATGGGAAGTACTCCCGATCTACCAGCAACTCACCCACTGGCTGCACCTCTCGCTGCACCCAAGCTGAATGCCTGTAGCAGTGCTGCTGACGTGCTGGCCTCAGCCTGGAGTAAGGACTATTGGAGGAACGCTGGGACAACCACCTTGTTAGTGTGTGTGGGCCAAGTAACACACACTGCCACTTTGAGCAGCAGAGCACATGTTGGATCTGATACTAATTTAGACCCAGCAATAACTGGAGTTGGTAGTCTCCCTTTAGCTATCTGCCTCTATCCTGCATGGTCTGGTAGATCTTAATTCACTTGAAAAATTGGAAATTTAACATATACTTTTTTTTTTATCTGACTTTAATCTACTGTCATCTGCACCCACCTACATCACAAGTGAAAAAAATGCACACATCTTTATCATCATTAGCATGGCTATTTACATATATCAAAATAACAGGAGTAACTCACCATTTTCTGAGCCAAGTTGTGGACAGGGAATGGTAAGAACCCTTAATAATCCATCCGGTTTGTACGAATAGTGCTCAACTAACTACCAGAATGAGAGGGGGAGGGGGGGAAAGAGAGAAGGAGAGAAAAATACATTAAAGGGTAAGGGAGGTATAATTAAATATATTGTCTCTTTAAAATTGTGTGCATATGTACAATAAATGGTATATATCAGAGCAAATGGAACTGGACATACAGCAGACCTTTACTGAACATGTTCTTACCTCATTTTTACTTCTCTTCAGCAGGGTCGCATGTTTCTGAAGTAACCTTGTAGATGAATCTGGAACCTGATCCAGGAACTGGATTCGTAAGACTCAGCATTCCATGCCTGGTTCTGCCACTAACCAGCTTTGTAACACCAAGCAAATAACTTCTTTTTATACCTCTGAGTTCCATCCTTCTTTTCTTTTTTTCTTATTTTTTTCCGAAGATGGGTGTAACTACAGTGCAGGAATTGTCCTAATACACAATGCTTTCTTTGGACCTCAAAGTCACTATGGGATGTAAGCAGTTAATAAATGTATAGCACCAATAGTTTAGGCCATTTGTGTTCCTGGATTGTTTTCTCCATGCCATTTTATTACAGGTTCGTTACTGCTATTTTGCCTTTGATGCATTTGGGTAGAAAGGAGGGCATCTGTGAGTGAGAGTTGCAGACTTATTCAAAAAACTTGCAAGACAGCATAGCTGCTTTTAAATCTCCAGTGACTCCAGGAAAGAAATATACAGGCATTTACAGGAAAGGCTAAGAATTAATATATTCAAGTAAAGACTCATATTTTAGATTTGTGACTCACTTTACTTGTTTTAATACAATTTTATGCAAGAGGACATAAGAGACTTCTCCAGGGGTTTCAATTCCCTTAGCATTTTCAACTTACGCAGTCATTTCTTCAGTATGCAGTTTTATTATCAACTATGGCACAGTCAGCTATGCATTCCTTAACTGCTTAATCTTTACCAGCGTTCAGAAATATTTTGATGGTAAGCCTCAGCAAACTATGCTTTTTCAGCCTTGAAGGTAGAGAATTTCAAAACTAAAGAATGCAATATATCTACAGCATCCTAAACCATCCCCTTTGTGCTCCTAGAATTCTGTTTATTGCTGTGATAAAGGACGTTAACAAAGGACTATACCTTGCATAGCTATTATTGAACACGGTCACCTGCAAATGCAAAGTCTTGCATTCTAGAAAATGTTTAGCTAACTGAATAATAATTACAGCAATGTTGAACTCAGCCAAGCTGCAACATCACATTTAAAAAAGATTAAACTCTCTATACTTACATAGCTTTCAACATTAACATGTATAGAAACCATGTAAAGTTGGAAACAACAGACAATCTGCCAAAACATGTTGCTGTTTAGCTAAAGACTGTTGTCGCACAGCAAAGTAAAACAAGCTGCCAGTCATCCAAATTTAACAGACCTGCCAAAGGGTGTCAAATCTTTTTCCATCCGGTATGGAGAGCTTTCCTGTCTTATCTCTGTCAATACGGTAATGCAGTACTTTTCCATCATTCAGCAGACACAAGGCATAGGAACCATTCCTGTCCCTTTCTCGGATGCTGTAGGAATGAGAGAGATTTTCAGCATTACTCTTTACTGGAAATGAGCATCTGGGTTAAAATTCTTTTTTAAATCACCCTTTCCTTTAAGCTTTTGAATAAAAAAACAAAGAAAAATCAGCACTGAAACTTCTGAAGACACGTTGTTAAGCCTTTCATTTTTTACTTAGCGTCATTTGTTTTCAGATAGAATTCCCTGAAGTTTCTCTTTTTTTTTTTTCCTTCCTAAAAGGCAACGGATGGCAACAGAAAATCCAGGATGTGGAGCTCTTTGCTAGGTAGCTACAGAATACTGTGCAGTGCACAAAGCATGCTCTGCGCAAGGAAGCATTTGAAGGCTTTTGCGCTGCAGGCGTACAAAGCCCACGGAAGTCTGAGGCCAGGATCCAGCACATAGGAGCAGCTACACTTCAATCTCCTCTACAGCTGACCTAAAATTAAAATCAACAGAGAATTGCCTTCATTAAAGCAAGATTTCTCTCTTCTACCTCTTATTTTGAAATAAAGAGATGACAGTAAGAGCAGAAGTTAGAAGACTAAAAGAATATAATGGGAAATACAAATGAAGGGAAAATCTTTGTGCACTGAAACAGCTTGTTTGGCTGAGAATTAAATCACAGATTTCTGTAATCACTAGTTTCTGTAAAGATGCAATGCTTTGTTGCAGATTTCACAAAAAATCCACATGAAATCTCACATGGTGTTGGTCTGTTCACATGGTACTGGAAAATTCACATGGTATGTATCTGGTCTAAACTTCAGCAGGGACTGATCATGGAATGTAATACAAAATACACTGTCTAAAATTCATAGGTAGCCAGGATGATCTTCTTCCAGGAGATCTGCAAGCAACATCTCAGATGGCTGTGAAGTGTTGCAGAGTTGTTTTACATGTACTCAAGGCTGGCTCACACTGAGACCAGTGCCTTCTGGTGACTGGACCCAGAGTAGATAGGAATTTGCTACTATCTCCATCATAGTTGGCATAGCATCTCTGAGTTTAGAAAGTAGGCTTTTTCTTTTAGTTTCAGTTGTCCATGTTCACTTGCTGACAGAGAGACAGAGCTAAATTAAAATTTTCTGGAACAATGGGCTTTTCTTACCAAAACCACAGATTCAGCAACACTGAAACACTTCTTGTTCCAGTGTGCTGAGAAATCTGCTCACTGTCCCTTGACTTTTTCAAAGACCCAGAAAAAAAATATAGAAGGATTTGCTCACTGAGGCATTGGGAAGCTTCACTGGTGCAACACTAGTACTGGCTATCACATTTCAGGAGACTGCAGAGGCAAGCATTAAATTCTGCTTCTCAGCTGACTCACTCAAGTCTGAACTAAACCTCTGCTTTGCCTGAACTACTCATGCAACTATTTTTTGAAGCAGAATAATTCTTGTTGCCTAAGATGTGAACAGGACACTGGCTAAAGGAAAAAGGAAGTAGGGTCAGTTTTTTTTTCTGAAACCAAACTAACTCGTCTAGTGTCTCTAAAGCAACATGAAACACATTGTGGTTTTTCATGACAAGCAGGTATTTTTTCTGTATGTTGATTTCCTGGGCTGACTGGCCAGTAGGGAGCAACAGGTTCTGCTAAAATGAAGAATGATTTTTGCTTTGTCTTCCTCTGACTTGCTCTTAGCAAATAAGGCTTGGAAAAGGTATTTTTAGAATAAAGGGCATTGTTTCCAAAACATAAATGAATGGCATTTCATTGCATTCAGAATTCTGTTCTGAATACAGCACAAGCAAGATTATAAAAATACATTAGATTGCTTCCAAGTAACAAATGTCCTTCATGTTTCATGAAGGAAATGGTGGCTCCAATACAATTTGCTCTACTGAAACGGGTTCTCACTTGCAAGAGTTGTCACTATCACAAGGGGCGTCGTAAATATTTCTTGAGAGAAGAGGCATGAACGGGAGAAGACAGTCCTGATTTCTAAGGAGCATGGCACAGATCCAAACAGCCCTATCAGTATCCAGTGCAGGATTTAGGCAGAGTTCAGGTTTATAAGGTTGTAGTTGCATTTCTGAGCTCTTCCTTTTCCCAACCCAACAGCTACATGAATGAAGATATCTGGAGTTCAGAGTCATGGCAACTTCTGTCAGACAGCTCTATCACTGCAGATGCAAAAAAATTTCCATTCTAACACTTATGATTGACCGGGGTCCAGAGGGAGCCTCATTCTCTCAGGGTTATAGTTCAGATGTTTTTTTAAACTGTAGCCAGTCAACTCCAGCATAGTTTGGATCCCTACAAAACACGACAAGAGGAGGTACTGTTATCTTCAAAAACATGTCTAAAGAGCGGAAGTATCAAGCGCTTTGAAGCAACAGCGAAATGGTAGCCTTAGTTTTGGCAACTGCATCCCTTACAGGTCCAAAAAGTGCTCTCACAAAACTTACTACCCCAGTCCAAACCAAGAACTTTAGTGCCTCTGATGACAAGGTTTGTCACAAGTCATGTTTCACAACTTCATTCTGGTTTTGTAGACTGTGATAATGGCTGCCTAGCTTAGGCTAAGCCTCCAGAACTCCAGCTGGGTACACAGTATCCAGTACCTCACAGTCACCATAAAAAATGGAACCAAAGAAAAAGGCTGCTCAGACTGAAAGGTTATAAACTGAAACCTCTTCAAATGGAAATCGAGGTTTTCACATCTTCTTGACAGTGCTGCCTGTACTGCTCAGGGTCATCACATCAGATTTGAGGGCTCTCTTCCTATACGGAACTTTCCTTTCTATGAAAAGTAACAATATTCAGAATGTTGAGGAAAAAAAATCCAAAATTCCAAGCACACTATATGCTTTAATTTGCTGTGAAATTACACACAATATTTACTGTTCTTCAATACAAATTCATAACAAAAATTATTAATTTTAAAAAGCTACATTTTTTAAAAAAACATTTTGGCAAGGAAGGAAGCCAGCAGTAAAATATAAGCTGGTCTTCCATTTCATGCCTTTGCATAGAATTACAGATCTACAAAAGAAAAACAAAGATAATGAACACCTAAAAATAAACACCATTACCTTTTCATGCACTGAGATTAATCAGAAACATGAGCAATTTCACTGAAAGCAAATTTGGATTCATAGGTATATTAGAGAAGCATCAAGGTATCTAAATGTTCTCTGACATATATTTTAAAACAGCAATTTTAGAAAAAAATTAACTCAGATTGTTACATGATGAAATGCAAAGAAGGTTTAGATATTGATTTTCATTTTTATGCAATCTATGTTTGAGTTTTTTTTTTTTTTCTGAATGTAGCCCAAATAGCAACCAATAACTATTTTGAGTATCATTAACGACATTGTAAATAGCTATCCATTCTCTCCTTTGGTAAAGTCTCTATTTTTGCTTGGAAGCAAAAAGACAATGTCCCAATTTTTTCTGCTTTCAAATGAAAAGCCAGATGATCCCTTTCTTTCTAAAGGAAAAAATCCCTGAGGGTAAAAAAAAAAAAATTGCTATTACAACATGCGTCATTGACTGTGTAGAAAAAAAGAAGTCACGGTATTCATTCTACAGTGGAGAATAATGAAGGAAATAAACTAGCAAAATGCTTGTTTTAGGAATGGTGTGAAATTATTCTCACTCCTGAATCCAAGGGTGTGTTAAAGTTTGTTCTTGGCCTTGCTTTGCCTTCTCAGCGATAACAGCTCCCTTGATGCCAGATACTGACATTCCCCACTGCTGATTCAAGATCCAGCCTTTCCCTGCCTGTCTGCCCCTATGAACAACTCTCTTGTAATATAATTAACAACACGTCTATTCATTATCACTTCAAACATCTGCAGCACATGGCACACGTTCCACGTTTGAGGGCAGTAAGGAATGAACTTGGTGCCAATTGTAAAAGGATTATACAAAGGAAAAAATGGATTGACTGCAGTCTTCATTTGCATCTTCTTCCATGTTTAGTAATGTACTCAAAGCTGTTTCAGAAATGTCAGTATGCTACAGAAACTCAGCCACACACTATTGCCATCTACCATGGAATCTAAACCATCATCTCCTGATAAGGCTATTGTGATGTGCTGCATGGTGAAGAAACACCTTTGCGAGAAGGACTGGATCACTGTAGTCTATTTTGCTGGCATTGCCCTGCCAGCAAAATACAGTAAGCTCCACCAAAACCCTAACAAATAGCTTCACTGTGCAACTGAACCTGCAACAGAAGATCTTCTCAGTACAGCTATCTCAGTCAGGGATCACATCTTTTCTTCACACCTCTGTCCCACTCCACTGCTGAAGCACACAGCATAGAGCTAGCCCTGAGAAGCCCTAGCCCTGCTGCAGTGGTTTGTGAGCAGCACCTAACTGCATACCTAACTGAACATCAGTAAACAGCTCTCTAGAAGAGCTGCAGGCATCATCCAGGCTGCTGTGGAGGGGAATATGGCACCTCCAGAAACATGGCTCATTGCCTTTATTTTATCATTCATCTTGGAAAATTTTTATGGTCATGTAAGCCTAGCAACTGCTTGGCATTTTGAAGAGAAACTTCATCATTAATTAATGTCCCTGAATTAAGGACTTGTTTAGTAGGATTGCTTTCACCTTTCCTTATGTCCAGGTCCATTTATGGATACAAACATAATACTGATAGATTTATTTAAAGAATAGTCTACAAAGTCAGGTAAATCACTTGCTCAGTATGCACTCCAGTAGTGGTAAATTCCTAGAGGAAGACAATAATATTAACTTAAAGATAGACTGCCACATGTATCAGAAACACAAATTTTTGGTCAGACAAAAGACAAGAAAACTCCTAACTCTTAACTGCTCTTCAAAACTTATGATTTTTAAACAGTGTTACCAGTGTTCACTATTGTGACATGTAAGAGACAGTTTAATCTCTATATGTCATGAGATGCCATGATGAGTAGCGCTGGGAGTCATTCTAATAGTCTAAACTAGTTTTGTCCTCTCTAGTGTATCTTGTTGCTTATTGTAGACTGTCTTATGATACCAAAATTATTTTTTATTTTGCTTTTACATAACTGTTGACATTTTATGTAAACTACATATGGCTGTGAACCCATGTAAAAACGTTTATGGAGGCTAAGCTGCTAATTACACTGCCTTCACTCACCATTTCCTTAATGTTGAGTTTTTAAGTTTAACAGTATTTCTGAATATTGTTTTATCTCCCTTCTGCTTCAGAATTTCTGGTTCTTAACACATACACAAGATCACATGTTCATATAACTGAAGTGGTCACTACTGATGACAAACCAAGATGTGCCGAGAACTACCACACACTTAGCAGAGTTGTTTCCTATGTGAAACTGCAGAGAAAACTAACATTTCTTATACTGCTGGTCTGTCACTGTTAGCAAATGTTTAGGTTTTTTTTCAACTGCTCTACATGTGCATGCACTCACGTAGATAATATTATTGTCAATATTATTATAATATGTTATTAATATAAATATAGTTACAACATTAATAGTATTATCTAGGATCATCTAGATAATATTGATCATCATATTCTACAGTTATGCCCCCTACCAGGCAAAGTCTAATGAAAAAACAGAAGTCTGGTAAGAACCAGCATTCTATACAGCATGCAAAGTAGTGTTAATGAAGGTAACAGGGGCTGGAGACTTAAATAAAGCTCTCTATTTTCAGTTGCTCTTCAGGTCATTTTAGAGATACAATATTTTCCTTCTATTCCACTGCTACAGATTTTTCTCCAAATTTTGTGGCTAGAGTGGCAATCTTTCATGAGCGTTCTTCGCAGAAGAAGTGGGCACTGCTTCCTATTTCACGGTATTCCATGACATTGTTTCTGTATTTGGCTTTGAAAACAAACTCTATAGCACCCACACACATTTCACTGACTTTTCATTCATGACAAAAACTTTAAAAAGACCTTTTCAAATTCCCTAGTAAAGCATACACAGTTAGCTCAGAGCTTTTCTAGCAGCTTGGATGAGTCGCAGTGTTAGATTTATGATACTATTCATGACATTTTGAACTGCAATCAGGAAGCTTTTCAACTATTTACATATTTATTATATTAAAAAAAAATCTAGATTTCATAATCTTGCAAGGCTGCGAAGCAGCGTTAAAGAAATCCAGGTGTTAGATATGTTCTCACAGAGACCGCTGTACTGGATTTTGTTTCAAGGTAGGTAGGTCAGACAGTTAGCAGATTTCTGGTACAATGACATTTTAGAGACCCTTGTAAAAGAATATAGAGAAATATTCCAGCCTTCTAAAATTTATTATTTTTTCATTAATAAACAAGATTATTTTTGCCATATACCAGCAACTGCTTGTGGACTTGTTGAATAGCCTCGGAGTACCTCATCTCACTGAAAGTCTAGCTTCCCTCTATGCTTCCTATCTCAAGAAGCAAACTTCTCTTAGACATTGAGTATTTCTAAGTTTTACCTTTCAGTCAGCTACCAGGCTTGAGTGTCTCAACTAATGTGAGAAAAACAGTCCCGGAGCAGCTACCTTCACAAGTACAAATTCTCAGTCTTCAGTCCACAGATGGACAGAAGATTTTAACACACGCGGCTGCAGGGTAAGGAAAAAGTATGCAATCCCCATGCCTGAAATGTAAAATGGTGCACCTCTCCAGCACTCAGCAATCTGCTGCTACTGTTTCAGTTAGCTAACAAATGAGTGGTTTATTTCTCAACACCTGCTGAGCAAGCAAGCCCATGTTAGGCAAACTGCTGCAGAAAACAGAAGACCTCTCTGAATTATACAGTTCTTTTGTTACTTGCTATGAGCCTCTAGGTTTACCAATCTGAGAGCTAAAAGACCTCTAGAAGGAAAAATAACCAATTTCTGATACAAATGAACAACATATTATTTCTCTTGCTGCTCTGGCTGCTGAATTATGGGGCAGATGAAGATCTCCCCGTTTCTTCTCCAGGAGTAAACAGCAGCTAAGTGGTTATTGAGCTCTAAACCTGCCAGAAAGGCAGTCCGTGCATGAATAATTAATGCATTGGAAAGCACCCTGCATATGCAGAAGTAAACAGTGTTGTCCTTAATAAGACAGGCCCAAGCCCAGTTATTTTTTCATATTATTTAAGCTCCAGTGGCACTTCTCATAGTTTAAACAGAACCTTAAAGTTAGCATTTTATCCTCTGTGCGTTTATCTACCTGATGTGAAAACACCCGCCTGAGTTCCAGCAGAACTATATAAGATATGCACCCACTGCCATAAGCAGTCCCACAGGAGAAGTTCTGACTGCTCCCCCCACAGCTCATCAGGCACATCACTGCAAACAGCACCAGAAATTCCTCCTAGGCCATCTCTAAGGGAAACAGGAAAATTCTGTGGAAGTATTTTATTTAAACCTGTAGGAATGCTTATAGAAGATTAAAAAGAGACCAGTGTCTGTAACAGACTGAAAACGTCAAGTCTGCTAAAAAATTACACATGCTTGCTCCAAAGCCCATCCTTGTTGTTATGAAATTTTAGCTAAGGGATTAATTTTTTTTGAAGAAAAAATAGCTTCCTTTTTTTCTCCCCAAAGAGAAAGCACTTTGACCACACAGAAATCAACACATGCAAGAGGTAAACTGGAAAAGCTGTAAGTTTTAATACATGATCAACATCATGACTCAGCTGACAGAACATTGATTTGGTAAGATGTTGATAAAGAAAGTAATATTTTTTTAGAAAAAAACCCAGGTCATTAAAAGAAAGAGTTGCTGCTCTGTTTCAGATTACATAGTCACCTGCCTCTATGTCTAAAAAGTAGGAAAAGAAATGAGAAATCCACAGGGCAATAAAAAGGAGAGGTGGTATGGTAATGCTGTGCTGGTAATCTATGACAGCAACTACGTTCATCACGATGAAACTCCTGTGCTATCGGAAGAAGCATTCAGAGAAGATGAATCTGTGATAAATGGGAATCTTTGGGTCCACAAACCTTTGTAACAATTTTTGTAACAAAATTTATAACAAAGTTATAACTTTTTTGTTACAATTGGCTACAAAAGCAACCAGGTAAATGACACTCTATCTGCAAACCCAAGAAATGGGGAGTCTGAGGCTGAAAATGTGAAGAGGCATTGGCTTGGGTTAAGAGTGAATGTCAAACAGAAAAAAATCAAGGACTGAGGGAAGGAAAAAGATTTCAAGAAATGAGATGTCAGTACCCTCAAAATATTCGTAGGTAAGACCTGATAGGAATTAACTCTACTGGAAATAAAGATTTAGAGGCGTTATGGGTTCCTGACAACTAAGATTAAAACATGGCAACATATGAAGGTTGCATCTACATTAGCAATTAGTGTGCACAGTTACGGCAAATCAGTAAAGTGAGAGTTGGTACTGAAGAAGCATATCCATCCTACAGTCACTCCTGCCATTTTACTTTGGACTAGCTTTAAAAAAATCAAAGATAGCTGAGTGCTGACAGAGGCTACGTAGGTAGGCAATGACATTTCTCTTGGGAATTACACAGCTCTGAGTAATCCTTCCTTGGCCATGACCTTTAAGCTTCATTTTGTATCATTATATAAATGCTTCCATTTGAGGGGGAGGGGGTGGGGGATGAAAAATGGCTCAGCGAAAACATTGTTTTTTTTCAAATGAGGATTTTCCAAAAGGAAAAAAAAAATTGTTAGAAGATTTTGACTGGTTCTAATCCTCATGAGATGATGGCTGTTAGTCACTAACCTAAATGACACATCTACACTCAGAAAACAAAAGATCATGAGGTTGAGTAAACGCAGACAGCAGCAGACACAAAATGGCGTCACCTAGGCAAAAGCAATTCCTTCTGTTCCTCAACTGCAAAACAAAGCACCACTCAGTTATGGATCCCAACAGTTGTTAGCTTAGGCAGTTTGTATTTTTACCACTTTGGTAAGTCAGCGTATCGGGTGCAGGTGGCCAGACTTTGGCAGCATGGCTGCAGGGGCTCTGCCCTAGGCCAGTCACGACTGGTTCCAGCTGGCCCCAGTGGCCAGCCTGGCAGGGCACAGCCATGCCCCTCAGTGCCTATGTGGCGCCTTCACCTCCGTGAAAGCATCCTTAAGGAAGGGCAGAAAAACACCTGGTAGCTGGCGGCAGAGAGCAAACAAACACAAACCAGGAGCAGCCGGGCAAACACCAAGGGCAGAGAGGGGTGGAGGTGCTCCCAGTGCTGGAGCAGAGACCCCTGTAGCCTGCCAGAGAGGCCACAGTGGAGACGATGTCCACCCTCCAAGCAGGTGGTTATTTCCTGAAGGATATTTCCTGTGGAGAGCCCATGTTGCATCAGGGAACAAGTGTGAGGAGGAAGGAGCAGCAGAAAGAAGCTGTTACAGACTGACCGCAGCCCCTGTCCCTGACTCATCCTCCCCCATGCTGCTTGGTGGGGAGAGGAGTTGGGTGTGAAGGAGTAAAGTTGAGTATGTGAAAATTGGGGGGTGGGGGTGTGGGTGTGGGGAAGGTGTTTTTTTATGTTTTTGTCTTTGTTTCTTACCATCCAACTCAATTTTAATTGACAATAAATCAAATTACTTTTCCCAAGTGGAGTCTGTTTTGCTCAGAAGTCAGTGGTACAGGATCTCCCTGTCGTCATCCTGACCCATGAGCTTTTCCATCCCATTTTCTCTCCCTGTTCTGTTGAGGGTGGGGAGTGTAACAGCAGGTTGGTGGGGCAAGGTTAAGCTACCACAGTCACTTAGTACTGCCTCTCAGTTAGAGAACAATGAATTTTTCTTGGTATTGAGTTTCTCTGATGCTCCCTTTAGAATTAAACCTAGCATTTGATTTTTAAAAAGTGACCCATGCTTTTGCTATCATTCCCCATCTTTAGTGAAGTGGAAACCTAATCTTGGAGACACTTGCTTAGTGCAGGAGTGATTATGTCATGTATTTCATGCTGGACTGGACTCTCTCACTGTGAATGAGCCACCTTCTAGGGCATACCCTCATTTGAGATTCATTCAAGGGAACTGCGTAGTAACACTGGTGGCAAACAGCAATACCACAGAAAAAAGCACTCACAGAAATTTTCCATTGTTTCTTGACCCAATGAGGATACGGTGTTCTGACTCCTCCCGAGAGATCCTCCCGTGGAACCATGGCATCTTTTCATGGGCTGTAGTGGCAATCAACTTCTCCAGCTGAGGCTTCTGACTAATGATAGCTTGTTCAAGAGCATGGCCCTAGAGAGTGGTAAAAACACAGTCAGACAGTCAAGCTGTCTTCTGCAATGAAAATAGGACAGGTAGACTTCCACTACTGGATTGCTTTTGGGACATCCAAGATTGGAACATATTTGTTGTATGCGAAGAAAAGATCTGGTTGCTATAAAGATACTAAACCAGAAACTAACATAGTGTAATCCAATCATCACAAAGCTGGGATTTTTCCATCAACTCTGAGAAATGGAAGGAAAATTAACCAATAATTTAAGCCCTTAATATATCAATATTTTAATGGAAAATTACATCCTATTTTTATGCTAATGAGACATAGCTAAATATACTTAGTGTCACTCTGAGATGTCTTAACATAACACCATACTACATATCCTACAGCAGTTTACTGAAATAAACTGAACATGCTTTGCATTGTTGCAGCATGTCTATGTTGAAGACACCAATGCAAATTTCCCCAAATCAGACAGGACAGTCCCAATTTTAGATTAAACTATGTTAATATTTTAGGTATAACTCAGACACTTCTGTATCCATCTACAGCCTTTCACTTCTAAATTTGGCCCAGAATCTGAGGGCAAAACACCCTAGTTTCATCAGTTTTCAACCTGAGTACATGAACTTCCATCTAGATTGGGCTCAGACTCATCAGAAAAAACTGCAAGCCTCAGTACTTGTAGTTAATATAGCATAAGTTTCAGGCTTTTCCAGTTTGGGCATTGCTCCACATATTTTACAGAGAAGAACACATAGGGTTACTTGCTAGTACCAAAAGAGATGAAAAACCTAGCATAAATCCATGACTTTATAATGGTAACTCGTGGCATCCCAAGCTGAAATAATATTCCTGTTGTAGCCTCCTGCACTAGTGTTTCCATGTTAAGATTGGCTTCTTCACAGTCA
>NW_009259786.1:1935544-1956562 GCF_000687185.1 Egretta garzetta | reverse complement strand
CAGTGCTTTGCAGTTAAGAAATCAAGTTCTGTTTTGGACATAATCTAAATAAGCATCACAGAAATAAGGCCAGCTCAGAGGGGAGGATGTAAAACCACACACCATGGTGCCATGCCAGCCTACACATCAATCCAAAAAAACTCAGAATCAAAAGCAATCAAACCATTCCTGTATCTTGTTCCATTATATCAATTTTTTGCACATGTAGAAATCTGGTGACACAAGTTAGTGCAGTGGTAGAAAAGGCTATGCTAATCCAAGACGTCATAAAAGTCCCCAGTTTTGTAAAATTTCAGGAAAACTACACTTACGGCCAAGTTACTGCATGTATTTGGGGGAAAAAAACACGCACTCTTTGAAACTCTAAACAACTATGATTCCATTATGAAAAAATACTACGTAGCAGCAACAACAGCTGGAAACAAGAGCTGCAATCTCTTTTTCTCCTAACTCAAAGATCACTTTATGGCAAAATCAGCCTGGATTTACCTGCAAATTCCAAGTTTGTTTGACATACTCTCTGATGAGGTTCTCTTTTAAATCTTCAAAGGGTCCTGTTTTGGGTTCAACACCTGGTGGTCGGTTGAAAGGTTTTCTCAATAGACAGATAAGGCCATCCGCTTCCTCTGAGGTATGAGCCGCTCAGCTCCCTCTCAATTGTATAATGATGAACCTTCCTTCCGTGGGCCAAGGATAAGGCAAAGCCTCCCAGGTAATTCCGGCTTTGGCGGAGCAAGTATAGTCCATCACTCAGTCCTCCTTGCATCAGATACTCCTCGGCTTCTTCACGTGTAATATTGCCAAAGAAGTACGGCAAATGGTTAGCAGGGTTCGCCGTGTTGGAAGCCATGTTTTTCTTTTCCAAGTAGCAAACTTAGTATTTTAAATCTGAAAAACAATGATGGAGACATGAGTATCAGTTGGAAAAAAGAGGATAAACCAGTAACATGGCAGTTTACATGTGGTATGTCAGTAACTCATTTTAAAAAAATTTTCGGACGCAGATCACCTTTTTGTTTTTGTCTTGTTCGAAGTTGTCTTTCTAAATCCCAGTAGAAAGCGTCTCCCTATTATATAGTAATATAAAAGTTTCCTATAACTCCTTCCCTCTCTGCTCCTTTGCCTAGCCATATAGAGGGCCCGACATGACTTGCCTGAATGCCTCTATTCATCCCTTCATACTGGCTTTGAGGTGTTTCCCAATAAAATGAAATAGATTCAGTGAGAACAGCTTTTCATTCCAGGTTTGTGCCATTATAATTTTGCTTATTAAGAGTAGATTATGCCAGTATGTGGGCTGAGTATGGACAAAAGTCCTATATAAAACCAGTTAACATTCCTCTCCACAGAGATTTATGGATTTTTTTTAATGGTCAGAAAAATAAAAAAAATTTAGTGTCTGTTTGAACAGTTTTAATTTCAAACAGCTTATACTGAAAAAATACGAAGGCACACTACCAGCAAAACCAGAGAAGAGAATCAAGTTCAGCATCTCTGAAGAATAACAGTGACTATAACATAAGCGGCTTCAATTCTTGTATTCTTAATTTAACAATAAAAATAACTTCATTATATTTAATATATATCTTATATGTAGTTAAGATATTATATGATTATCTATTTTAATACATAATAGATTTTTAAAAAAATGCACAAGGACTCTATAGAACTCTAGCTACAGGAATACTGTTCCTTCTTGTGTCTTGTCTTCCCTGACTTATCCCAGCCTCTAACCTACATCGTCAGCAAAGAAATTTATTTTCATTAAATCCCATGGCAGATTTACACTGCCTGGACAGCTAAGTATTGTGCTGGAATTACTTTTGTCTCTTTCAAGGTACTGAAGAGGAGACATCAAAACACAAAAACTGAATTTGGTTTATTATTCATAGTAGTGAGATTTAAGTGACTATCTACTGGATACTGGAGGAATACCCCAGCTACCTGCTGATAACATTTAAGTGGATAGGAATTGAATATATTGACACCAATGAGACCTGTATTCTTGCAAGAGTATTTGCAAGCTCTTTTTTTTGTCACATGAAGTGGTCCACAACTGCAATTACTTATATAATCGCAAGTTCACCAGTCAAGTCATTAATTGTTTCCTGCAACATTATGTTTTTTTCATATACTTTCTCCTACAAATGCTTCCCCAGTCCAATCACTGTTTAATCAGGACTGGCCATAGACTGTTATGTCTACAGTTTATGGGGCATAAGCAAGAAGGAACTCCATTTAGGAACAATTCAACATCTTCTTTCAGTCTAGAAAGAAAGGAAAAATCCCACTAAGTATTCTTGCCTGCGCACCTGTAAAATGACTATCATCTGAAAAATTATTTTCAGAGAAATAATGAAATGCTGAATAAAACTAGCAGTATGCCCTTACGTTCATGTTATTTGTGTGCATTTTTCCTTAGGAAAAAACAGTTACTGGTTTAAGATCATGTACTATGCTCAAGTTAATCTTTCTGGCATTTTTGTTGACAAAATGTCCTTCTACTTGCCCATTTAAATGTCTCAGTTCTGAGAATTCATACTCTTAACTGAAATAATCTAGTAATATCTTTTGTTTATTAATTGCAAAAGAAAGCTGTAACGGAAGAGACAGAAGAAGGCAGCCTTCAGTAAGTCACCACGAAATATTGATTCTGCATAAAATACTACGCAAAATGACAATTTTGACTGTACCAGATGAAGACAAAGACAGCTTTCCTTAAGCAGAATGCATTACTTCAGTAATGTAAGCAGGGCCAGAGGATTGTAATCAATAGTACAAGATCCAGTTGGAGGCCAGTTAATAGTGTTAGACCTGGGGTCGGTACTGGGGCCAATGCTGTTTAAGATCTTCGTTAAGGAGGTGGACAGTGTGTGCTGAGTGCACCCTCAGCAAGTTTGCAGATAATACAAAACAGGAAGTAGTGGCTGAAACACCATAGGGTTGTGATGCTATTCAAAGGGACCTGGAAAGGCTGAAAAATTGCGCTGAGAGGAATTTAATGAAGTTCAGCAAGGGGAAACATCTGGTGGAGCAGACTTTCACCCTCTGGAGCCTCTGCCTTCCTGGTTGAGCAGCCATAAGGGGCAGCCCCTGACACCACTGTAATGTCACTGGGGAGCAGCCGTGACAGCCCCTGACCTCGCTGCTTTTCAGCAGCAGCAGCCTCTGTGTCTGCGCATTTTGTCCAGGGCTCCTGTGGCTGCACACGCAAGGTGTGCAGGCTCCAGCAGGACCTTTGGCTTCCTCTGTCAGCTTTGGCATGAGGAGAGCAGCAGGTCTGGGTGCTGTGAAAAGGCAGCCCCTTACAGTTCTCCTCTCTTCTCTGCCTGGCTATGTGGTGCTGTGGGTCCCAGGACTGAGCATGATAAGAGTGCCAGGGATGTCAGTAACGGTGAAGACTCTCAGCAAGTTCTTCCACCTTCCCTGACCACCTCCTGCATCTATCCTGTGCTAGCCTGGTGGTGTCTGGGGGAGAGCATGGGGCTTGACGGTCTTGGGTGTGCCAGCTCTTCTCCCAGGGCTCCCTGACAGCTTGCCAGAACCTGCCTCAGGTATCTCCCCTGACCCAGCCTGAGCACTGGGGAGGTACCAAGCAGATAGGGGATTTCCCTCCAGCTCTCCATCTCTCCCTCCCTGCAGCCCACCTCCAAGGGGGCACAGAGATGGGGGCACAGAGACAAGGGCACATCCTAGCACAGCCCCAGCACTGCAGCTGCTGCTTTCCAGCCTGCAAGGAGAGCCTTCGGGAGGTCCTTGCCTTCCCTCTCCCAGAGCCTTCTGGGGCTTCCTTGCCTTTTCTACTACTAGCACCAGACAACCTCCAACACTTGCATGTCTCTCTTTGCAGGACATGGTGTCAGGCACCAAGGAAGCCATAGGGGAGAGAGATTCTGCTGCGAGGGACAGCAGCACAAGCCAGCTGCCCCCAGCAGGGCTGGTGTCAGTCTCTTCCCAAGTGCAATAGGATGAGAGGAACTGGCCTCAGGCTGTGTCAGGGGAAGTTTATATTGGATATTAGGAAAAATTTCTTCATCAAAAAGATTGTTGAGCACTGGAACAGGCTGCCCAGGGAAGTGGTTGAGTCATGGTCCCTGGAGATATTTAAGAGATGTGTAGTTGTGGTGCTTAGGGACATGGTTTAGTGGTGGACTTGGTGGTGTTAGGTTCACAGCTGGACTCAATGATCTTAAGGGTCTTTTCCAACCTAAATGTTTCTAGGATTCTATGATTCTATGATTCTATTAATCTGAAAGTCATTACAAATATGGGGGCTTTGAATGCTGTAGTTCCTGTTTCCTTCATTCCTGTTTACTTGTTTCCCTCAGACACCCCCATGTCACCACATCATTCTTTTTTACTGCACTCTGCACCACTGATACTGCTGGTTAGGAGATGAATGTACAACATCCCATCTCCGGCAAAATGCGCCTTGAAGGTAGGCTCCAAGTCTTCAATCTCACTTTGGGGAAGTGTTAAAAAAACCCAGATTTGCTGTTAGGTTTTCAGTAAGGAAAAAGCTTAAATCATGTTCCACCACAATTAAAACAAAACAACAGTTGCTACAATTTGTATTCTGTGTGAACCTTTGTTGTCCTCAACAGCAGAGGCAGCTGGGACATGGAGGGCACAGTTGCCAAATGTTAATCCAGAGACCGCAGGTTTCCATTGGCATATTGGTAGGGAAGTTAGCCTGGTGACAGACACACATGGATGCATGGATGGATGAATGACCCACACTGGCTCTTCACCAGCACCATACACCTAATTTGGAGAAAAGGGCAAAATAATCCCATACAACTCACATGCCAAGAATGGTACTGCACTGCTGTACCTGTTTAAAACACCTCAGTAATATTGTAGCTAACAAAATTCAGACAGAAAAATGCCAGCACACTCTTTATCTGTGAGGGCATTTTTTTTTCATGAAAGTACTTCATGAAAGTTCCTTTTCCCCATACCTTTCATTCCAGACTAAAAAATAATGTTTGTACCTTCATGTCTAAAAAGGATAAAGAACTTCAGAATGAAATTAAGAGCTAACAATCTAGAAGTGGGTTGGATGGTGGGGAGGGAGGGGAAACTCACATCCCCTGGCTACAAAAGATCCTCATGCAATGGCTACTGAAATTAAAATTCACTTTGGCTTTATTGTATTTCAGACACAGCTACTCCTTACAGTATTGTTTGGTCTCAGAGGAGTCTCAGTATTTCCTATGTACTTTTCAGGATGAGTTGCCCAGACACAGGTTCTCTTTGGTGGACTGCTTTTTGTGTAATCTGTAATGCCAAGTTTTTCCACTGCTGACAATTCAGCATGTTTATGAGTATTAAAATAAATGTTGAAAAAACTCATATATACTCACTAAGAAGCCACAGCACACACAGAGAACAAAAGTGATAGCTATGCACGCAAAAGGACCAACAGCCATGGAGTAAAATCTCTCTACACTTTCTAAAACATGTTCCAAACCACTCTCCAAAGGGGGAGTATGTATAGGCATACCACGTTAAATTGAACTACTCAGATATAGAAAGCAGAGGAGGTGGCACATCAGGACGTTCATTGGGTTTTAAATGTCGACTGTAAATCTGACTAAATGCTCAAAAAACTAGACAGCACTGAGCTTTATGCTGCTGTTCCAGCAGTGCTGTTGTTACCAAACTTAGATTTGAAAATAGTTCAAGTATAACTAGAAAAGGCATAGCCACACCTCTGGGGTCACCTGTGGATAGACAGCAGTAAGGTTGAAGCTGGTATCTGCCCAGTCTGAGCTGAGACACAGCATTTTTGTGGAGGGTCCTCACCTGCACGCTCATTGTTCAGACAGTGGGACTAGAACTGGTCCTTGTTACTTCTTGATGGAGCTTGAATTTTAGTGACCCTCCACTGTCTGACGTGTTAACATGTCAGGGTGTTGGCCTGGAGTCTCTTACTATGCACTGGCTGCACTTCTACACACAGTTTTGCAATTTCCTTTAAAGCCCATTACGATACATTTTATGCTAGGAGGAAATAATCTGTTATCCTGAACCGTCAGGTTCAACTCTGCAAGTGAAAGGGTGTGAGTTTTGACAAACTCAGCTTTTGTATGTTTCTTTCTAGTAGAAGAGTTATGGATATTATGTCTAGATTCAACAGTTAGCTTTGTTAATGCAATTAGAGTTTGTGGATTTGAGTCAGAACTTCACTCAACTAAACTGAAGTACACAGAAATGTCACCATTGTAAACAGGTATAGCTCTGCTGAAACAAATACACAAATTTAACTGTTGCTAAAGATTTTTCTTTTAAGGGCTGTTTGCTTCTTATTGAGTGACCTAGGGAGGTTTTTTTGTGTTTGGGGTTTTTTTTAAGTTGTATTTAAACATGGCCAAAGAATAGAAATAAAAGATTTTTTTAATAAAGGGTTTAATTAAAATTCCCCAAAGATATTGGCTGCTGTAGAAGCCATTGAGATGAATTTTATATTGTTATTTAAAGACATAGATTGGGTTTTGTCCTCCTCTTCATACTCTTTGACATAAAACCAAACTCCTTCCCCCTGAAAAAGTATCAGCCCTGTTGGCAAATACGCTAAGCACAGTGAGTGACTCAGCACCATGTCAACACAGGGGTAGAAACATTGGGCAAGCGGTTCAACCATTGTTTGCTGATCAGTTACACAGCTCCATCGGACCCATTTTTTAGAAACAAACACTGTCTAGAAACTTGCAAAAAAGGAAAAATCATTTTTCCTTTCAATCCTCTTTTCCTTTTCAACTTTAATTGCAACTAATGAACAGCATGCAAAGCTCTCCTTGAAACAGCAAACTGCTCTGTCAACAGGCCTAGTCTCCTATGAATTCAAGGAATAACCCAGGCCTCTCCTATTAACTTGCATTTGCTCCATCTTCCAAAATTCTCACAAGCACCAACTCAAGTACCCTAAGACTCCTCCTCATCCATTAACTACTGGATAGCAGAGAAACACATGCTGCAGCTATGCATTTACTGTTTGCAGGCTTAGAAAAATGGGCACATGTTGAACTCGTGCTTTCATGCAATGAAGGTACTGTGTTGGCTCTGGGCACATTTTTTCCCATAAAAGATTGATCAGACTATCCATGAGACCCTCTCCTCTGAGAAATAAGGCCAAAAGTAAAAAGCTATCAGGGAGACCGTGACAGGACAGTGACTGCATGAGCCAGTTTCTTTAGAAAATCATGCAAAAATAGTTGAAATGTGATCTAGCCATTCACAGCAAATTCTCTCAAGTACAAGAAATAGCACAAACACCAAAGTAGACTCTGTATCCCAGCAGGACAATGGCACAGATGGGCAGGTAAAAACATTCTGAAGAAACGGTAGTTGCAGTGCAGTCTTTGAGTCGTAAAAAGTAGGTGTCTGTCATAGGTCTGTGTTCAGACATCTTGGATTCCTTATTGACACTGTGACCTCTGCTAGCAGCAGTCGTGTCACATGCCATAAATACCATACATGCCACAATCTCCAGTTTGTGAAGAGACTTCATTCCAGCACAGAGAATGACTCGGCTGCAGCAACTTGCATAGTTGCAGGACCGAATTGCTTATGACATCCCAGAATTGCTCAGAACATCTGTTCAAAAAGTCATCATTCCTTGATAAACTTCAGTCACAACAAAACATTAAAATACATCTCCTCTTCAAGGTGCTAGATGCTCTGAGCTAAGGGCATCATGAAGACTTCTTATAATTCTGAGACAAAGACTGTGGGCAATAGTGCACTTTTGGCACAACACTTTTGGCTCCTCCACAAGGAGATTAGAACTTTCCTGGTAGAAACTTTGACAACGATTTGAATGAAACGGCAGTAAAAAGGGCTGTTCCAGGTGCAAGACTGGTTTCTTTGACTTTGCTTATTATACCTAAAAAATGACTTCCCAAAAGACAACAAGAAACAAACATAAGTACAGTCACCCCAGCTCTTAGAAGCCTATCAACATGTTCTACATGCTTCTCACTGGGGCCAAAATGTGAGAGAAAAAGTAACACTTTGTATGTTTAGACATGCTGCCTATGCCCTATATTAGAGTTATTCACATCTCATCACAATGAGAACAATGTAAGTGCCATTGGTGATGGTTCCCAAGAGGACAGAAACTCTTTTAAGGCATGCTGCATGCCTGTTGCCAAAACCCGGAGTACAAACAAATGTTCTATTGACTTAAAAATAACCAGTAAGAGACTTTTGTTTTACGATGCTCTTGAGATACAGTGTTCACTACAAAACTTCTTCATGTCATTAGCATTTGCTGAAGACTTGTTTGGAGTTTTGAGTTCACACAGATCAGGAAGTCCATGAACACGAGCCAGCTCATACAGAGGTGACTTAATCCTTCCATTCTCTACAACAGTTAAACCAAAACCATACAGCCTTCCACGGTTACCAAATATTTATGTGTAAAACTAAACAGGCAACAAATATAGATAAAACTTCAAGTTCTTTCCTGAGGATTATCACTTCTCACAAGAAGGCAAAGCTACAGCCCATCGGTGACCTCCTCAATGAAAATATATGTCATTATATGCCATATATAAAATTATCACATGCTACTCCTGTAAAATAGCAATTAAAAGTTTGTAATTAAATTATGAAAAATATCAAGGCAATATTTTGGGAGGAATACTAGAATACTAGAAACTTCCAATGCTGGGTAAACGCTGCATGGTTTCAGCTACTGACCATTCTCACTCTGCTACTTCAACTTAAAGTTTTACCTGAAATGGAAAAAAAAAATCAGTAGACTGATTTTATAAAAATTTGCTTCTACAGAAACCTGCATTTCACAGATCTGTAAGTACAACTCTCACACTCTCACATCTGATTTTATTTTCTCATAATCCTGTAAGTTTTAGTCAAGATGTTGGCTAAATGTGAAGTTAAAAGAAAAACAAACTATTTTCTTCACTTTTTTAAAAAGATGTTTCTACACTACACCTAATGCCTTTCTGTCATGGGTGCATTTAAAAATGTTGTTCCTTTTCACCATTTTAGTTCCTAAAACAGAGAGGGGAAAGAAAATCCAGTGGTTGCAATTTAGACGAAATGGCAGTGGCAGTGATGAGGGCCTAGCTCTTAATTCTTCAGAACGTAATATGGAGAAGTTCAAGGCTCAAACAAAAAGAAGGCCTGCAACAAAAAGCTTATAAAATATGGTGATGCCTCAATTATGACCAAAAGAACAGCAGCAGGATCCTTATGATCTCTTAGATTTCACAAGTGATTTATTTATGTTTCAGTTATAACCCTTTATTTATAACTGATTTACTTCTGCAAAACAGGCAAGGTTTCTCCACCATGTCTAATATATGAATAATATTCAGTGTGTAGCAACATTAGGAAATGTTTGGGTTGATGTAGTGTCCCATAGACAGGCAAGTAGCCAAATATACACACAAAGCATTAGATAATGGTTAAAAACTTCTTAAGTATTTTGGCAGGATTTCTGAGTTTGAGATGGGTGTTCTCCATGAACTTTCAAAAACTGTTCTTGTTGACTTTCAAAATGTTGCCTTCTTTTTGGGCATTTAATACCCTTCTAGGGTACCAGTAAGAGAGTCATAAGATGTGTTTGGATTCACGCTTTTCTCCTCCTCTAAATTCCTCCAGGAGGCAAATAATGCTGAGGTTGTCAAGTTGGCACAGAAACAAATGTGAGGCTGTAAGATGGAAATTAAGTCCTGAAGGCCTGAATGTAAGGCTTTACCCTTGAGAGGGCTGAAGGAAGCGCAGCTGGTTACCTGAGAGATGAACTTGAACATAAGAGGGTCTAAAGTGCAACTTTTCCCATAGCCATTAAATTTGACTTTTAAGGAAGCTACAAATGCACGCAAATATTAAGGTTATCTTACATGAAAGAAAAAAAATATTATGCAAATACATAGGAAAATTAGGTACCCACTTCCCCTCAGGTAGCTTCCCCATCAGTGTTGCAGACAAAAGGAACTCCAGACATAACGCAAGAGTTTAGTATCTCACACATTTCATGTACGCAGGGAAGTGGAACATTCTTACAAAACAGAGGAGCAAAACTCAGGAAAACTGACCTGGAAGGTGTTAGAAAGAACCTGTGCTGACCATACTGCTACCCTTAGCTTGCTTCTCTCTCATGTCTTATACTTAGACAAGGATAAAGGTAGAATAATTGTTTTGTTGAAAGGTTTGCATAGCAGTGTTACTGAGGTACTGGTCACTCTAACATAAAAAATTATTAATAGGAGTTTGAATCTTTCTACAAAGACTAAACAGGAATGTGGAAGGAGACTTAGGGACAGTTGATTGATGAGTTTACTTGTCCAACTCTGATGAGTAAAAGGACTGAAATGTGACAAAAGATCAAAAGCCATGTAAGTAGTGAAACAGTATTCTGAATAAGCTCTTTTTTTGAACAGTTACTTTTTCCCTTCCCTTGATTTTCAAAGTAGTATTCTCTAAATAATGTATGAAAGTAAAGAAGTTTAGAGCAAGTATCTTTTGCATCCAAAGTTGTAAGGCTCACTAGATAGCATAGAATGATGCAAATACTCTGACTGAAACATTTTGTTCTAGCACAGGGTGATATTTTAAGCACCTAGCTTGTAACTTCAACAGTTCTCTGGGCATACACAGGAAAAAAACAATTAGCATAATCTGAATATGCATTTTTTTCTAATATCCTTGTTTAATTAGGATTCTTGGAATCAAGAGGTGTGCCTCTGTGAACAGAACTACAATTTTTCATTCCCTGACTCTTTTCTACATTTCCACCTTATGTAGCACCTAAAAGCTGAAAGGAATAGAGCATGCATAGAATTAGAAATATACATTGGATGGTGACTTCATGTAGTATATTAAATATTTTGGTGCTTTCAAGATTTAGTATAATCTTAATGGTATACTCCAAACCGATGTAAATTCTGACATAATTACCATCAAGGTGTCATAAATCCATTGTTATTGCCTCGCATTTAAAGCAGATATTTACATTTTAATAGCATTTTAACAAATAAAATGGATTTAAGCAATTGTTCTATTCTCATTTCTTCACCTTTAAAATCACCTTCCAGTCTGCCTAGGCAGTTCTTAATTTGATTCATCAGATTACCTTTAAATGCCTTCTTTACTTTCCTGCATAAACATGAAGATCTAATTTCTACCCAGACCTTAGGAGAGGAATTTTTATGAGAAAATTATGCAGAAATAAAGGAAGAACACAGTAAATGCTTAAAAGTAAGTCATTAGGGAAGGAAATGAAGCAGAATACCATTTTCTCAATTCATTCAAATGAACTAGAGTTTGATCGGGACACTAGGGTGAATTTTCTGACCTACTGAAAAGAAACTGAAATCTTACTTAATTCAGCTGGTAACACTGATGATTTTTACAACTTTTGTAGGCAGTGACATCTCCAAACAATGTCCCACTCATCATACTGGCTGCATGCTGATGCCTAAGGCCAACTGTCTCAGCCTCCACCTACTGCGTCTGTAAACAGCTTACAGCCTACAGCAACCTGTCCATCACTCATGCTTGGGCCTCCTTCTCCAAGTGTTTTCTCCAACTTCTCCATGAGGAGTTTTCCTCATACAGTTGAATGCCTGTCTCTGATCTCTGCATCCTTTTGCTGACAATCTAAGCATTATGCTGCACTGTTTTTACCCCTGCACTTCAGACTCTGAAACATGCCTTCTTTAATCTCCAGAGGCTTTCCTGTTGTTCCAGACACACTCCTGGGCAATGCTAACAGATACACAAAGCACATCAGTCAGCTTTTAACCAAATTTCACTTTTACTATTCCTTCAACATTGGTCTCTCTCCTTAGCACTTTTATCAGACATACCTGTCTTGGGTGCCGAGTTCCATATTTTACTTCAGTTTCAGAAGTATTTTCTTTCTTTCCGATATTACTGATTTCTTGCAATGATTTTAGGATAACTACAGGGTTCCTGCTAGGGTTTTTAAACATTACAATGCATCCTTTAATAGAACTGTAGCTTAATTAAAGTCTGTGTGGGAACAAATAGGGAATGTGGTAGCTTTGGGTCCAGAATATTGCTGGGGAGTTCATAGCCTGCGTGTAGTAACACCATCAGTGACCTGTGGGATTGTCCAATCTGTGGCAGGTTTTGTGTGTTCTCATGATTCTGAAAGTTAGTGGCCTTGCTAGCTCCTTTCTCAGCTTAAGAGAAAACAATGTTTGCCCTTATTCATGTAAATCCTCAGCATTTTTATGGAAAACACTGTTTATCTCCCCTCTTGTAGCAAAGAGTTATTCATCCAAAGAACTAAAAAAAAATCACAGACACACCTAAAATTATATTAGGTTCAAAAAATTGTGATTTTAGAAATATTTTTCTTTGGATTTGCTTTCCAGAGTAATTTTTATCAATACTGAAGACAGTTAGATAGATTTTTTTATCTCCCCTGAAACATGCCAGAAATGCCCTCATTTATTCTAAATTGCATCTGACATTCTGATATCAACAGACTACTCCAGGCACCCTAGCTATTGAAATATTTCCTGAGGAAATACTACTTGACTTGGCAACACTATTACTGCCCTATTATAAGGCAAACAGATGCTTAGAAAAAGCATCACAGTGTTCTTATGTTATTCAGAGGTTTCCTGTATTAGCTTTTGTATTGAGGTCACGGAGGGGCATTGATCACTAAAAAAACATTCTTCACTGATGCTAAGAATCTATTGCCTCTCTTCCACAACACCTTCCTTTTGGGACTCTCCTGTCTTTGGCAACCTTTTCACATGTCATAGTTTTCCTCTAAAGAGGTTTTTCTGCTTTCATCTTTTAAAAAACTCAGAATACTGGTAAAGAAAAAAAAGTACAAGACACTTATGGATTAGAATTATTCTTTCTCTGGCAGTAGAAACCCTATTATTTTCACATATATTTAAGAAAAACAGAAGTGGGGGGAGGGTGGAAGGTTTGGTTTTGTCTTTTTTTTTTTTTCCCTTTAGAATAAACTTTTTAAAAAAGCAACACAAAAATATCAACACTTCCTTCCACATCCTCCCCATGGTCTAGTAGTCATTCTCTTGCCTCCTTTTCCAGGGAACTCTTATACTGTCACAAACGTAACACTGCCTCTGACTAAAGAAGTCTCCTGCCAAAGCAAGCATTTCTGCCTTAAAACAGACAACATTGTTTGTATGGAACCCTGCTCCCTTTTGGGCAAAGTATTTTACTGTGATTGGTACCCATTAAACCACCAGGCAAAAAGTAGATGATGGGGATGAGCCAAGGTCCGAAGGAAAGCATTCAAGATATTCCAGGCAGACCCTTCTCTAACCTCCCTTCCTCCTGCTGTGACTAGGTGTGGACGAACTTCTCTGGGTCTGGCAGACCTTCACCCACACCAGCTGTGGGCTCTGCGGTGACTATGGAGGAGCACAGGGATAACTGTTTCTTCCCAGTGCTGATGAAAAAAAGCCTGGGTTGGGGTGCAGTTACAAAAGCCTTTCTCAGGGAGCCCAAAACTACCTCTGAATACTTCAGGCACTACTGAGCTAGGTTACATAATACATAAAGTTCCTTTCTGGTTTTGTTTCAAGTTTAGTGCCTTTACAGAAATATCATAAAAAGTAAAACTCCTCTACGTACCTCAGAGGCTACTACAGCTGCACAGAACAAATTGTGAAATGAACTTATAAAGTTAGTAAAAATGTGTGAAGAGCAAAACAAAAACATTGTCAGCCTGCTTGCAAGAAGAATCACTAAAAATAGATGGAACTGCCGACCCAGTGGCCTGGATATTTTCAGGTTGAAAGATACAGTGATATTAAGTGTGTGAGCATAGCCTGTTTCCAGGTGGAATATGTTCTTATTTTTACAGAAGAATTTGTACAGAGACAGCTGTGACAAAACTGTTATGGACAAGATAGCACAGTAAAACCAAGACACATTAAACTGTCACTAAACTTTCACAACAAATTACTCCAAAATCATCTTCAAGGTTCAGTACTGTCAATTGTTTTTTACAACCCGGAAAGAAGATGTCAGAAGAAGCAGATCTACCAGAATGTTGTACCAACAACAATGTTGAACCAAAATGTTCCTCATTTTCCAGGAAGGCAAAACCTGGAATATCTGGCCAATTTCCAAACACACACAAAAAGAGAAAACTGCAGCCCTGAGCGCAGAGCTGGTGATACTGTGGATGTTTATTACCATGAGAACTGAGAAAGACCCACTTCATTCAGAAGGATCAGGCCCCAAGAGTGGATAGATGCACAATCCATAACTTTGTTTTTCATTTGTTGCGGTATTTTTAGTAAAATCTCTGTTAAACAAGACATCTCTCAGAACTAAGGCTTCATCAGTTCTAGAAGGAAGTCACCACTATCAAACAGAAGATGGAAGAAAAGTAATACCTCCCTCTTGAAAATAAAAGATATCCCAGAATAAGTTGAACATTATTACAGCAGTCTCAAAGGTTGAAAGACATCACTCATAAACCAAAATGCTTCATGTTTCATTCAAAATTTGGGATAAACACCACTCTGGTTTTACTAGTGGGCAGACCCAAAAGATACGTTTGTTTTTTGGTTCCAATAAGTATACTAATTTAATTTTTTTCTTAACTAGTTGTTTTGTTGTCACAGGCTGACATTTCCAAAGCTATTATGAGGCTATGAACTCCCCTTCTTTGTGCAGCTTTGCCTGTCTCTACTTAGTTCCTGGTCTAGAGGCTAAGAGGCTACAAATATAGGTAACGATCTCAGTTTCTCAGCCATGAATATTAGCAGTTGAGTATTGTTAAATGAACAATGAACCAAGAGCATTTGGCTCCCCTTATATTTCATACACTTCTCTGAAATGTGTTGCTCTATCTCTAGGATTGCTAAAAACTGTTGCTGAATGGATGCCTCAATGGACTGGCCTTACTGTGAGTTAGAGTGGCAAAATTAGGCAGGTTCCTCTTTCAGACCAACATTATCTGTCTTCTGAAACACTCTGCCGTGTCCTGATGTATATAAAGTACGGAAGTTATTGCAGGAACAAAAATAACTTGCTTTTCAGACTCCTAGAACAGGCAAGTTTCCACAAAACTGATCAAGACTTCTCAGTGACACTTTCTAGAGTCTATAAAAACTGTGCCACGTTACTTTATTCTTTGAAAAGCTCCTGGTAGGAGGATATAGCAAGGTTAGTGTGCTGTAGAGGCACTGTAACTGACAATGGCTCATCTCTTGCTGGCAATTACACTCAGAAAGATTTCACACCCACAGAAGTATGGAAGAAAGGACAAGCATTTTTATTTTTTTTTTTTTTTGAAAGGAAGATGTGATACTAGCTCACACAGCCAGACTGCCAACATTAAGAATCAGTTTCTTAAAATCTGTGTAGCAGTGTTCTGATTAGGAGCCAGATGAAAGGAAGGCTTCTCTCCAAAAATAGTATCCTCCAGCAATGGAGCTCTTCCTTACTAGCTTTTGTGAGGACACATGTACATAGGAAAGGCAAACTGCATAGCAAAAAAACTCATGCCAATTAGTGCATCAGTGAAGCAGCGGTGCAGAAAAGACTATGTCTGCAGCCTCTCCCCGTATCACCCTCTATCCTCAGGACAGGCAGCCCAGCTAAAGCTCAATAAAGAAGGGATCAAACGGTCTCTTCATGGGCAGGAATCACTTTAAGCCAGCAAATGACTGCTCGGAATAACTGTAACCTCACCTCTCATAAAACATGAGAATCCTTCACCTCCCCTCCCACAGAGGAAGGCTACTCACAGCACCTGTACCAGTGAAATACTCTTGACAAGGCCCGCTTATCACTCTGGGCAGAGAGAGGATGCACCTGGCCTCAGCCTGTTCTGGGCCAACAGGCAGTATTTCCCTAGCTCTTGCATGACAAACTGCCAGGCTAGAAAAAAATAGCTTGCAGTTGGGCTTCTTCTCTCATCTTGTGCCCATTCTCTGCACAGCATCAGTGATTACATTGCTGAATGGTCCAGTTGTAATTGTCGCTTAGTTGCTACACCAGGATACCAAAAAGCTGCCTCCGTTTGATGAAACTTGTCCCTTTGGGAGTTGGAAGCAACTGGATTTCACGCTGGCAATGTCACGCCCTCCACACACCGCTGCTTCCAAGCGAACGCAGCTCAGGATCCTTTTCAGGAAGCAGGCTCTAGTGGGTTTGAATACACTCTTCCCTTACTGGATTTTTTGTTCCCTGCACTTCTGCAGGAGTATCTGCAAGCCAGATCTTTGTTGCACTCCCTGGATGAATAGAGTCACATAGTCATTCAGCTCACCTGAGACAGCATGAGATTTCTTACCAACTGCACATGACAACTGAGGACAGAGCAGTCACTCAAAGTCTCCCTCCATGCCCACGTCGACTCTGGGGCGTCCTGACACATGCATGACCAGAACTGTTCAGAGCAATGCTCTTCCTCTTGATATTCATATTAAATAAGTCATCATTCTCAGAAACACACAAGATGGTCCACTATTCAAAAGATAGCTAATCCCATTATCTGATTCACAAAAATAATCCTTACTTAAACATCTTGCTTGCTTTACCAACTTTTGAGCAAAATACTGTGCAATTCATATATATTCTTTGAAATGCAGCAGTAAAATATAACACTTTGTTTCAAAGATGATGACATTAATGCTGTTTCCTTTACTTACATTTCAGATATTGGAGATTTTCACCATGCAAAAATCTTATTTTTTTTTTTCTTTTTTTTTCTTTTTTTTTTTTTTCATAGAATGAACCTGTTTTCTTGATTCAAGTTATAAAATTTGGGCTGAGTTGCCCAGCGTATGCACTTATCAATAAACAACTGCTTAGTACACTTACTAGCTTCCTTTTCTATGTTCACTCCAAACAAAATGACAAAAAGGATTTTCCAGTTTAAGTTTTCCTGTAATGTATTTTAAAAGAGTTTGGGGTACAAGGACAGGACAGAATTGCTTCATAGCAGGTTTCTAACCTCAGTTTTCCAATCTAGATTAAGAAATCAACTTTTCAGGCAATGCTACAAAAAAATGAAAAAAACGAGTTTCTAAAAAACATTAAGACATTGTTTTAAACTGAGCTTAATTACTCTCAAATTTGTAAAGCTAATTTTGAAATTGGCACTAGAATTTTTAAAAGCAGAACTACACCCTCAGTGGTCAGCAGCGGCACACATTTTAACATTTTAGCTATAGCACCCCATAAATATTCTATTACACTGGCTAAGAAGCAGTACACTGGCTTCTATATGTTCTAGAGTCTGTGGTCTTAAAAGTTTTGTGGTTTTTTTTTTTTTCCTTTCTCACTTACTTCATGATTTTATCCAAACAGGGGGAAAAAGATAAGAGAAAGACTATCCAAGAGGATAGGGATAGGCTGTAGGCTGGTGGTGATGACCCCTTGTCCTTCTATGCATTTTACTGAATCTGTTGCTTAAGATAAGGCTTTTTAAGTATTTAAAAAAAAAGAAAAGCTCGTTTTTTTTTTTTTTTACTTGATGGTGTTAAATATTTAGGCAATTGCCCATTTCCTTGGCACATATTCTACTCTAACACTTCCTGCCTGTGTTTTCTCTAGCAACCTCCAACCACAATTGTGGTTCCTGCCAACTTCAACTCCATCCCCAACCGATGAGTTACCTCATGGATTTACATGGCTGGATTTACATACCACAGTGCCACAAGTCTTACTTCTTTCCAAAAGCTTTTAGCACCTCACATCTTACCTCTACTGAGTGTCAGTGCTGAAAGATCCCTTGCGTTGCCTCCTTGCATTTAGAAAGGAAGAGAAGTCGTTGGACATATTGTCCATTCAAGACACCTGGCATCCCATGTCTGTTCTGAAGAACACTGCCCCGAAGCAAATTAGGACAAAGCTAGAGAAGTTACAGGGTAGTCCTAGGTGGTCAAACTAATACATTCCAACATCAGCTAGTTACAAATTAGTGAAAGCGCACAAACTATCTGTATCATACTCTGGTGCACTGGTTATTTAGGTTCTAATATTTTTTATTTTTTTATTAGTTGCTCTGGTTCCTGGTACAAAGGGAAGGCTTGTGGCATTTTGCGTATAATGAAGTCTCCTCAGACCATTAGGATCCCAGTGAGTTCTAAAACATTTTCCCCCTTTCTTTCCTTTTTATAACCACATTTTTAAAAGTGGCCATTATTGATTGTACAAGGACAGGAAGCTACAACCTAACTTTAACTTTGGAATGTAAAGACAAACCACAAAATTTTATTTTATTGCTTTGAGGCAGGTGATATTTTGTGTCAAACTGTACAAATATTTATCAATTATCCTTTCCTACAGCAAATCTTGGATTCTTTTGATGCAGGAGCATACAGGCTCCTTCACACTTCTTTCACTTGCAATGCTGATGTTTCCCCACCACCCCGACAAGCGATGAAGAAGTCAGTGGCAAAAGGTTTTCTTCTGCTTAATCGTCTGCCTCCACATTACCCTGGCTCGTGAAATCAAAACAACATCAGCTACATAACCTTTCTGCTGCAACCTTAAATTAAAGGAGGAAAATGCAAATACTAACCAAAACCTTTGTGATCAAATTATTTTTACTATGCTCAAAATAAGTATTAATAATTGTGTATTGTAACATCCTCTACCGCATACAAGAACAGGGAATGATCCTGCAAAGCCTAGGGCTTCATTTTCTCACAAGAGTGATCAAAGGGCTTAAATTAAACTGCATAAATTAATAATGTTTCTCTGTAAAAGTGGTGCAAATCTTAAGAACGTTTATCTGTAAAAACGTTTCTAGAAATGCCAACTGAGACACAGTGAGCTACCATTGCCTCCTCCCCCAAGATTTTCTTCTTTTTTCACATGCAAGCAAAGCTACTGTTAAATGGGATTATGAAACTGTTTCCCTGTAATAAAATGCTACATTTTTTCTCCTAAATTAGAAGTTAAGAAGCTGATCCTGCAAATCCTTGCAAGGTGAGAAGTTTTCATTCTTATGACTGAACCTCACTACTCACACTCACAAACGCCTGCAAGACCATCTTCAGCTTCTAAATAGGCACCTTAAATGGTACAAGCACTCTCGCCCCACTGGAGTAATTCACTTAAGCACGTGTTTACCTTTACGTAAAAAAAAAGTAATTGTAAATAGCTTATTGGAACGATTTTTCTGTAACTATTACTCACATTCAAAGGTAAGCATTGTATTCTTTGTAATTATGATATAAAACCAGACAAGTTCCTCTTTTCAGCAGTGTTATTCTAGAACCAAACACACACAGCTGAAAGCAGATTTTGGCACATCCTGTCTAATGTGCACACAAAAGATCCTGAGGCACCGATCTAAAAGTCTATAAAGCTGGAAAAAGAATGACACTACCTAGTATCTTCAGTGGATTCAGACACAAACACAATGTCTTAACAGTCATGATACTCAGACTCCTTGATTTCTGCTAAATACTGCTTATTGGAAAAGCACTGGGAAGGAAAAAAGAAGTGTAATTTTCAAAAAAAAAAAAATTATGATTGTGAGACCATAACCCCTGAAGATAACATACATTTCAGAAGTTACTTCTCCTACTTCCAGTGCTTCTGGCATAACAGATCCAAAAGGAAGAGATGGGAAACTAAGGAAAAGCCCCTACAAATTTTTTTTATTTTTTTCTTTTTGGTCATCGGTATCTTCAAAGGTACTTAAATCCATCTTATAATTTTACCATTACTCTTGTAAACTGTTATTTTGTGCTCAAGGTAACCCACTAGCCGCTTCTAAAAATAAATCTCAGGTTTCGTCTTCCTGTGACTTCAGATCAAATTCTGCTCTTGTGTCAGAATCACAACATGCAAATGGAAAAGCTGCACAGTTCACCTTTGTTTTGACAGTTTTTTAACAGAAGCAAAAACAGAACACTTCAAACATATTTCTCAGGGGTTTTGCAGTTATTTCAAGCAAACATGAAAACTGAAGCAATTATTTACTTTTATCTATTTCGGCTATTTTTGAGCTTCCTAGCTGATTTCGAACCCTTTAGCTCAAATTATTTTGTCTGAACTACACTATAAACTTTATCCCCCACAGAATAACTGTCAGAACATAAAGAACATTCAAACTTCCTTATTTGTCTGTTTATCGCTCAATGCTCACCAGAGGGATGAAAAAAAAAAAAAGAAGTCACAGTTCCTCTAAGTGGACTGTCTCAATGTGCTCTATGCTGCTACAGTCTGTGGCCTCCAAGCCTGTAAAAATACACAGCTTTGCATGCTGATACTAGCTCTGTACCGGATGGCTGTGGCCATGGATTAGGCTGCAGATTCAACCCCAGTGCTCAGAAGATCTAAGCTTCTGCGGATAAAAAGGGAACAAAAGAAGCCTAACAGAAAAGAACATTTAAAAAAAAAAAATTCCCTTGAAAGGCATAATTTTGTCTTAAAATGGAAGTACTCTACAATACATCCTGCAATTTGGCCAAGATGCCACTTGCCACTCTTCTACCAGAGTCAGTGGCACCTAAGAAAAGTATTGCTTGTCTTTGTCCAAAATAACATCACTTCAAACTAATCTGGCCAACTACAGCACAAAGTTTATGCAGTACGGAGCTAAAGAAGAGAATTGAACACTGCTGGCAAAACGGACGAAGTGAAGAGCAACAGCTCTGGTATCAGGCTCATAGTAATTTAAACTACTTTCAGCACTTCTAGTAATACATTATGGTTGTTTTCTTGGAAACAAAATAGGGATGTTTTACAAGAGAGAAAACACTTTAAAGACATTTTGCCAGGCATCAAATCGCTGCCCTGTTATGTTCAGAGAGAAGCTCTACGCTTCGCTTTGTTCAAACCCCCCCGCCAGAATAAGGTATAAAGGTACAATTAAATCTGTTCTTTTTGTATTTAAGTTCTAGATTTTAAGTTCCTCAAACGCCGGGCCGGTGTTATTTTTTTTCAGAAATGCTGTGCCACAGGACGGTTTCACACTTGCTTTCAAGCTGGTGCCTTGGCAGCCGCCCGAGGAGTGCCGCCCCGGCCCGAGGAGTGCCGTCCCGCACGACG
>NW_009259786.1:1934423-1934822 GCF_000687185.1 Egretta garzetta | reverse complement strand
TGGATTTGGAAGGTGGACATGCCGCCGCTCAGCAGCACGCATGGGACGGAGGATCAAAGTGTATCAGATGCGGGATTCTCTGAAGGAGAAAAGGAGTATGCATGCTTTTGGTGAATTGAAGTTCTGTCTGTCAGTACCGGCATGCACTTTGGCGAGAAATGACTCTTAGAGGCTTTCCTTTGGGAGTAACACGGGAGTCTACCATAGCACAGTATCTCCCCTTCCTGTTAGATTTCACTCTCATATCCTGCGCCTCCCCCCCCGCCCCCATTTCAATCAAAAAATACTTTTGTAGCAACTCCAGGTGTGGAGGAGACTCCAGCGTGCCCAGACGCTGAGCTGAAGGAAAGTCCCTCTTCCAAGCCTCCTCAGCACCCTGTGTGACAAGGAATTAATTCC
>NW_009259786.1:1921255-1934349 GCF_000687185.1 Egretta garzetta | reverse complement strand
GCTTGTCCAGGGCTGATGAATGACACGGCGGGCCTCCACCGAGTGGGCAGGTCTCCTTCAGCTGTGACTGCGCTGCGTGAGACGGCACCGTGTCCTGTGATGGGCAGTGCTAGCAGAAGGTAAAGTCTGCTTCCTTCTTCCCCATAATAAATCAGTGTATAACACTAGTGTGGGATGCATGCATTATTTTCGGTGGCAAAACACTGCATCTGATACTCACTGAAAAATGGACCATACACCCCTTACAATTAGAGCCTCCAAAGTACAAAACCGTCATATGTCATACCAGTTATAAAAAGGTCACTGGTTTTGGTCCGTTTCAGTGAGACTTTTGGTAATTGCTGTAGCAGAGATGAGTTTCTTAATGGCACTGCCTACATGCTAGAAAAAAAGAGAACTTAGAAAACCTAATTCTTGGATGTGTTTTGATGGCACAGTTCTTTTCTTATCAACATCCAAGTGTGAGCAGAGCATAATCTGCAGGAAATACTTTTTTGAAAGTCATTATTGGACTATGAACTGTTTTTTAAGAAGTCTCATCTTGAATTGGTGAAAAAATTATCCATACTGCATGGCTTTGAATTTTACATGAGCAACTGTACTGGACCTGGCTGTGATGGAGTTAACTTTCTTCATAGCAGCTTCCTGCGGCCAGTCACAAGAGGTGTCCCCCATCGCTCAGTTCTAGGGCTGGTCCTGTTTAATATCTTTATCGGCGACCTGAATGAGGGGATTGAGTGCACTCTCGGTAAGTCTGCAGATGACACCAAACTGGGTGGCAGTGTCAATCTGGTCAAGGGGAGGAGGGCTCTGCAGAGGGACCTGGACAGGCTGGATCGATGGGCCGAGGCCAACTGTATGAGGTTCAACAAGGCCAAGTGCCGGGTCCTGCACTTTGGTCACAACAACCTGCCGCAACGCTACTGGCTTGGGGAAGAGTGGCTGGAAAGCTGCCTGGTGGAAAAAGATCTGGGGGTATTGGTCAACAGCCAGCTGAATATGAGCGAGCAGTATGCCCAGGTGGCCAAGAAGACCAATGGCATCCTGGCTTGTACCAGAAATAGCGTGGCCAGCAGGAGTAGGGGAGAGATTGTGCCCCTGTACTCAGCACTGGTGAGGCCACAGCTTGAATACTGTGTTCAGTTTTGGGCCCCTCACTACAGAAAAGACGTTGCGTTGCTGGAACATGTCCAGAGGAGAGCAACAAATCTGGTGAGAGGTCTGGAGCACAAGTCTTATGAGGAGCGGCTGAGGGGACTGGGGGTGTTTAGGCTGGACAAGTTTTTAAGAGGAGGCGGAGGGGAGACCTCATCGCCCTCTACAACTGCCTGAAAGGCGGCTGTAGCGAGGTGGGGGTCGGCCTCTTCTCCCTGGTAACGGACTATAGGACGAGGAGCAATGGTCTGAAGTTGCGCCAGGGCAGGTTTAAGTTAGACATTAGGAAAAATTCCTTCATGGAAAGGGTTGTCAGGCTCTAGAATGGGCTGCCCAGGGAGAGGGTCGAGTCTCCATCCCTGGAGGTATTTAACAGATGGGTAGACGAGGTGCTTAGGGACATGATTTAGTGGTGGGATGGCAGTGTTAGGTTAATGGTTGGACTTGATGATCTTAAAGGTCTTTTCCAACCTAAACAATTCTATGATTCTATAATGTGGTATGTGTCTTGGAATTTGGCTAAAGCAGTATTGATAACACACTAGTGATTTGGCTATTCCTGGACACTGCTTGCTCAGTGTTGAGGCTTTCTCCATTTCCCACTCTGCCCCTGTACCCATCGCGTAAGCTAGAGGTGGATAAGAAGTTGAGAAGGGACAGAGCTGGGACAGCTGTCCCCAACTAACCAAAGGGATATCCCATACTGTACTTGGCAATCAGAACTGGGGGTACATGAAGAGGGGTGGAGGGGTGGGGGTGTCTTCTAAGGTGGCCACTGCTCAGAGACTTGCTGAGCATCACTGTGCTTGTGGGAGGCAGTGGGTGACCACTTATGCATCACTTGGGATTTCTGTTTTGGGGTTGGTTTTTTTCTTTCACCTATTAAACAGTCTTTGTCTTGATACATGGCTTTTCTTGCTTTTATTCTTCCTATTCTGCCCTCAGTCCTGCTGGGCAGGGGGAATTTGAGCAATTGGCTGCATGGGTGCTTGGCTGCTGGCCTGGGTCAGCCCATAACAGCAGCAGAGGGGAAATCCAGTAAGGGCAGTAAATGTTTTTTCATGCTGTCCACAGTTTACTTTTCCTTTCATTTCATGTTGAGATTTCATACAAATAATTGTATTCATGGACTTCTGCTATACTGATTTTTGGTAAGGGACTCATAGCAGTGGAATCTGTTGTTTAATGTCTTACATGTAATGTTATGTATTATCATATCTTAACATATATGTTATCATTCTGAAATTTTTCTGTGATGGGTGGCTGACTCTATAGGAGGCCAGTAATCAGTAAAGTAAATTAATTCCTCTTTTTGTCTGGCAAAATTTGACCAGAGTGTATCTGGGTTTTCTGGAGAGATTCACTAAATTTGTGGAATCTCCTGCCCAATGTGAATACATACAGTAGAAACCATTAGTCTGTCCATAGCCTCCTTCTAGTTGTGCTGTGTAATAACTACAATAATTATCTTTGTAAACCTTTGTACTTTTTGTACATCTGAGGGAGCACATCCTTTGTACACCCAAGGGAGTTTCAGTGCTTTCATTATTTCAATACACTGTGAAAGACCTCTGCTTTCAGGAGGCATGACTGTTTGCTTACGGCCAGGGTACATCTATTGTGGTGGGAGGCTTTACAACTACATGACCATGTGCTGTGCCAATCAATGCCGGTAGAAGAGGAGAGAGGTGGAGCCTGGGTGAGATGCCATGTCTCTTTCTGGTAAAACTTCAGCCCTAAAGTTGGACTTAACTTTTACCGCAGACGAAGTCCAGATTTCTCCTGAATCAAAAAAACGGAATCGTTTCTCACATACTATGACACTGGTGCAGTCATCAGCTGTTCCGGTGGTCACACATGATCTGCCAGTTTTTTCTGCATAGTGAAAGCAATTTGGATGACCCCTTGGACTCACAGAATATGACATGAGGAAACAGAGGGGTATTGCTGTTGGTGAAATTTACACCACTGGTTTTTTTCAAATCTATTTTTTATCCTATCATGAATCCTGATAGAGTTGTTTAAATGATTTAAAAGAATATTCCTAAATCTAATTTCCTTACTATAGTCACTCTAGGATCACTGTAATTTATAAAAAGTAATTAAGTAACCAAGACTCTCCAAACTTAAGAAAATTGAACTTAAAAGGTGTCTTTGCACTATCTGTCTTCATTGTTACAGCGAATGGAGGTTTAACAGAAAATACAAGTACATATGTTGAAATAGACCTTTCTTCAGCTAAGCTACCATACTGAAGCATTATTATTTATTTAATTCTCCGGAGGAAATTTTGAGGTTGGTTTGTGGCTTACAGGTGTAGTGGAATTTGCAGATGTACTTTTGCAGATGTAGTTTGCACTGGTGGAAAGGCGCAAAGGGTTACTCTCAAGGTTTACAAACAGGCTGAAGCTGAGCATTTTGTAAAATGCCATCTCTGTTTCTACAGTCGGGAATTCTGTAAACTAAGATGATGCTTTGTTGACTGACTGAATGTTAAATTCTCTAAAATACATAGCAACAAAATACACAACACTACAGACAGACGATCTTGTTTGAGGTTCAAATCCTTGATACTTGACCATACCTACAGCTAAAAGTCAAGGGTCTCTATGATAGAAGTAATTAGTGTCATTTGGAGGGAACTTGACATCTGTACAAAGATAAGAGTGCATAAGTGACTCATTTTCCCTAAGGAATATAAAATTTCTGCACAATTCATTGAATTCAGTCATGACTTGAACAAAAAGACATGCTATTTGGGAGTTATTTATTATCTGCTTCATTTTAATTTTGACGGAAACAGTGATTCAGTGTTATCACAATAGCAGTAAATAATATTTAGAGAAAATCAAAAGCCAATACCCTGAAAGCAGTGTTGTGACACAAAAGTAAATGTCCTGTATTACAGTCAGAAAGAACTGAGCTGGATCAGAAGCTTCAAAAAGTAAGGCCCATAATCTCATTTTCTGTGGCCTCTTTCTGCTACCCAAGGAGTAGCAAAGATCCCTATTTTTGAATCATAGCATCATTTAGGTTGGAAAAGACCTTGAAGATCATGAAGTCCAACCATTAACCTATCACTGCCAACTTCACCACTAAACCATGTCCCTAAGCACCACATCTACACATCTTTCAAATACCTCCCAGGTATTTGGAGACTCAACCACTTCCCTGGGCAGCCCGTTTACATGCTTGACAACCCTTTCTGTGAAGAAATTTGTCCTAATGTCCAATCTAAACCTCCCTTAGTGCAACTTGAGGCCATTTCCTCTTGTCCTATCACTTGTTACTTGGGAGAAGAGACCAACACCCACCTCACTACAGCCTCCTTTCAGGCAGTTGTAGAGGGCAATAAGGTCTCCCCTCAGCCTCCTCTTCTCCAGACTAAACAACCCCAGTTCCCTCAGCCGCTCCTCATAAGACTTGTGCTCCAGACCCCTCACCAACTTCTCTGCCCTTCTCTGGACACAATCCAGTGCCTCAATGTCCTTCTTGTGGTGAGGGGCCCCAAAACTTAACACAGTATTTGAGGTGCGGCCTTGCCAATGCCAAGTACAGCGGGACGATCACTTCCCTGCTCCTTGCTGGCCACGCTATTCCTGATACATAAGAACCAGACCTGAAAATATTTCATACATTGTAAATACCAGCTATTTGTGTTTCCGTAAAGATTCCACTTACTTAAAGCTGAATTTAAGAGGAAAACAGTAGTGGCAATCTCTTGGGAAAACTGAGTGCAATTACACTGAAATAAACTGGGGGAAATGTGCACCAAATTAATTGACCTGCCTGCTCATTGTGAGAATCTATAAATTATGACAATTTTGGTTATATACTAATTTACTGCTTTGACTAGAAATGTCAGTAGCAGTATTTTTTGCTAGATGAAATTAAGAGTAATAATTAGACAATTCAGGGCCATCAGGGTATTTTCTTTATCAACTCACACTAAATGTAATGATATCTGCATTATTTTATGTGCATATAACAATTTAAATACCATAATTTTGCATGCAGTAGCCACATTTATCACCTTTCCCCTCTATTTTACCTTAAAACAAAAAATGGATCACATTCATTATGTATGTCTCTTACAAAACTGTTGATAGTTTTGCTCACTGATGACTAAGAGTAGTCTCAGGCTGTATTCATTACACATGAAAGATTGTGATGAGAGGAGGTATGATACCTACATTTTTAAATTTATGTGAGACAGTGAAGGCTAAGATTGTGGAGTTGCCAAGAAATGATGTTTTCTGAACTTGCATGACTCTATGTAGTTACGTTAAAGTGAAGATGTAGGCTTGGGCCAGTCCTGTCTTTATGACTTCATATACCACATGCCCATGGCTAGTTATCAATTCTAGCTTTTGTTTTTATAACAGCTGTTTAAACCAGTATTAAGGAATAGTGCATTGTTTGAGAACAATGGCTGAAAGAAGCAAAAGCACATACAATAGCGAGTTATGATAGGACAAAAGGCAGAGGTCTTTTTAAAATAAATTGTTATTTAAAATAATTGCCTAAAGGTAGCACAGAAAATAACAAAGGTAGTGGGTAACAAAGAGCTGATGACCAGATTTTTAAGACGTCTTGAGCAAAACCCTAAAGAAGAATTTGTCAGCAAAAGAACAGGTAAACTCTGCTTCAGATGAGAACCAGCATAAAAGTAAAAAAAAAAAAAAAAAAAAAAAAGCAAGAATACATATGCACCTTTTAACTGTCAGAAGATTGAGTAACTATGGAGAAAGATTCTGTTTCAGAACCATTTCCATAAGTATTTCAGTCTGTAAAATGCTGGATCTGTAGCCTTCTGAGAGCCATCTTGGACTGTCTCAATCAGCAAACAAGAACAGTGAGGGAAGCCCATATGTCAGAGCTGAGTATTGCGCTAGCATAAAGTCATACCATCTGTGTAAGCCTCTTCTTCATCATTCGTTGTGTGCTGACATGTTAGAGCATGGAAAGCACATTTTCTTGGTCCTGTTTGGGATTCCTTCTGGTTGGGGGATCAGCTAACGGATTGGGTAATCCTCCTTTCCACCTCTTGTACACTGGCATTCTTGTGTGCCCATCCTAGGAATATAAGAGCAGAGCACTACTGGATGGAAACATATTGTTAAGGGGGACTGCACTGGGTGAGGCATGGAGTATTATTAGCTGTCATGCCTCCTGGTCATATGCATTGGTATTTAAGTGCCTAAAATTTCATTCTAAGACTATTACATATTCATGTGGATAATAAAAGCAGCCTCACTTATGCTAAACCTAGGACATTAGTGAACAGAGACAAATGGACAAAAACTACAGATCCTTAAGAGTCTGTAGAAATGGAAATAGAATAAAATGTTTCCAGTGTAAGCCTACTAGTGGCACTGAAACTCCTGATTTTTTATTTTCAGCTGAAACTTGGTTGGACTTAGTATGACCTGTAGATAGTACAAAGTACTTAAAGAGGCTTATATATGAATTTATATGCATAGTTTGGACACACAATAGGATTTCACCAGAAAGAAACTGTCCTAAGAGCTATAAAAATGCATGTCATCAAGAAGACAGATTTTCTGACAAAAAGCAGAAGGATTTCACAATGAGAGGTTACTGACCCTGAAATTTTAGGCTAGTTTTCTTCTTTTTCTTTAATCCGTACTGTAAGAAAGATACAAAATAAACCCAACATTTGGTAGGGTCTAATAACATGTTTTTCTCTGTATGTGTACATGTATACACACACATGCATATTTTAAATGTCTTTAAAAAATCTTAAAGGTCTATCTTGAACTAAATCAGTTTTAACTCAAACATGCCTTTAAAAACACACTTGCCTTTAGAAGTACGCAAAGCCATGAGGAAGAATTAAATCAGCATGATAGTAGGGGTTTTTTTCCTCTGTGACATTACAGATAAGGTCCAGCTGGTCTGTGCAAGAATGGATGCAGCACGTGGCCATAGAAAACCTTTAGAGCTCTAGGGAACAACCCAGAAGCAGCAGCCACTTTGAGTTAAAAATGAGGCTCCAGAAAGCAAAGCCATTAAAAAATGTTTAGAAGGAGTCATGAATATGCGACAGCTGAAAGAACTCTTTTATCTTCCCTTCAGAGTGTGAAGACAGGAAAATTTGTCTCAAACAAATTTCTGTCAAAGGTGACACAAGTGCACATATAAAAACATTTGTAACTTCTTGAGAACTGAAACTGCTGGGGGTCTCATAGCTTTAAAACAGAAAGCAGAAGTTAGCTTGATTTCAATCTCATTTACATTGATTTTATACAGCAATGACTTTTCTATGTCTAGTAGACATCTTGATTAATGCTGTCAAAATTATCTTTCATGCCTATAATATATGTTGTTGCTAGCCATGTTCATAGTGAAACAAAACTCTTAAGCTGCACTGAGAAGCTGAATGAATGAGCTTTATATGAAAAAGGAATATTTGTCTAGATTATTTTTAAAATGTAGACGTGATGGTTGAGTCAAAAAGAAAAACCAATAGTGAAAGAGTAGCAATGGGGGGCTATTAGTCAGATACTACTGCAGGCAACCCTCATTGGGGTCGAAGTAGAAGCACATATGTTCAGCAACCTTAACCACACATGATTAATGCCCTTTCCGATGTGTCATGATCAGGGCACTTCTAATAGTTTCTGGTGGCTCCAGATACCCAAATAACACTCAGATCTAGGCTGGAGTGTTGAAGTCTCACTGAATCACCTGGAGAGCTGATTCTTGGTCCTTAGCCCCTAGTCTGATTCATCTCTTGCAACTCATACAACAGTCTAGAGCCCAGGCTGCCAAAGCAAAGTCCGTATCTGACCCCCAAATGATGCCATTGCAAGGGTAGAATACATGGACCATGGCAACCAGAAATCATTGAATCCCACCAAGTTCTTATAAAACCACTATAAACAGATACCATTGCCCTAGATTGTATTCAGTTATTTTTCCATCTTACAGTTTTTCAGAAAAATTAAAGGCAGTTCCATGGTGATTGCTCTTTTTATCAATCTCACCAGCCAGACAAGACAAAGTTAATAAAGACATGCTGACAGATTACAAGGTTACAGGTTAGACAAATATTTATGCTCTATCAGCTGTCCTTGGACTCTATTTTAAAGAAGCAGTATTTCCATTGCATTTGTGAGATCTACTGGTATTCTCACTGGGGACTGTACCTTTATTCAGACCACACTTCCAGGCCTTTTGACACCCAGCTAGAAGACTATTTTGGTTGCTTTTTTCCCCTCACTTTTTTTGAAAACACCACTTCATTTTATCTTAATGAATTATTCTTACTGAATTATTGGAGTACTGTGTCCAGCTCTGGAGCCCTCAGCACAAGAAGGACATGGAACTGTTGGAGCGGGTCCAGAGGAGGGCTACTAAAATGATTCGAGGGCTGGAGCACCTCTCTTATGAGGACAGGCTGAGAGAGTCGGGCTTGTTCAGACTGGAGAAGAGAAGGCTGCAGGGAGACTTGATTGCGGCTTTTCAATACTTAAAGGGGGCCTATAGGAAAGATGGGGAAAAGCTTTTTAGTAGGGCCAGCAGTGACAGGACAAGGGGTAATGGTTTTAAATTGAAGCAGGGTAGGTTTAAACTGATTATAAGGAAGAAATTGTTTACAGTGGGGATAGTGAAACACTGGAACGGATTGCCCAGTGAGGTAGTGGAGGCCCCATCCCTGGAAACATTCAAGACCAGGTTGGATGGGCCTCTGAGCAACCTGATCTAGTTAGCGGTGTCCCTGCTCAGTGTAGGGGGATTGGACTAGATGACCTCTAGGGGTCCTTTCCAACCCAAAACATTCTATGATTCTCCCTACATGGGCTGCAGTGGTTACAGCCAAATGGCTATTGGTTTCCCAACTTAATTCATGCAACTTTTAAAGCTTGAAAAATGGAAAGCTTGAAAATAGGAAACTGAGAGAGGTGCTCCTAGTTGGCCTGTGGAGCTAAGGAGCCACAGAGGTTGCTGAGACCACTAGCTGGGTATCTCAGGAAGATACCAGGTGACTGATCAGGAGCTACAATGGGGCATCAGGATTTGGGACATCCCAAAGATACCTCCAGGTTTCTTCATAAAATGTGTTAAAAAAAGCAGCAGACTTTTGTGGTAATTGTGATTGCATTGAGTCAGCATTTTTGTGACTGATTTCAGTCAACCTTGAGGCTAATCCTGTGTTAATATTTTTTTAAAACTGCAAGTGCTTTAGTTTATGACATGTATATAGTTGTAATTGCCTTTTTGTAAGCTTCCATTAACTCACCTTGGGTCATTCATATTCGAATGCTTAGGATTCTGTGATGAGCCTTGTTTTGAACATACTAGGAGTTCATCTGTATGTATCTCTGTTGCTATAAGGCAGTGGTAGAGTCCAAGCCTCCAGGGATAGCTGATTTACTTCTTGTGACTTCCCACAGCCACACATGCACGTTCCCAGCATTGTCCTCTCGCTTATCCTCTCCCCCTCTCTCTTGCCCGCCCCTCCCCCCATATATATATATATTCTCCATTTGTCATATCTGTAACTCTTGTAAGACAGATAAATGAGTTTTCATCTTCTTCAGTAAATGTCAGTGAAAGGACAGCATGGGGTTTTGAACAAGTGTGCACTACATTAATACATGTCCAGGTGTTACTACTTTTGAACTTCTGTCTCCTTAGTAGGAGTCTCCATGTGCTGCATTAAACCAACTAAGGAAAAGGATTTATTTTGTACTGAATACAATAAAGTACAGACAAATGTTATGACAGTGCATCAAGTCTATTTTTTATTGTACCAAATCAATAAACATCTCATTCAGAAGTTCTGCAAAACATCATAATGTGATTGCACAAAATAAGCTTCTGATTTATTTTTTCTATATTATTATTATTAATAATAATAATATAACACCACAGAGGTGTATGACATTTAGTGATTTAGAAGGCAAATCCCCAGCCCTGTGGGTGTAAAACCAAACACAACAAATAATAAAGTTGAGGTGTGTTGATGGAAGCAAGGTGAAAATAAAAACTAAAAAGAAATAAGACAAGAGACCTTATGTAAGAAAACAGTATGTAAGAAAATATATTTGGTATGCATTAGCACACAGGTAAAAATAATAAACTAAAAGACCACTGAGGTCACAAAGTTAAATAATTGGAGATAAGAAATGCTCAAATTTAAGGTCATGTGCATAGTTTTAAGTCATCCTGCTTGACTGCGTCTATCTTCTGAAATTACATGTCCCATAACCCACCTTTTCCAGGAACCCTGACTCATGGCATGGACAGGGTAGTCTTGCTCTGACAGTGAATCGGGATGGGTACAGATGAATTTTGTTGGTGGGATTCCTGTATTATTTTTAGCTGGTCTGGACATTATTTGACGAATGAGGGTTTGCCTATGAAGGGAGTGCAATACCTTATACACACATAGATGTTTAAAGGACAGTAATTCTGCACTGAGCCTCCTCTGGGGATACTCTCCACTACAGATGAGAGCACCTTTCTGTGTGTTAGCTTACCATACTTCCAGAGAGGAAGGCCCTTCCTCCCATCCCCCTGTCCTCCTCCCATCCCCATACTGTGGGATGTGAGTGCCTGCACAGGGTTTGGGAAGACACCTGATGCCCTGCCAGCCTGGATTACAGCTTACTGCACTGTGCATTTTGATTATAGCCAGGCATGAAGAGAAAATTAAATATTGATGAGTTCCTTATTAAATAACTGCCAAGACCCTTATCAACTGAATGAAGTAGGGGTCTTGTGGAAAATCAGTTTGTTTATACAATTGCAATTGTGTGCTTGTGTGGAGTCTATTATGGTTACATATGTGACTTCAGTCCTGACTTCTAAGTTTGAGAGCCTAACTTTGCAACTGTTATACAGAACTTAGCCAGACTAAGGCAAGAAAACAAATATTTTTCTCACAGAATACCTCATGCCATATACCAGATCCTTGTTGCACTGCACAAAGGTAATAGAATTCATCACTGAATGGCTTAAAATATTTTTAACATAGACAAAATATATCTTTATTCTAGCATTTTGAGGGGAAAAGACAAGCTGTTTCTGATAAAGTTTAAATGTGAAGTTATGAAGGATTCAATTTTACACAGACAAGGAAGCATGCAAAAATCACACTTAGAGGTCATGGTCTGATGAAGTTCTAAGCAACTGACATCAGGGCCTTCTGGAAAGGTCATGAACCTCAGCTCTATATAGTGCTATGACTCCATCTACAGCACTTGTCTTGTTCTATTTTTTGTTTATTTTCCTGTTTCCCAAAGGCTAAAAATGTTCAGAGCTGATTTCAGGACTAGAAAGTGAGAAAGGGGAAAAGGTAAATAAGTGTTTAATATTAATTTGTTTTATTCATATGTTCTTTCCTGTTTTAGAAATGTTCTTGGAAGCTCTCATTATCAATTTAAGGGTCTACAAGAAAAATTGCGCACCATGTGATCAGCTGAACCGTTTTATCCCTGGAGCTTAAACTGAACAGAGGCAATGTATACATCAGGTAAATATGAGTAACATGAAATGGATAGCTGATGACCAGTGGTTTCTACAAAAGTCTTTGTCTACTTGAAAAAAAATGAAATGTCTGTATAATGAAAATCATTACTTCCACAAAGTTATTTAACTGATAGCTCAGTTGGTAGTCTTGGACAAAACAGTGATGGTCACTGGGATCTGCATACACTGGATGCTAAAAGCAATTGAGTTGAGTTTTACCTGAAGCACAGTATTTGAATAGTGTTACCAAGCTGAAACTATGCCTGTTCTGTAAATCAGTTAAAAAGCATCTTTCTCCTGGACTGCCAGTCCAGTACTAGTAATTACTGCTACGTCTGTGCACACTTTCTCTCCTTTTGATTTACTTTCTCAATGGATGACAGTGCTAGATTACCTAATAAGGAGTTAGCTGTAGAATACCAAAAATAGTGTGTTAATTAGACCTCAGGGTCTAAAATTACTTTTTGAATGCACACTTCAGTGAAACTGAGATGGCAGTATGTAATTAGTTATGCAAATATTTGTTGATTTAGAAAGAGCAAACATCAGTGAAGAGAATTCAGCTGCCATGACACGAAGGACTCCCCGAATGTTGTTCTGACCTCACCATAAGCATTACTCAGTCACAGTAAAAGGCAGTAACAGCAATCTGCCTTCTAACTGCACCACACATTCCTTAACTATGCTCTGCTGTGAGAAAGATTGCCTTGAAAATGCCGGTGAGGCAGAGAGCCGTATGACATAACAGTGCAACTCACCACAGTAAATCTCTGTCTGCTGCTGTTTTATCTTTAAAACGTGGCAGCTAAGATAAAGAAGTAGTTTGCACAGAAGATAACATAAAAAGCCATAGGATGGTCCAAACTTCTCTAACAGCAGTAGAAGAACTTCTACAGTCCTTACCTCATACGCTCAGAGAGGTGTGGTTGAGTTCGTAGTTATATGGAGCTGCAGCCTTTCACTCAAATGACAAAGTAGAAGGTGGAACTTATGGTATTGTTATTTTTCCTCACAGAGTATTCATCCAGTTATGCCTGAATACAAAGTGTGCTTAAGAAAATTGCTAGTGAAATGAAACTGGGAGGCATTGCAGGTTGGAAAGCACTATTAGTATTCAAAATGGAAAACAAATTGGAGAAATATTTAGGAAAATTAACCCCAGATTTAACAGGAACAAATACAAAGAACTACATATAGGAAGGAGTATCAATGGCAGAAATGGGAGAGAAGAGTCAGCTGGGCATAACAGTTCTTCTGAAAGTGACTCAGAGCTTACATTTTAATGACAAGCTCAATGTGAATTAACAGTATCATGATACTGCAAAACACCCCAACCATTGTACTGGAATTCATGAGGAGCAGAACAGCTAGCAAGGCATGTGAAATCCTCCTTCTGCTTTATTACTTCTGCAGCATTACTAAAGCTGTGGTTGGAGTGC
>NW_009259786.1:1881279-1921244 GCF_000687185.1 Egretta garzetta | reverse complement strand
GAGGTAGTCCAGTCCAGTCCAGTCCAGTCCACAGAGCTGGTGGGAGGTCCAGGAGCCATGCCCTGTGAAGCTGTTAACAGGAAGAAGAGAAGACTGAACAGAAAGACATGATGGTGACCTCGATGTAACAAAAGGGCTATGGAAAAAGGAAAGAAATAATCTGTTCTCTCTGTCTCTGAAAAGCAGCTAGGATAAGAAGTAATATTCTTAAGCTGCAACCAAAGATGTTCAGGATAGAAATGAAGAAAATTGTTCTAATAAGGAGGGCAATCAGTAACTGGAGTAAATAGTGTGGGCAGCTTGTGTTATCACTGTCTCTGAAAGTCTTCAGAAACAAGTCTCATACGATCCTGTGTTGCAAAAGAAGCCTGACATGGAATTCCTCTCACTCTTCCTACCACAACTAGTTTTCTACAGATCAGTACAAGGTAATATATTAAATTTTACTTCTACAGTGAATTTGAGATTCGTAGAGATCCATGTTAGTTTGCTTTATGTTTCCAGCCGGCAGCTTGTGGCACTGTGGGAACTCCTGGCCCCAGCCATAGGCAAGCATTCACAATCCTTAGTTGTTTCCTGATTGCACATGAAGTAAGTTTTTGACCTTCCTCCATTCAGAAGCCCAAATCAAAATCTTGTTTCACTAAAAGGGTATAACCTAGAAAATGATATTTTGGTGTTATTCAGGAAGTTATAAATTGCATAAAATAAGCTGGAAATATCTCTACCACATGTACAGTGGTAACGTAACTTTTTGCAGATTTCTTCCATTACCATCATATCTTCCAGGAATAGTTGTTCTGAAGTTCTTAGCTGAATCTCTGTAAAGAAAGGAGATTTGAAAGATGAAACTGTAGTTTTACAGCTTCTCAACCGTTAAGCTACAGTCTGGCATTATTCATAGTATCACCTGATGCTTTCGGTTTACCTTAGTTAATTCGTTAGAGTGTTTCACATAAAAAGAAATTAAAGGCCAAGGCTACAGGTAATGGATTTTGATTGTCAATTTTCATGAAAAGGTACTCTACTAGGATATTTTTAAACTATGGAGAAAAAGGAGGGGGCTTAAAGGCCTGACTAATCAGTTTAAAGTAAATCTGGGAGAATCCATGGGTAAATTCACTGAGAAGGATTTCAAGGGTAATGTATTGTGTGGCTCTAGGATTCAGACTGTCTCTCATGGGTTTGCCTTCCTCAGAAAGCTAGCACAGCCTTTGCTGGCTGCTCTCACAGCTAGAATTTTTGACTCCCTGATCGCCTGTGATATCACTGATATTTTTTGCATTGGTTCCTTCCCAATTACTCATTTTTGTAGTCCAAAGATAATAGTTTATTCATGCTTGTTTGGCCAACGTGGATTTTAATGTGAATTCTTCCCAGAGTTTCAATAATATATTCAAGAGGCTATACGAACCAGCTTGCTTTAGAAAGGAACAATAGGATTACTTTTTTACCTAACAACACTCACTTCTTGGCCATTCTGGAGGGAGCAGTGATGCCTGGTGTGACAAAAAGTAAAATACTTAAGACACCTGCCCATTGACAGTCATACTGAAAACACCCCCTCATTTCACCAGAGACCTTTGATAAGTCAATAAAAGATAACAATTTGATGCTGAGTGAGGTTGAAGATTGCATGGTGATGCTCTGGTGACCCATTTGTTATGAACTTATGAGGCATTTATTTTCCCCAAATTTCCCCCACAGCTCACCTGTTTACATCATCTGTTATGTACAAGAGTGAATTCTATTGTCTGCAAAGACATGCGTGGCTCAATCTTTTGAAGTAAAATGCTTGGGTGAAAAGATGAACCTGTAGGGATACAATACTAGGTGATAGAATGAGTGTGTCATGCTTGGAGGTGGCCCACTTGAGGAAAATAGTTTGTGATGTGTTAGGACGCAAACTTACACTATGTGGTTCAGACTCTGCATGAAGACTCCATGTTAATCCACAACACACAGAAAGGGGGAGAGTCATCCCATCTAATTTCAGACACCTTTCGTCAGCTGAATGGCATGTATATTGAGTGTAGGTCAATCACCTAGAACCCAAGAAAGGAGAAAGACAGTGCTGAAAGATGTTTAATTATATAGCAAGGTAAGTGTCTGATGTAAGCGGAACAACTCACTTTCTGCACATCTCACTCTTTCTCTCTTTAGACTGTGGAGACAGTTCAGGCTAGATGTCTAACTTCTGACTGGCTGAAATTATGTGACTGGGTTGCCACCTGAGAGCTGTAATTCCTTCTTCATTGGAAGTGGCTGAATGAAAGCCTAACTGAAGGTTTAGACATGGAGCCATCTCAGTTACAGGGTTAGCAACCTGTACCCATGGATCACACTTTTGGAAGAATACCAAACTGAAGTTATTTGACTTACATTTTTGACATACAGGTTTCTGTTTCATAGGTTTCTAAAATCATGTTCTAACCTCCTTAGATTTTTATATATGAATTTTTGTGCTGGTTTTGGCCTGGATAGAGTGAATTTTCTTCATAGCAGCCAGTATGGGGCTATGTTTTGTATTTGGGCTGAAAACAGCATGATAATACAGGGATGTTTTTGTTACTGCTGAGCAGTGCTTACACAGAGTCAAGGTCCCTTCTGCTCCTCACCCCACCCCACCAGCAAGTAGGTTGGGGGTGCACAAGAAGTTGGGCAGGGACACAGCCAGAACAGCTGACCCCAGCTGACCAAAGGGATATTCCATACCATATGACATCATGCTCAGCATATAAAGCTGGAGGAAGAAGTAGGAAGGAGACACTTTCAGAGTAATGGCGTTTGTCTTCCCAAGTAACCCTTAGGCATGATGGAGCCCTGCTTTCCTGGAGATGGCTGAACACCTGCCTGCCTGTGGGAAGTAGTGAATGAATCCCTTGCTTTGCTTTGCTTGCACACACGGCTTTTGCTTTACCTACTCAACTGTCTTTATCTCAACCCACGAGTTTTCTCACTTTTACCCTTCTAATTCTCTCCCTGTTCCCACTGGAGGGGAATGAAGGAGCGGCTGTGTGGGGCTTAGTTGCCAGCTGGGGTTAAACCACAGCAGTGGTTAAGGAAAGAGACCAAAATAGAGGAATAAAAGACGCAGACTGTTTTCTTGGTCTTGGAATAACATACTGGAGATAAATATTTGCTGTGATAAAACAAATTAAGTTCCTAACAACTCAGATATTTTTTTCAAATAACCAATTGATTTCTCCTTAATTGTTGTTAGAGAAGGACTGTGATTAAGATGACAAGACTGTAGCTTTCTTGAATTAATGAGCTCAACAGATGTTAGAATTTCTTTCAGTGAAGTGTGGGAACGTTCACCAATAATTAAATAAATCTGCATGTTCTGTTGATTACATGCATTCTTATACATGACTAGAGACATTTACGTATTTAGTTAAGAATTATCACACTATCAATTTATCTATAAAATAGTCATATATGTTAAATATTGTACAATGTATTTTCCTTAATATTGTGTAGTTGTGAAGACAAACATGAAAGCAACATTATTTTTTTTTTAAAAAAAGAAACTTACTAATGTCTTCAGTGCCAAAACTAGTTTGTATGGTCTAAAAACAAAAGACTAACTTCTGCTTTGGGCTATATTTTTTGCAATCCAAATGAAGTTCGGTGGAATTATATGTAAAGTCAGATGGGTTTTTTACAGAATTTATTTTGACACCACATCTGATGTCTTGATGTCTTAAATGCCAGGTGTGTCATCAACACAAATGTAGGTTCAGAAGTATTAGCATGAGAAGCCTCTATACTGTGTTCTTTTTTTTTTTTTTAATGTGTTAATTTTTTAATGTGAATAAAAGGGTCAGTTGACAACACTGTCTTCCGACATATTTGGGGAGAATGATATCAGTATATTTTAATACCCTGTTAATTAGAGCAAATAATAATGAGTAAAAAACTCTGCTGTAAATACCAGTAAGTGAACTACCATTGACTTCAAAAGACATAAAAGTTGATAAAAGGGAGAGGTACATCAGTGGCAAGCAAATGTTGCGGATTTAGAGCTAGCTTTAGTCAAAACATCTTTCTAGAGATGCTTTAACTGAGTCTCCTGGTTCTGGCTGGCACAGTTAATTTTCTCTATAGCAGCCAGTATGGGGCTATGTTTTGTATTTGTGCTGAAAACAGTGCTGATGACATAGAGATGTTTTAATTGTTGCTGAGCAGTGCTTACACAGTGTCAAGGCCTTTTCTGCCTCTCACCCCACCCCACCAGCAAGGAGGCTGGAGATGCAGAAGAAGTTGGGCGGGGACACAGCTGGGACAGCTGACCCCCACTGCCCAAAGGGATGTTTCAGACCATTGACATCATGGTCAGCAATAAAACCAGGGACGAAGGTTGGTGGGGGGCCACTGCTCAGGGACTGGCTAGGCATCAATCAGTTGGTGGTGAGCAATTGTTTTAATTTGCATAAATTGTCTTTTGGGAGGGTTATTTCTCTCTCTTTGTTATTTTCCTTTTCATTACAATATTTCTATTATTATTATTACTGTTGTCATTATTATTGTATTTTATTTAAATTATTAAACTGGTTTTATGTCAATCAATGAGTTTTCTCACTTTTACCCTTCTGATTCTCTTCCCTCATCCCACTGTGGGGGAGTGAGCAGCTGTGTCATGTTCAGTTACCTGCTGGGGTTAAAACAAGACACTGAGTATTGCTGTTTCCGGCTTATGGGGGAAGATTCCTATTCAGAGTACCATCATACACAGCACGGTAGCCATGGTCATTTCAAGTAATCAAGAGAGTGCGAGGTGAGCAGTAAGCCCTAGAAGCAGAATTGTAAAGTGCTCCTGTAAGATCTCAGTGAGTTTGTAGTGACTACTTTCACATATTATCCATAAAGAAGAGCTGGGTGAAGAGTCAAAATATCCTCGATTCTCAGTTCCCAAACATAACCTCACTTCCAGTTTCACCTCCTGATTTACAACTCATTTTATGTTTCTCACTTCTGCAAGTTTATTTTTGTTCGGTTCATCCCTCTACTGTTACATGCCACGGCTCCTACAGAGGTCATTACTGTTATTTTGGAAAGCACTGCTTTTGATGCAATGTCTTAACAAGCATTTCTCACTTTTTAGAAATTAATATAATATCCAAACTGGCACCTAGAAGGCAGCTTTTATGGATACATGACAACTGGTGTTTCTTAGAGCTTGTATTAGTCCACAGCTACCTGTGTTCCATAAACTATTTGTCTCCTCCATGAGCATAAAGTATGCTCTGCTGTGTCCATTAGGACACAGCCTTTTATGTAACGTCCCTTCAGGGACATATGGTAATGGCTGCTATTCTGAAAAAGGCCTGAAGAGAGGGCTAAAAATGCACCAGTTCTAAGGTTTATTTCTTTTTTTATCTGTCTTGAAAGGTACTTCCACAATCAGATGTCTGTAAAAGTTTCTTACATACCATAGCATTTTATAACGTTACCATCACTGAAGTACCACTAAATGGCCTTCATGGCATCTCCATCTTTCCTCTCTGACAGTGGGAAAGCACCTGCCTGAAGTAATTTTCTTCAGGTCCTTTGTATAATTTGCTTTGGGGGTGAGCATAAAACAGTATTCAAGCAGGCGACGTCATACTGAGATTTCTGTGGAAAGACAGGTATATGGCTTGCAGCATTTTTCCCCAGTTACAGCATATTATAATAACTTGTTATCGATATTGCTGTAAAGTATGACCACTGAAAATACAGTCCACCTACTTAATCCGTGTTTTATCACTCTAGGCTGGTCAAAAGGTAAATTAATTGGCTATCAAGAGCTGTATTCAGAGCTTCATAATGTAGAATATAATGTCTGGGAATCCTTAAGTAATCCTTTTAAAATAATCAACACTTCCTAGCACATTATATCTCAATACTGAGCAAAACTTAGTGGGGTATGCCTTTAGTGGGCTTTAGCAGGATTAAGACGTCATATTGAATATCAATAAGGAAGTTCCCACTCACCTTAAAAGGCACAGAAATGCGTTGAAAGCCCTCCCTTCCTTTTCCTCCTCCATCTGTCTGCTCCTTTCTGAGCAGCATCACAGAGGCAGATTTTCCCTCTGTGCCCTGTGTATCCATTTGATGTAATTTAAATAGTGTCAAATCCTTTGGTTTTCAAGGTAGTTACAGAATTTGTTACTGCATTTGATGTCTTGCAAGAAAAGCATTTCCTCTGATGCTTTGGAGGAATCATCAGAGATCTCAGTAAGGTGCTGCTTACCTACATCCACGGTGGAATGAGTGTTAGGTACCAGATCGTTTGGTCCCTTTCCTCCATTCTGCCAGGCCAGGTTTGTGCACTGGGACACAGCTCACATGCAGGGTTATTATTGACATGCGAGTTATTGCAGCCAGTGCGGTTAACTGTCAACAGAGCTAAGCTCCTCACTTAGCACTAGATAAATACAGTATTAATGGGGAGGTGAGCAGTTTGCAACCTTGCTGTAAACAAGCCTCAACAGAGAAAACTGGAAGCACTCCACACCTCACTGCCCCCAGATTTTTCCTGGTGCTGTAGGGCTCGACAGCATTTTTAAAAGTTTCTATTCCTTCCTCTTCTCTTCCCTACTATGAGACTTCTGCCATATTATTCTCACCCCTTTTGCTTTTGGCTCTGTTGCTGACGACACAGAGCATGGAAAGCTCTGATCTGGCTTAGTGTGTGTCTGGGTGTTCCTTGACAGCACTGTCTCCTACCCTCCTCAAATCCTGGTTCCCGGGGTACTGTGTGGCGGCATTAGCTAGTGCTCTTTGAAATGCCCCAGCTCACCAGTATTCTGTTGAGAAGCCTAACAGGTTTTTTGCATACACAATAGCAGAAATCATTTTTGGTGAATCAGGCTGCTAAGTAATCTATAAAGATTTAATTGCCCAAATTAGTCTGCAGTGGATGTATCAGCGCAATGATTTTGGATTCAGTTCCTGCTTGCTTTCTAGGTTTTCTTCTTCAGCTACATGTCCAACAATTAAAAACCTTTTTCATCCATGTTTCCAGGTATATTGTATGGGATATAGTCTGGTCTGAGTGCTCCCACATAGGAGAAAATTAGGGTTTCCAAAAACCTGGATGATAATCCCTATCAAGTAGTGCACCACAGTGGAGAACTACAATTTCATGTTGAATACATCTGAAAGGAAACATTTTGGTGCAGTTTGACAAACTGACACACTTTTTTCCCTGAAAAAATAAAGAAAAAGGCAATTTTTTATAAAATTATTTACTCATTCTACATAGAAATTTTTATTTCATGCTCCCTTTGTATTGTATTATATAATTTGTGTTCCACATCTGGTTTATAATGTAATTTTTGTAAGGGTTGTAGAGGACGCTGTGTCTTATATTTCTCCTTGGGTACTTTGGATTAATTCTCAGTTTTTCTAGACTTTTCTGTAGAATCTTTAGACTCTTGGTTTCGCGTCTGTTTATATTGACCTAATCAAAATTATCTAAGGCATATTTGAAGATAGATGTTTATGTATGAGCACATTTTTAGTTACATTTCTTGATTTTGATTTGGGAGATGGAACACATCTTTGGAGATTTTGTCGTGTTCACATCAGAAATTAAATTCACATTCCACAACAAGAGGGATTTCTTTTTTCAGAAAATGTTCTACCAACCAGAGACTCAGTCACAAATTATGTTCTTTTAAACAAGTAGTCTAGTATGACCAGGAACTTCCATGTATTTGAGGGAAAATTGTAAGTCACATTTCTTCTGCTGTAAATGGAGGGAAAATGTTGTTCAGGGGGACTCATGGAAGATAGTTAAATAATGAGGAGAGATGGAAACATATCATGTAATGTTTTGAAACTGATGTTAACTGTTGATGTGGTGAAGCAGTGTATGAAAACATAGTAATAGTAATGACCAGATTTTATATGATAGAGTATATTCATACAGAGTGTGGAAACTTGTGTTCCTAATCAAATTAAAAGGTATTTGCTTGTTTCTTCCTAGGATATTTTTGTTCCAGTTTTGGCTTTTGATTTTGTTTTGTCTTTTTGTGAGGTTTTTCCACATTGCATGCTCCTCTGACGATGCACCATGGTGGTTTTTCAGCTCAGGAATCTCAAAGTGTGAATAGGGGGAGGTGTCATGAGTAGCTTTAAGTAGTAGTGTTAGGGGTAGGTTGGGACTTTTTGTACATCAGTTTACAGTCTTTGGCTAAAATAAGTATTTTCAGTATCTCATTTGCCTGAACCCTAAAGTCCCACAAAATATCTACAAGACAGAAGAAAATGCTCGTCTGGTTTGTAATACAAAAAGAAAACATAAAATATAAAAAGTTTTACATTAGGGAAGTCTATCAATAAATTCTGTTATTTTTTTACCAGTTGCACAGACTTTTTGCCTTGCCAACATTCACTGGAAACTTCTGATTTCTCTCTTGTTTATTGGCTGTTTCATTCACTGTAATCTGATCGTGGATCATTTATATCTTATCTTCCCTTGACACTCATATAATTTTGTTGGAGCCTGGATGTTATAAAACAAAGAACTATTTATCTTTTTTTCCCTACTCTTTCAGTTTAAAATCACTATTTTCTCCTTTTACAGTCTACCAATAGTGCCCAAACTGTGTTCACATCCTACTTGTAGTCTGTGAGGCTATCAGAAGTAGTATTTGGTTGGTCCCCAGTCCAGATAAAACTGCAAAACCTACATAGTAGATTTTATGGCATGCTGGGATGGCAGTGCAGAAGAAATTTTGCACCTCAGTGTTGGTACATAACACTACGTGCTCAGAAACCACAGCATGTATAGGCATTAAATAATGCATTGTAAGGAAGTAAAAGGTTATATTGGATTCTTACCTGCACTGTGCTGCTGTTTTGAATCTTCTCTCTTCTTTTACTTTTCTCTGTACACTGACCCAAATGCTATTGTCTGTACTGTCTGAGGAGCTATTGTGCTATTATTTGCTACCATTAAGCTAATTTTTAATTTATTTGACACCAATGTCAAACTCTTGCTTCTCAAATAAGCCAGAAGAATTGCTTTCAAGCTGTGGAGGAAATGACTCATGGGAGCTTTGATTAATACTGATTTGGTAAAAAAAAAGAGCATGAAGGAACTGAAGATGACTCAAGATGAATGAATGAGGGATGTCTTTCACATTTCTACATTATGAAATGATAGACAAATTATTAGCATTTACCATTGATAGCAATTTAGAGACATTATTAAACCATTGGCCCAAGACAATTACTGCATACAAACCTCATCTTGTGGATGTCAATCTAAATGGACAAGCAAGAAAGCAATGCCAAGTCTTATGCAATTTCCTAATGAAGGAATTTCATGTCATTCTTGCTTAGTTGCATGATTATTTCAGAACCACAGAGTAGTTGATGGCTGCTGGGGACATGCATCTCACTGATAATCACAGCCCTGAAGATCTCCTTTGTAATTAGGTGGAGAAGCAGAGAAGCATGAAGTAGTCATCCTGCAAAATCCTGATATAACATCATTCTTGACACTGTATCCCTGTGCTGGAGCGTTCTCCTATGGTTGTGTAACAACTCATGTGTTATGGCTGTCTGCCTGTCAGTGTGATTTCCTCTTCAGATCAAAGACTCAGGGTGGGGCTATGATGCAAAGTAGCTTTTATAGTTTGAAATCTTCTCAATTTTCCTGGAAGAAAGGAGGAGCTACGTGCAGGGTGAGTCTATGTGCAGCAACAGCCTCTGCTGCCTCTGCTACCCCAGGCTTTTGGCTGCATGGCCTCAAGGCCAGCCCTGATACCGTGTGCCTTTACATCATGCTCCTGGGAAACAGCCATGCGAGGAAGACCTGGGAGATGTCTCAGTAGAGCCCCTCTGCCTTGGCCAGGGAGGCCACTGCCTGTCCTGCCCCATCACCTGTGGGGCATCCCTGCCCGTGTGGAGCAGCTGCCCCTCTCTGCTCCCTGACACAACAGCTTCAATTTTCAAGGGCAATTGTATGTGCAATACAGTGCACATCTAGTACTAACCTTATCAATAGGGTTATTTGAAACCTTACTGGATGCAACTGTCTGTCAGAAAAGGCTTTCTTGTCAAAGGCCAAATCTGCTGCCAGGAATTGTCAATAAAAGAAAACAGTAAAGGAAGAATCCGAATTCTGCTTCATTAATGCCAATTTCCTTGACTTCTAGAAGGTATTATAGCAGAAACCCCTGAAAAAACCGACTGAAAGATGGCAGTTTCACATTGCAATAACAGCATGTTTCAGTGAGTTCATTCTGAATTTAGAAAATAATTTTTACTTTTCTCTAGAATTGTTCCTATTTTGGATTTTTTCCTTCAGGCTGAGAAAGGAGAAAATAATTTAAAAAAAAATGGAAAGAAAATTTTAAAAAAATGAAATGGTGGAAATTCCGTAAAGCAAGAGCGATATCTGGTATAGCGATATTACAGAAAACATAACAGGTATGCCAACACCGGTTTCCATGGGCATTTTGAGCAAGCAAAAGGAGTTGTTGGAGTCTAAATCTTTAGCTTTAGCCTTGGTAGCACTGAGCATAAAAAATAATTTTTGTTCAATACACATCACATAAAAAGGAATGCAATTCTAAAATAACAGTTTTGCATTCCTGTGTGATTTCTATTTTCTTTAGAAATTGGATTTTTACGTGATGTCAGATACTTGGTTTTGTTTTGGTTTTTTTGAGGGAAAATTTCAGAGGTGAATTACTGACCTGCTGTAGCTGACAGCAAAAGCCAGTAAATTTTATTGATTCAATGGTGTGAGAACAGTCAGGGTGGGCATACAGATCAATTTCTGCTTCTACCTCTATTCCTAGGAATCTTCCCAGGTCAAAGTTTGCATCGGTATGAGAAAAAAGATGAACAATACAGCTGTTTTCAATGCCCTGGCATGAAAATGTGGGAAGAGAAAAAGAGAGATAAAAAACCCTGGAGGTATTTTGTCATCAGGAACTATGAGTCTGTCAAAGCACATTGGGATCAGCTGCTCCAATGTGAAGCAAGAATGACAGCTGGTGAAGAATCAGTGCCCAGACTGCTATACCAAGGGCTAACAAGACGGCTTAATCAAATGCTAAAGGTGGAAGATGCCAGAGCCCAAAACAGGATTTAGTTCATATGTTGTCACAAGTGAAAAGAAAAAGGGTGCCAATGACTAGATTGAAGAAGAGCTATTTGCTTAAACACCATGGAAAATACTGCTCACTAAACTTCAGCAATATATAACTCATAAAAATGATTAGGAGAGTTCTCAAGAAACAAAACAACCTTTGTGGTTCTGGAACTCATTAGCAAAACCATATGTAACCAAGCACAGCATTAAAACTCTTCAGCTGTATGTGATAGAGACAGGTAACAATAATTTCCTCAACCTCTGCCAAGCTCTGCCACAAATCTGTGTCATCAAGGGTACATTAAAGTAACCTGTGGCCAATCCCCTGCCTTTCTTCTAATGCATTTTCACTTTCATGGAGGAAATGCTGATAAATTCTATGAAATTTGTAGGCTTTGGAGAAGAGGTCTTCGGAAGAGAAAAATCTGATCCTACAAAAACATTAAGGTATAAAAGAGTAGGTTCCAAATTATTTTATGCACATACACAGAAACAAAGACACATATACATTCATCAGTATTTAAATAGAGGGTAAGGAGTATTGAGGATGCAAAAGATTTATTCTGAAGAATGTGGTGGGGGAAGCAGCAGGCACTCTTGGGTTTATGGAAGTGAGGGCTCAGTATTATTTATATTGCAACCTTGCTCAAGTGGATTGTTGCCAGCAACAAGAGTTCTGAATATTGCTTCTCTGCCTCCTAAATATAACATTTGCTGGGAAGAAAGTTAGGGAGCTGCAATTATTATTTAATCTGTGTCTGGCAAAGTACTCCTCTGAATATTTCAAGGATGTCAACGGAGACAGTTTTTGCCATGGCCAAGTCATGTCATGATCAGGAAGATGATGGTGACTGATGCCAACCTGTCTCAATATGCAATGTTTCAGCACTGAATATGGTGTCCTGAGATGCCATCGTAACTGTTTTAAGGCAGAAACAGATGGAAGAGAAACAGGAGCATTTTCACAATCTGCAATGACACAGACATGGCCGCAGAGCTAGGACACAAGAATATCTTTGTCAACAGACACTTTCTGCAAAACTACTTATCCCAGATGAAGCAAGGGATTTGTTATAATTTCCTTTCTCTGCTGGAAATCAGAAGCGGAAGTGAAAGTTCGGTTTTCTGTGGTCTTTTTTTTTACTGCAGAAAAAATATATTGATAACTATTAACAGGCTTGTGTGCTTGGAAATGGGCAGAAATTCACACCCTCAGGACTCATCCCTCAGTCTTCAGCTTCCCTTCCATGAACAGAATAAGGCCTGTAATCACTGGAGATATCCATAAGAGTTATTAAATAATAACAGCAACAGCAAGAAAAACACTCATGATACATGGAAGTAAATAAAGTTGCTTCATTTCCCTTTGTGGCTTAAGAAACTGTTACTTCAGCTGTTTTCCTTTGGCTGGCTTTCCTCTTTAGTGCTGACTCAGGAACAGGTGAGCCAAGGATGGATTTGTTCCACCATATATTAATGACTGCTCTTTAATATTTTCCTTAGAACAAAAAGATTGTTTTCCTTCTTTTACATCTTGAGTTATAGTCAACCTTTCTGCACAAAAAAAAAAGAAACCAAAACAAACTGTTTTCAAAAATGTCACTAATTCATAAGTAGCACTTTGGCTACTTAATATCTTGCTTAAAGAGAGCCCTTGCAGAAGTGATAATTTTTCATTTATTGATCATAGTTTTGTACTGGTTTTTGTTGGGATTTTGGTTTTAATTTGGGGAGAGGATGTCACTTCACGCATCTTACACCTGCTTAAGCTCTTTTACATAGAGGATTTACAGATTCCATCACATGTCAATAGGAACTATGATTCATTAGGAGATTATAAGGCTGGGAATAGAAGGTAAATCAATCCATAAAAATATTTGCTTAATTTTATTTTGTCAGTTAACCATTTTCCATTTTCCATGAACAAAATGCCTTTCTTGTACTGTAAAATACCAGTAGGATTAATATGTCAATATGTCCAGCAAGACAGAACTCATTTGATGTGGCGTGAGAAAAGTATCCTAGCCCTCATGCCACTTAAATGAATTTATGCTTGTAATCTATACCTTATATAATCCAAAGTTTCCTTGATTCTTTTTATACCCATTTCTAATGCTTACTCTGACTCAGTCGCACAACACGAATGGCTATAAACAGAGACATGCAAAACAACTGACTCAATCTGAAGCATGTCTGTTGCACGTGTTTGGTCATGTTTCCCCACTGAAGCTGGATATCTACATTTTTATCTGTTCTCAGAAATATCCTGATTGAATCAGAATATTTCAAATACAGACTACAGCTGAAAGTGGGTAGGTACCATTAGGTGCTATATAAGAGCCTGGGAATATGCTCAGTAACTGCAGTAGCAGGTGAGTAAAAAGTTTGGTTTTCCAGAATTTATACAGTTAATTGGAGGGAAATGAACTTTATACCGGTGCTGATGCACTTTAATAGTACTTTAACTTTTAATTTTGGAAACCCACATATTCACCTGCAGTAACCTCAGGTGATGAGGTGGAAGCTGAGAAGCACAATCTGAGCTCCTGATTCCCATCTGACTTTTCAAGACTGACTGAAGGAGAATAACCCTAGATGTTTTCTGCCAAAATACATAAATATCACTGAATGGCGCAATAATAGATTTATGGACTTAGTATTTGTTCATATAACTTTACTTTTAAATACAGAGTGCCATATATTGAGGAGTTTTGACACAGAAGTAATAGCTGTTTCATATGAAAATACCACATGAAAAGCAACTAGTTGAACGTTTCATCATCATCATCGTTAATTCTGAAATCCCATTCTTCTCCACACGTTTTTAATGTTTGGTACTCATAGGTAGGTTTGGTATAAGAATAGTATGGTGCTGGTGTCTGGTACCATCTAATGCTAAAAATACTCACACTTGTTTTCTGATGTATCTTAAACATCTCCAGTGTAGTTGCTGGGGTTTTCTTTTTTTAGGTTTTTTGGTTTGGTTTTGTTTGCTGAAAAAATTTCCAAACCTTCAGAAAATGTTAGCTTATGTGTGTTTCAATTCCTAAAAGCATTCACATGTGATCAGTTTTCAGAAGCACATGGTTGGCAGCAGCCCACTGGTTTCAAATTCAATTACATCAGTCCTGTTGCACTGCCTGAAGCAGAAAAGGACTAACACGGCATTTTCTTACTTTGCCACCATCCTCTCAGAGGATAAATAGACTGTGAGATCTGTGCTAATTATATTTTCTGGGTAAATTTTAAAAATTGCATGAAACATCCTTTTAAAATGTTGGATATTTTTATTGGTTGGCCGTTGGAAATTGAATACATAAATGCACAGTACACAAAAAGAGCAAGCACTGTGATGTGGGCAGTAATCAGCACAGATTCAGTGATCATGGTAGTTGAGATTTTAAAAAAAATGAGCCAGCAGCATGTGTTTAATGAATAAACAAGGCATTGGGAATTTTGGCCAGATCCTTTCATTTAAATGTGTCTACCCTGAATTTTGAAGTGGAGGTAGGGAACTGACAAAGTAATTATGAAGGAAGAGAAGGTGGAGTTTTTTTCATACAGTATTTTGAGCATAATATGTTCTATTTACCACCCAAACAGTCTGTGGTACTATACATTGGAAATAATGGATAATTATATGACAAATGTATTAATTTCTGTTATAGGTACTGTTACCTAAATGAAATCTCTGATTTTTCAAGCTTTAAGTGTATAGATATAAAAGTTATACTTATTTATGCTTTTATACATAAGTACATACATAGAAATGTACACACAGAGAGCAAGAAATATATAATTTTAAAATGCAGTCTGATTAAAATGACGAAATTGCACAGGTATGGGAAAAATAATGTTTCTGGATTTGAACTGCCTAACCATTACAAACCATGAAAGAAAAAATAAGTCTGTTCGGAAATATAATTAAATCAGTTGATGATACAGCACAATTCCCCCTGATGACATGCTACAGTCATCTAAAACTCTAGTTCAGACAATTGCAGAAGAAACTCTAGCTATAGAAAAACAAATGCCCACTATTTTAGCCTGCATGCTTCACTGCAGAGTAACCAAACAGGACATTTTTTATACTGTTTCTTCAATATTTTTCTATCATCTGTTAAAATTATGGTCATGTCTGCCCTTTACCACAGCATGAGAGTCAAAGATGTTATTTAAACTATTTAAACTTTCTTCCTGTACTCTTCGTGCTCCAAAGGGCTACAGTAAAAAGACAACAATTTTTATTTACTCTTCCTATTCCATTTTCTGATTAATCTTCATCACATGTCTTCCTGTTTAGTATATTAGGTTGATCTTTCTGGGAGCTGGACCCTGAAACTCTACCATGTTTGAATGGTCCAGCAACTCCCTTTCCTTTTCCTATTATGTAGAAATCTAGTTGCATTTAGCAGGCTCCTGACTACAAATTTCTGTTCATATATGCTTAAAATCCTTACACATGGAAACAAAGTAGATGAAGAACTTCCTTGTAAAAAATAATTTTTATGGCTAACATGAAAATATTTTATGATTAAGCTTTATCCACCAAACCAAGTAATAGATGTGATGAATATCTACAGAAATCTCATTTGTGCTATTCTGTCAAAGGAAAGAGCTGTGAAATGGTATAACTTGCTCTGCTCTAAGGCACTTTGTTATGTGGACAGGCAATTTAAAGATACTGTAATGAAAATAGCACTCTAATAAGTTACAGAACCAATTCATTTGCTTGGCTTTGCTTGTTCTAGTTTGCAAGGCCAGAATTGTGACAGTAGGGCAAAAAGTGAAAGGATCACTGGGAGATCAAATGAATACAGCATTAAATTAACTATTTTTGGGGAGAGAATGCAAAAGACAAAGCAAAAAAACCCAATCCCCGAACCAAAATTACTGCATTAATGTAGGCAATACCCCTTAATGACAAAAAATCAGTGAGAGGGCTGATAGCCTTTATTGTAAGAAAGATACACCCAATTTCAGAAGATGAGTTGTAGGGCAACTGTTTTGACATTAGCAAGTAGTATGTGCCATAAATTATCTGTGCCCTTTTTTTAACAGTAACTTATTTTCCCTGTTTCTGCCTCTGCATTACCCAAGAAAATGCAGAACAGACCACCAAATGCAGGATACTTTAAGTTTCCAGTGTTACTCAAAATGTAATCTAATATTGTCTTGAGTCATATCTATTGAACTTCACAGGACTGCAGTCTTCACACAGGCCATGCTTAAAAAGACCAGGAAAAACATGCATTCTGGATAATTATTCGTAACACAAAGATGAATATATACTGCACCAACAATGGACTTTTCACACTATTTCTTAAGCCATGACAGGCAAATTTTCTGGCAGCTGACATAATGGCATGGATTTCACCAGGTAGATGCCAATCCTGAGTTCAAATGGATGAGAAATAGATCTAAATTGTTATCCCAGCAAGGAGATAAAAGAATCTTTTTCATATACCTGGTTTTCACTGGATGGAAGTGATTACCCTTGGTACTAGACTAAATGGAACACAGAAACTAGATAATAACTAGATAAGGAGTATTTTGAAAAAAATAATAAAAAATATCACTGGAGTCTTAGAGCTGTATATTGGGCCTTGGTCCACCTCTTTTGTGACTGTGTGGTGGGAAGTGCCAACTTAGCCTCTCGTGGGCCTGGTCATAAAGACATCCCAATGACAGTTAAAAGCTTGGCAGCAAATTTCTCAGCGTCCCATTTGAAGCCCCAGATGTCCAGCACAGGCTTAAATAAAGGGCCTAAAGCAGGAAAACTGGGCACACAAATGCTTCATAGTGGTCAGAAGAGTTGATTAGAAAAAAGGCATCATATCAGCAAGGGCAACACTGGCATTGCCCATTCTGAGGTCAGGCGCCACCTAGCAGTGAATCTGTGTGACTTCAAAAGCCTGCACACGCTCCAAGTACAGCCATTTTCCTCCTGTGCCTCTTGCAGAGCCACAGCCTGCTGCTGCGGGGTGCTTCACGTGGCACTGGCCTGGCACCGACAGGCACCATAAAATGTATTCTCTCCATTTTTGAATCCCATGTTGCAAATAATTTGACCCAAACCAGACTGGCTTACCCTTCCAAACACCAGGTAAGTGGGACCTCTTTCTTCTCGCCTGTTAGCTGTACGTATGGTAGACCTATTACGAGATATCTCATGCTTGAGCTTTATACTCAGGCTATTCAGTTGTGTCAAACAGAAATTTGCTGAAAGCGGTGTCTGCAGAATCAGGTCCTGCATAGCTTTATTGGCTTGAGAGGAGGCTTTTGTGAGATAAGGTTGAAATGGATTACTGCAATGTAGAAATCTGCACCTAAATGCCAAGAAACTGAGCTAGAGTAGAGCACTAGTGATTTGTTGCACGTGGACTTCTGTCTGTTTTCCCTTTCTTAACTTTGTTTCTGATTAGTCAGAATGTTATTACTGCAGAACATTGCAGGTTAATTTACATGACAATTAGAAAGCAGAACAAAAGGAGAAAGAAATAACTACTGACAAAAACAAAGCAAGTGAGTATGGCCCAAGACCTAGTGGTAGTATGGTGGCCTGGTGTCTAGAAATACCATTGTGGGGTTGAAGGAACTATTCCCTTAAGTGTTTTCAATATGTCATTTAACCTAACCTACCTCACAAATACATTTTCAAGTATGTTTTACTTCTTTAATGAGTACATTTTTATTCTATCATTTCTACTGGCTACTCAAATTCATTTTCACAAAAGTTCACAATCATTCACCAGCATATTGCTGTAGTATGTTATTGCTATGACTTTGCACAGAACTGGAATTTCTACTAAACTAACAGACACTTTAAGGTCATCAAGAAGCAGCGGAGAAATGTTTATATTAATGACAACTGTTTGGTAAAAAGTTATATCACATAGCACAGACCAAGGAGATATCAAAAATATGTAATTTCCAGCAATACATTTCTGGTTTTTTCTGATTCAAAGTCACTTTCTTCAGTGTGCTTCTGTTTAAACATTCATTTATCTGACCGATTTCTAAGATGGTGTCAGTGCTTTCATTTGTGTGTATACAAGGTGGAAATTTTAAGAAATCTTTTTTCTTTAGCTACCAGAGTTTAAAGTTAGTCTTATTGACACTGAAAGGCTGAAAAAAAAAGAGAGATTATAAAATGATACAGATTTGCCTCTTTTTTGAATAATGGTATATATTTTAAAAAATCTGTTAATGTAATAAATACTATAGGATAAATTAATTGCTGGAGTAAATAATTTTAACACCACTGTTTTCAACAGAGCTGCATCTGAACTGCTCTGTACATTGCCCTTTTAATCCTTCGTTGGAGAATTAGAGCCAAAGAGAATATCCTCCCCCATATAATTTAGCAATCTAAATATATATATATATATATTTCTCCCCTAGGCTTATTCTGTTTCAGGCTGGGATATTTTTAAATAGACCTTTTTTCACAGCTGCAGCAGCAAAGGACACACTATGCTGCTATTATTGGCTAGTCAGGCACTGAAGAACTGCAGAAAATGGAAGAGACAGCAAAGTTTCACTCTTTGAACTCCTAGGGTGTGATCTAAAATATGGTGTAAACCACCCTTCACAGCCTTTTTTGGGGCTCTGATGAGAGGCGAATCTATTCTGTGACAGTAGCCTCCCTCAGTGTAGCTTTCTATGCTGAATTTCCGGACAGGTTGATGAACTTCAAGAGAGCATCTGAACAAAAGACATTGAGAAGCTTCCTCTTTCTGATTCCTGAGATAAATGCCTGGACACTCTATTTACGGAAGTTCTTTTAACAGAAAAGTTAAAATAACTTGTGTTGAACCATGTTGTTCAGTGAAACCTGCATAAAAGATGCAAGTAATCAGCAAAATGAGGCAACCTTGACCATCGTGTTGAAGGCAGCTGTCCTGGAGGGAACAGGACTTCAGTCAGTTTCTTTTTAGTTGTGAAAATAAATATGTCATTTTTACACGACATTAGGGAACATGCAGGCCATTCATAGTGTAACATTCATATCCTAAAAGTAGACCAACAAGCTGGGAGGGAAAGCTTTCAATCTGCTGAGGTTATGCTACTTTTGTATTGAGTGTACAAGAGGTTTGGTGGATTTAATTGTAGAAGCGATGTCTTAAATCCTTGTTTTCAGCTGTTGAAAACAGCTGTGAAGAGCTCAAGCCATTTGTGGTGAAGCTTTGTAGTGGAACGATGTTCACTACAGACCTCATCAGAACATTAGATCATAGAATCATAGAATCATAGGTGGAAACAGAACCAAATCATAGAATCATAGAATGGTGTAGGTTGGAAAAGACCTTTAAGATCATCAAGTCCAACCATTAACTGCCATTCCACCACTAAACCTAAAGTTTTCACTGAAGTACTGATTGATGCAGGACTTTTGGGAACTGTACATCAAATGTGCATGGCTTTTGCAGACTTGTGCATGCTAATGAGGTCAGGGGAATGGTGTGGGGTGCACAGACCTATCCAAAAGTGAGAAATGAAGGCAAGCGTATTGAGCACAGGGTAGCCTACTACTAGTAATGTGAGGCCACAACATGAAGACACAGAATATCTTAGTAAAAGATGCCAGCTGGTTAAAGACTGGAATGTAGTTTCCAGCTTGTTTTGATTGGTGTAAACTCTTGCTTTGGTTACTGTATCCTCTTATTTTGGTCACTTTCTAAAATGACAGATAACCAAAAAAAAGTATCTTTTCACTGGACCAGAGATGCTTTTTTGGGGTTACTGCCTCAGAGCGAGGATGGAAGTCCTGTGCTTTGCTGACAGAAGATCAAAAGTGCACTCCTAAACTGAGTGCCAGATCTTGCTGTGTGGAATAATAGCAATGCTAGCACCTCTTGGCTGTTGGCACTGTGACAAGGTCTCCAAATCTGACACTACTGGTCAAATATTTATTTAAAAAAAAAAATAATCTTGTAAGATTACTGAAATCATTAGGAAGGAAGAACTCTGATGATATCCAGAGAAAACTTTGCCAATATAGACTTAGTGAGGGACTCAACTGTTGTATTTTGGGTTCTTTTGTAGTGAGTGAAGATCAGAAGGTCATGCTATTGTTTTGCAAAAGTAATAATTGTCCACCCAAAACCAACAGAAAAAGAAGCTGGGTTACCACATCTAGTCAAACTCCCCCAAACACGCAGGCATATAGATATAAAATTTTGGGTTAATTGAAGTAAAAAATTGCATCCCTAAATGGTCTGCCATAATGAACCTCCTATTGCACAACTATATGGTCTACAGAAATGAACATCCAACCTTGAAGTGGACTTTGCAGCTCAACCTGGGACATTCTGGTAATGGGAAGCATCAGTCTCTGCCCAGAGAAAATGCCATGGTTGTCACTTTTGTTGGTAATACTTGTAATGTTCACTGAAATCAAGATATTTTTAAAGAAACACATGAATCTCAACACGCAATGAAATGCAAGCTATGGAAATGATCCAACAGCTTCTCTCTTGCTTAGAGGTAGGTAAAGGAATTCAATGAAATCTTTCAGACTTTTAGTCTCCCTCTTGCTTTCTTTGGTAGCTCTCTTCCCTAGGGAGAATCCTTTGTGGTTAACTGGAACAGATTAGCAAAACCTAAGCAAATCTTTTCTGTCCATTATGTTTCTATCCAAAATTTGATTCAATAAACTGTTTGCTAATTTCCAATTTTGTGCATAAATATAGTTCTTCCTGAAACTATATTGCAAATAGTTTATAAAATGAAACATTTAATGTCCACACAGCAGTGGATTAGAATGATCAAGTTTATCTGTGAAACGTCAGCAAGTTTAGCAGGGAAAGAACATGTGCTAGATTTAGTGAGATTGTATTACTCACAGAATGACGAAGTGGTAGCAGTTAATGCAAGTGTATTCTCTCTGTCTATGCCAGCACAATGGATTTGGGCAGAATATATCTGCATTCATCCTTGTTCCAGGACTGTAGCAGTGTTACAGAATGGAAAGGGCTCATTTATTTAAAATCCACTTACACAGAAAGGTCCCTGTTCTTCGCTCTGTAAACTGGCACATCTTGAAGTCTAATTTCAGTGAAGCTAGGCTTTCACCCACTGAGTATTTGGCTTAAGGCTGCTTACTTCTTGCAAAAATATTTCCCCTGGAAAGGGCAACAGCAGCCTTCTTTAAACTAGCCCTGGGGTATTTTATAAAACTGCCAAGAGATAAGGCACACTTTTTGCTACCTTACATAAGAATATTCCATATAAAATTTCAGTTTATTCTGAGAAATCCCCTTTCTTCTGTAGGTGCTATTACAGAGAAAAGAAGTGTACTAGCCAAGTTCTATCTTCAGCTGAAGTCTGCAAAGCCCCAGTGCAAAAACAATGAGAATCTGATCCCCAAGATTATTCTAATGGCCATGTCTTAAGTGTCTAATAGTTAAGTGTGCTTTTCAGGAAAATTACGTTCTTAATACTCGATTTATATACCTGAATGACCCCCTCAGCATGAATGTGGTAGCATTAGTGGTTGCATTGCTGCACAGTAAGTAAAGGTCTTTAAAGTCTTACCTCCATCAATGCAAACCTTTAATCTTTTGGCCACTGCATAGGCTGTGGGTTCTTTGGTCATGCCTACATGCAGCATACATGTGTGCAGCATGGGATACAGGTACTAGCAGGGGTCCCAGATGTACAATTATCATGTCACTGAAGGCATCACACTGCACTTTTCAGTAGAGCCTCTTACTTTAAGAGAACCGCTGAGCCAAGACGGTTGTGCTGTTTTTGATTTTGGAGCTAGCTTGTCTGGCACAGGCTCAGGTATCTCTGTATCATCCACATTGTCTTCTTTAGACATACTCTAAGTGACCCAGAGCCTGTACACAGAAGTCATACACCTTCTTGCATCCAATTCTACCACCTCTCCTCAAGAGAAATGTTTGGAGGACTCAAGTTTTGATTTAACAGGTGCCTAGCTACAGAAAGAATCTCATGATCACAGTTACAGTCCAGGTCTTCTGAGGCCTGCAATGCTCCAAACAAAGCCCTATTTTTGCATATTGATAGCCTATGGATACTAACAGTGTCAGATATAGGGGTAGAAGTAATTTGCATAAGTGTTAAAATTTTTACAGTTTTTCTTCATTTTTTAGGAACTAATTTTCTTAAATAAACATGATTATGCTATTCTGGAAATGTTCTAGGTTAGCGTTCCTTATTCCTTTTAGGGAAAGCAAATACTAAATATTCCTTTTATGTTGCACAGTATAATAACACACAGCCCACACAGTGGGTAATTTAAATGAACAGCAGGCCTTCAAATTACACTGAAAGGGCTGTTATACTTCAAGCAAGGAACATTTTTATTACAGTCACATTCCTGACATCCTACAGGATGCATATTCTTTCTTTCTTCTTTCTCAGACCAACAGGCAACCAGCTGGGATAAGTGGGTATCTCTGAGATACCAATCACAGTTTGTGAATACAGGTACCTCACCTTTTTGATGCTGGAATATTTTGTAGTGAGGAAAAACTGTATTTTGTACTCAGACACTGTAGCATGAATTGCATGTGGGAAGCCTCATCATATACAACCAGAGATCCACAGTTTCATTCAGAGCAGACAGCTACTAATGGCATTATCCAGCCCAGCGAGCAGGGATCTGTGTAACAGGGCTTCCCAAAAGTATTATTGCAGCAGTGAAGGGAGGTGGCAGCTCAATATTTTCTGTTTGTGTTTGACCTTTTATCATCCTTTGGACCTTGATACAGCCTTGACTGCTTCCCTCTTGCTTCGGAATGAGCCTGGACATTTTTCCTGTAGTTATCCTAGGATTCCAGCCAATGGTAGTCCTACCCCACATGCTTAATCTATGTTTGTTTTCTCACCTCATTAATTTACTCCTTCCTCATCCTCACTGTCTCTTTCAACTGTAAGGTTACAGAGGCTGTAGTTCATTATAATGAACTGTAGTTCATTAATGGTGCTCTCTCAACCCTGCAAATTCCTCACCAAAGAGCTGCAAGCCAAACAAACTGAGCTAGAAGACTGGGAATTTTACAGTCTTCAAATGACAGTTTTGCGAGATCTCTAACACCTAAAAATGAAAACAAGCCCGTCTGGGGATTCATAAAAATGCATACATTTTAATGCTACTAAATACAAGGAGTATAGATGTCTAGGCCTCAAAATGAGAACTTACACATTTTTGTTAATTTTTCCATGTGACTCAAATTGTGCCTTTATTGCCCACTGATGTGTAGCATACAGATATCCATGAGTGCTATCCAACCTGCTGTAATTCCGGAAGCATCTAGCCAAAAAGACTCACAGTTCTGTGCAAGCAAATTTGCCCTTACCCACATAGCCACAGTAAGACTGCTTCTACCTCCTTGACTAGCAGTGAAGATGTATCGTTGGAATCCAGTCAAAATCAGTTAAATTTATGCCCGCAAATGATCCAAGTACTTTTAAATACCCTGATCCATGAGACCACAGCTGCATTCTAATAGTGAGCCTAAGGAACTAGCAGGAGAGCCTAGTGTCCAGAAAGCTCTGCTAAGACCCAGCAGAGTCTATTCTTAGCCCTGTTACCAGTAGACTAGATGACCTTGGATGCATGACTTCACTTCTCCAGGCCCCAGCTCTACCCACTGAAGTACAGTGATAACTATCTGCCCTTGGGTTATGATAAGATGTGTTCTTGCGAAAGGATTAATGCTCCTTCTGTTGTTCATGTTCATATAAGCAAAGAATAAGAAAATTCTGCCTATAGTCTATTCAAGCATGAGATGTGTTCTAGGTTCGATTACTTGGAATAATGTTCAGAAGGGTAAATAACTTCTGTCTTCCTCCAAATTAATAAAATTTCAGCAAAGAAATTTTGCTTACCCAAAACTGTCATTTGGAAGATTGTTCCTGATGCCTTGGCTAACATTGTGTCCAAAACGGCTTTGATTTTTGTCATGTCCACTAAACAACCTTCACTTTGCATTCTCTAAGGCATGTAGAAATTTTTCCTAGTAAACCTCCTAAACCTCCCCCGGCGCAGCCTGAGTCCATTTCCTCTTGTCCTATCACCTGTTACCTGGGAGGAGAGACCAACACCCACCTCACTACAGCCTCCTTTCACGTAGTTGTAGAGGGCAAGAAGGTCTCCCCTCAGACTCCCCTCTTCTCCATGCTAAACAACGCCAGTCCCCCCAGCCACTCCTTGTAACACTTGTGCTCCAGATCCCTCACCAGCTTCCTTGCCTTCTTTGGACATGATCCAGCACCTCAATGTCCTTCTTGTCGTGAGGGGCCCAAAACTGAACACAGGATTCGAGGTGTGGCCTCACCAATGCCAAGTACAGGGGGATGATCACTTCCCTAGTCCTCCTGGCCACACTATTTCTGATACCAGCTAGGATGCTGTTGGCCACCTTGGCCACCTTGACTCACTGATGGCTCATATTCAGACGGCTGTTGACCACCATCTCCAGGTCCTTTTCCACCAAAGAGCTCTCCAACCACTCATCCCCAAGCCTGTGGCATTGCATGGGGTTGTTGTAACCCAAGTGCAGGACCCAGCACTTGGCCTTGTTGGACCTCATACAGTTGGCCTCAGCCCATTGATCCAGCCTGTCCACATCTTTTATTATAATTTTTATGAATAAAAACAGATTATAATGTTTATATTTCTGTATGCATGTTATGTACATTTACAGTGCTGTAAAATTAATGGCATTAATATATTAATGGTAAATAATGATGTTTACTTACAGTGTGTCTTAATTTCTGCCTGGTAATGGTAAATGTAGAGTTTTTTAGATGATACTGAGTAAAGCAGTTATAACTCACCAATCACTCAGTCTTTGTGAGCCCTGTAGTGACTTACACCTAAGAGTTGCTGTAAAAACTGAATGGGGTTGTCCTCCTTTTAAGTAGTACAAGATAAATGGATGCAATAAAAAAATGAAGGACTGCACTGTTATGGCTTTTTTTTTCCTTTTTTAAAAACTTGATTTTCAGGTGCAATGCAAGTAGTTGGCGTAAAGTTTAAATTTTTAAGACATTACGCTCATATGAATTTAAGTCTTTGACTACCTAAAATATAATTTGTCCTCCTGCGAGCTGTAATTACATCTGTAATAGCTGAGTTGTCTTTGCTGATTCTCAGTCTCATGTTGAAGAAAAGGGTAATCCCATTTCTGAAATTTTGCTTCTCCTTTGTTTTCACTGGTGTCTAAATGTTTGGTAGAAAAAACATTTATGTGCAGTAATATATTGGCACCCATGAATAGCAGAGTTAAGCTCAATGAATGACTCTTCTGGTCAATGTCATTGATCTACATTAATCAAGTCACAAGTTTCTTAACCTTCCTCCTTCACAGAGGGTTCCTTCAGTATGGATGGCTATGGTCAAACACAGTTGGGGGTTTAGGGTGAATATTGATCAGCAAATGGAAAGGCTGTTCTTAACATGCTAATTTATATCCAGTATATCGGTATATTGTGTGATGGATGCGTATACAAATTAATGAAGACAGAAATACTTTGTTTTGCTATAAAGGGTTCTTAACAGTTTAGAAATTTCACAAAGTCTTCTTAGTAATATTAAATACTGTTTATGGATTTGTAACATAGCATAGTCTCCTTTTCTTTATTCACAGTTCTATGCAATTTATTGATGTTGAATCACTATTTTGTGTGTGCATATGTTTGCATGATTTAGTGAGGTGTATCTCTGGAGAGAAAGGACAAAAGGCTGGTTAAACATGAAAATTTTTTGCTCTTCAAAAAAAAGAAATTTTGTTTTTCTGTTCTGCTTTGGTTATTTTAATTGTTACCAGTGTATTTTTTTGAAATGATCATGTTAAATACTGAGCAGCATTACATTATCTTCCAATTTCACAGAAAATCAGGTTAAATGCAGTTAACCACAAATTTTCAGCAGCAGTAACACTCTCCCCTGTGTACCTGGATAGATTTTAGAGAATGGAGTCAACAGCCTATCTCCTTCAATCACCTTTATGGTATCTGACATCCCAGAAGCTGGTGAGGATTAAGCCCTATCTTACTCTCCCTCTAAATCAACAGCAAACCCCTGCTTGCTCTCAAGTGTTCAGAAGCAAGCCATGGAGCTGTGACCCTCACACAGACAGTAAGGCAAAAATGTCTTCTTGCACCATTCCCTTCACCAGGAACCACGTGCAAACTTGGAAACTTTTGCTTCAGTGCAATACATCCAATAATGGAAATTGGAGGTCAAGAGCGTGTCTAAAGGCAACTGCAGTCATCTTATTGCAGGTTTGAGTGAGAAAGCCTGGGCTGAAATCTAAAGGAGAAGGAAATTGTACTCTATGGGATCTGGCAGTATTTTCTCCAATGCACCAATTCCATCTACAGTATATAGGAATGACATGTCTTGCAATTTTGCTGGAGTAGCTGCTTTGTTTTACTGCAAGCTAAGAGCTAGGCACGGTTTTATTGCAACAATAATTTATTCTTTTTATTTATTTTTAACTTGAGTGTGCAATACAATGTTACCTTAAAAAGTGATGAACTAAAAGACCACAGCTAGCAATACCAGTATTTCGTCTGTCTACCCTCAGGGCCTGAAAATATTACAGTGCAACACGCCCCTCTCCAGAAGAATTGCAGTTTGAGCTTTCTCCACAACATTTCACAGAGCAACTCTGGCTGTCAGATGAGGCTTTACTGTTAAAACATACTAGATAAGGATCCATCTTTCCAACCTGAATTGAATCAAGAGGTAGTCTGGGATCACTTCAACATAAATGAGAACCTGAATTACACCCAGGAAGAATTTGGCCCCATCGTCTCATGGCATTGGTGTAGACGACTAACTGCCTGATACACTACGTATGAGATCTAATCACATTTGCTTTATACATAAGATGTAATTCTATCAGAGTTGGTAACATGCTCCAGTGCATTGTAAATGGGCTATGATGCACTTAGCCAAATTGCAGAAGTAAAGTAAATAATCTGATTATTATATTTTCAAAATTATACACAGTAGTCACTTGCTAGTTATCTACTTTTTTTGAGTCTTTCACATGCAAAGAGCAGTGTGCAAGCACTAAAGGGACCATTAAAATTTTACGCTTAATTTACAAAATGGTGGAAATTGCCTAAGATTCAAATGCAGTGCACAAATACAAAATACAGCCTCTCTGATAACCTGTCCTGTAGCTACAGTCATATCATATTCATGGAGTAGGAATCTAACTACTGCACCAATTACAGGGCATTACAGATACACTACTGACCATCAGTTGTCCTGGAAAACCACTCTTAATAATATTTTTTTTCTTAAGATTAATTTCTTCCCATTGGAGAAAAACTCCTGTAAAACTTTCTGAAGAAAATAATATGCTAAGATCTTTTGTAATGTCCTACATACTGCTGATGAAGACAACTCAAGAACTCATTTTTGAGCAGAACTTGGAAATACAGCATGGGAAGATAAGAAGGTATTATTATAGATTTATGGTAACTATTAGCCATTTTTAAGGATAGTTGTAGGGAAGAACTAGATTTCTTTAAGAAATTGCATAGCTAAGACTGTAGCTTTCCAAGTATGCAGGAGAAGAGGGATGTATATTAGCCACAGTGTGGTTTAGTGAAAGCATTACAGAGAGACAGAGCTTAACAGGAGGAAAATCATTCCAGAAAAGACAAAACAGAGCTTAGCTCAGTCCTTGCTCTCTGCTGGCTGCTCTTTGTCAAGATTACATTCTGCCTTGCAGAGAGAAAATCTTTACAAGTGATCAACTGGTTTACATCTTAAATTTTTACAGGGAAACTTAAGACTTTCTCATTTTCCATGCTGTACATAGACCGTGGATTGAATTTTGAGTCAGAAGCTGTACTTCCATTGCACATGAAGCACATGCTATATGTGCATCCAAGCTTCAGGCAGCTCATATTTTGCTGACTAAGGAGGTCTCTTGCTCCTTAAATGCCCTCTCTAGCTGGGTATGCAGCACAGAAACCTGACAATCATGTAGCTTGCCTAAGACTTTCCTTTGTGAGCGAAGAATGTAATAGAAATAGTCTTGCAGTGCCTTGTGCCCTTGCCCTCCGCGCTTTCCATTCCACTCCACAACACATGAGGCATACTGGTATATACCAGTATTTGGAGTTTTCAATTTGGAGTTTCAGAGCAGAGGTCCTTGGTGCTCCTGGGAGAAGGGCAATTCTTCACTGTGAACAGACCCTGTTCACTCTGCCCCATGTTTACATCAGCATTCGGACTGATGCAACCTCCCTGCAGCTTAGGGCAGGAAAATCCTTACCCCGCTGTGGTGCTGCTGGCCTGCATGACCCAGGCTTAGGTCTGTGGGACCTGCTGCTGGCACCATGTGTGAATAATCTGTATTTATGATGAGGTGAGGCACACCTGGGATTTTGGAAGTGTGCCTTGTCTGGCACGCCTGAACAACCCGATCAAAAGCAACGGTGTTAGAAAGCCATTGCTGAGGGCAGGAACTGCCATGCTAGTTTTCAGAAGAGATAAGGGAAATTCCATACAAGTATCCTTTGCAGTGTATTATAGCGTGGTGTTCCAGTAGTGTGCCTCCGCTCAGAAAAATCTCATGGTGATTTTGATGGGAGAGAGCCCCGGTGGAAGCTGTAGAAGCTGCAGTTCTACATTGGACCTTGTGCTTGTTGGTTCAGGTACATATCTGCAACCTGTAAATGAAAGATTTCGGTTCTTTGGACAGGTATGCAAAGAATTACAGTGGACTATACTGATACTTGTAATTGAAGTAAATTCAATTTTTGAAAGAACCAGGATTTTGGAAAGGTATCTTCTTAAAAGTTTGAACATCCAACCTGTTTGAACAAGGTTCAAGAACTAAAATCCCCCAGACTTGTAATGTAAACTGAGTGAGTAAAAGTTGTTGCAAATCATAACTCTTAAGCTCATCAGGTACTTCTACTAATTTTAAGGAAAATCAGAGGGCATATTCTCAATAAGGACATGTTGGCAGAGGACTGAGGTTTCTTATCTTTGAAAATTACAGAGAAGTTATGTTGTTTCTAACTACAGAAGCACCTTGTAGACTCCGTGAATAAGTGGGGCTGGATTCTGCACTCATTCTACCATGGGCCAGTACCAGGAAAAAGCACAGGCTAAATCCCTGTATAATATTATAAACTTTATAGATTAAGCTTTGCTGTGCTGCAGTGATTATAATAGCTTGAGTTTTTGGTTTCAGGATGCTAATTAAACAATTCTCCAAGCATGCGGGATTAAGATATTGTTGAGAAGTGGTGACAAAACCAAAGGCAGGGCTTTGCTGCCAGGCTGTAGGAGCAGGCTTGTGGCTGGAAGAGGCATGTGGTTTGATCCACAGATTGCTGCCCAGAAGCCTGTAGAAACAGGGGTTGGGATTAGTCGAGTGCAAGTTACTTCCTTGGGTGTATTGGGCAGGTGATCAAGTATCCTAATACTTCTGTAAGGCACACATGTAGAGGAGAAACCTTTTCACTTCTGTGTTTGGCAAAAGCATTAACATGATGAATGAATCTTTCATAAAACCAAGTAAAACACAGCCATCCTTTACCGAGAGTGGCATTTAACAAATCGTACGAGCTGTTGGGAGCTAGGTGCTCGACCCATGTTTCTCTCAGCAGTCACAGCAAGCCTAAAAACCTAACGCTTGCCACACTGCTGTGCTGGGGTGCTGGGTGCCACCTCAGGATGAGTGCAGAGCCCTTTTATTTCATGACTCAGCCCAGCTACGTATTGCAGGCTCAGAGAAACCATGGTGCTATGTGCCACTGCTACTGGTTTATGAAGGCAGCACCTCCCCACACCGTCCCTGGGGATTCAGAGAGAGACCCGATGCTTGCATTTCCTTTCAGCAGCGGGAGTTCAAACATCACCAGCTGTCCCAACTTTTAGTCTGGAAAGAAAAGCACTTGCTGAGTATTTCTAGGAGTTGCTTTAAAAATAAACAGCTGAAGGAGACATTAGATCTTGCCTTTGGATTTTTTTCACAAAAAAAAATCACCATTAAACATGGAAAAAGCAGTGTACTTCCTTAATTTATGTTTGCCCATCAAACTCAAGAATGCTATTTTACACTGCTGTCAGGAAAAAACAAAATGTCTTATCTGTTTCAGATGAGTGAAATTTTGAGGGCCTGTGTCAGTCAAAAGCTATTTTTATGGCATGCTTCTTGTACTCGATATCTACTGTATTTTTGTGAATAAATATTAGACCTAAGGGATGAATTTCTCAGCTACTATAAATCAGCACAGCTCCTTTGATTTGAATAGGGCTATGCTGGTTTATGCCTTCTGGGGATTAACCTAACCAAAGGCTCTGTAAGCTTTTTAAAGTTAAAGGAACAGGCTTGTTCTGTCTTCAGGTGCTGAAAGAAAGGGAGAATTATGAACACATATTAAAGCAAACTGCAGATTTAAATGATAATCTACAGAATATTTTGAGGGCTTAAGGGGTTGCTGTAAAAACCTACTACATTTGTTGAGAAAGCCAGAAACAGCCTATATGTCTACATATACATATATATATATTCCACAATTATTCAGTAGGTGGCAGTTAAAAGCCTAGATGAGCGTTGCAGTCGCCATTTAGGCATTAGCACCAGCAGAGGCTGGAGTCAGTCCATCTGTAAAAGCAGAAAGAAAGAGAGAGGCTGTGACCAAGCCAACAAAAGCATTAGCCACAGCCCAGGCACTGGGGAGAGAGAGGGAGAGGAGCGGAGCTGCCAGAACACGGAGCCTGCGAGCACTGGGCAGGCAGCAGCCGCCACCGGGCACGGGGGAAGGCAGCAGGCATTGCAGCCCCTCGATTAAGACAGGGACCCTTTCTAGTGGAGGAAACCCAGGGCAGAGAAGGTGAACAGCTGGTGCGATGACAGGCAGAAACTGAAGAGCACTTGGAGCCTTCTGTCCCTACACAGGTAAATTTTTTCTCATTCTTTTTTTCTACGTCACCTCATACAAGAAACATGTCTTTGCATTAGGATTGCAGGTCTTTATTTCCTTCAGCCAAAATCCACAGTCCTCACACAGGCAAAATTTCCACTGAAGTCAATAGAGTTGTGCATGGGTTACAACTGCAAGATTTGATCTAGGCATGCATCTTGTGTAGAGAACACAGCATGCTATAAACTGGGGCAGACAAGGAAGCCAGAAGCTGGTCACATGCATACTGACCAGTCAAACAAGATCAATTTTCTGTGTGCTGGGATGCTAGTAATGGCTTCATAATCTTTTTTTTTAAAAAACTGTCTTTCATTAAAACTCAATGTGCTGAATTTTGCCCTGATTTACACTGCTGCCATTGCAGTGGTTTAAGGAGAGATTCTCCTTTTTTTTTTTTTTTTAATGAAAGCTACATATTAACTTATGTGATGAAAGAATACAAAAATGTTGAGTCTGAATAAAGTAACACCAGGTGTTTCTTTCTTTGAAACGAATACAACTTTGAAGCATTCCACTGAGAGGTGTATAATATTTTATTTGTTCAGTAGGCTGTGCCTCTCTCAATTGAATGAAAGATGATAAATCAGGAAAGGCCATTCTCAAGTGTCTGTGAGTGACATGAATTCAGAGTTGATAATATTTCCTCTCTTGCTATCCTCCCAGTAAAATGTGGGATGCTCGGTATGCTGCAGCACTCAGTCATAGCTGGGTGAGCTGAGAATGGAGCAGCAAGATTTGATGTATTTTATTTTTAAAGCATTTTCTGAGTGTCTTGTTTTCGTGAGTACCTAGTCGTACATGATTACATATATGCCTGTTTATAAATGCACACAGGCGTAGGTATGTAATGTGTACTACTCCATACCTTTCCATGTAAACAAAGCTGTTGCAACTGACTTCTGTTACACCTTTGCCAGGGTTTATAGTTTAGTGTATGTAGAATGCTTGCAGGTCTCACAATTTTTAATTCTGCGTCGGAGGGCTATTTTGGCTCCCCTCCTCCTCTCTTTTTACTTTTCCAGATGATCAACTTCACTCATATCCTGGGGCTGCCCCTCTGGGGTCCAGCTGTGCTATTTATCTTCAGCCCTGGGAAAAGAGAAGAGCGAATGGGTATAAATGCAGTAATGCCTAATTCTCACAGAATGGCATCCATGTCATTGTTCAGGGGCTGTGAAATGTGGTATCCCTCCAGGTTACACCCTCACGCTGCACACCACATTTCTGAGGCGCTTGCATGAAGAACAGTCCAAACATGGAATAGGTTCAAATACACAGCTGAAAATCAATGGCCCTATGGAACTGGGGGAAAGATTGTGTTGTACAGCTATTTTTCTTCAGCCCTGGGAAAAGAGAAGAGTGAATGGGTATAAATGGGATGTGAATACTCTTAGGCTGGAAGGTTTCAAACCATTAAAGCAGCAAGGTTCTGAAATTACCTTCTCGTTGAAGTAATAGAAAGAAAAGGCTCTAAATGCTTTTCAGTTAGAACTTCATGGAAGGGATTAGGTGAAATGGTTGCCTGCAATGGCAAAGAATTGGGTTAGATAGTCCAGAAGGTCTCTTCCAGTGCTAAATACCATTCTTTCTATTCACTGGAAGTTGTCTGTATTAAAAACTCTCTTTGCAAATGGGTCAAGGTCTTTGGAAACACAGTTTCCCACACATCTCACATCAGACACAAATGAAATCATATTTCTCTTCCAGGTTGTGCTGCACTGTTGTTTACGCCATCATGACCAAACAGCAAACACATAAGCCCTGATGGTCATCAGGCTGAGTAATATCCCGTTCTCACATTGCAGAGCAGAGCTCTTTGGAAGATGACTGGAGTTCAGAGGCATGGCTCCTTCTGGCCAAGTGGTCAAGATTATGTTACACCATCACTGCAGTCTCTGTAGTACCAACAAAAATAGTGGATACTATATAAACTGATAAGGCTGTTCCTGAAGTTGTTACTAGTGCTGGCTCTAGTTTCCTTTGAGGATCACCTCACTTTCTTTTTTTCTACCTGCCCATGTAAAGATCCCACCATCATGTGTGAAAAAGCGAAGACTCACACTTTCATTGTGATTGAGTGTGTGTTTGCCTCAAACTTAGCTTATTTTAAAACTAAAACCTGAAATAAGTAGCATTCTAGTTCAAAGATGCTCCTACAGAATGGCCACATTCAATTCCATATTCCCTTCTTCCCTACATCTTTCTCTTTATAATTTGATCCTTTTCTTGCTTTTTTTTTGGTTTTGATTTACATACTACATGAGATTACTTTCAATTTGCAGTGTACCTCAGTAACTATTCTGCAATATATAATAAGCTGCATTTGAATGTTCCAGCTCCCACACTGCGTGTGAGTATCAGACAATTTGTACACTTAAACTGAAACAGTATTCACTGTGGGAGGTTTGGTTTGGTATGTAAGGCTGATTCCAAATGTTTGTTACTTTCCCTCTAATACTTTGTATTACTAGGCCTAATTGAGAAATTATCTATATTACATGCAAGAAGAAAAATGTTAATTTTGTGAAACATGAATAGATAATATTATCAATATTACTTTCCCTTTCAAATGATCAATTTCCTTGATCCAGGAGGAATAAAACTCTTGGATTTTTTTTTCAATTTGTTATTCTTTACTTTCAACCCAAACAGAGGTTTTTAAGTATCAGTGAACAGATACTTTCATTGCGTTCTTATTGTTGCCCTAAAATTAAAATGTGCATTCAATTATCTTATCTTATGGCTGGAAAGGTAGTTGAAAAGACCCACCTAGTGACAATGCAACTGTATGTATGAATTGAAACAGAAGATAATTTAATTTATCTTTTTGAGAAAACAAATATTGGTTTGTTTTCAGCCACAAAATATTGATTACTGTGTAATTCTTGAAATGAGTATCAAAGGAAGACAAGAGCAAAATGTCAGGTCTGTGACAGACACACTTTTCCACTCACACCGAGGTCAGGAGCACCTTCTCTTAAGCAAAAAAATTTGAGTCAAAGTTTAGACTTCTGTATCTGAGATGAAAATCAGTCTCTGATTTCTCTGACTGTGCAGGGCTGCAGTACTCTATGGCAGCAAAATGCAACCCCCCTCACCCTGACTGAAGGTAATGGAATTGGTTTTAGTTGAATCTGAATAAGTGTCAATGAAGTTATAACAGCCTTGTAGCATCCTCATTTAAAGTGTGCATGTAGTAAAGCAGCCATATGAAAAGAGCAGATGTCCCCTTCCTAAAATGTCCAGTAGTTCTGACTTAAAATTATTGTGAAGCTAAGAAAAGGAGACTTTACCCTTTCTTATTTATTTTTATTTATTTTTATGTTCTTCCCTGAAAATCTAGGCTGACAGCATTTACCTATTCTGAAAAAGTTAGCAATTTAAATTAAAAATTAGCTGCCATCAATAGCTAAAACATTGCTGTAAACCCAACTAAAAATTATTGCAGTTTTCTCAATTTGTTCACTCAAACTTTATAATGCCATGTGTTAATGAGAAAGTATTTTTTAATGTTTAGAATACAGTTTTTATAATTTTGTCTACTGCTACAAGGAAAAGAAACATGAGTCAAGAACAAACTACTCTTAAGGCTAAACATTCCTTTCTTACTTCAGAATAGAAAGTACTGAAAGCTGGAGCAGTGATGAAGCTTAGCATGAAATTGCTTTTCTGTTTAAAGCTTAAAAAAAAATCTGTAAGGAAATTATTCAGGTTTGTGAAAGTCCTGAGATGCCGACTTGCCAACTAATTCTTAAAAAAAAATACATTTCAGAGTAAAAAGAAAAATAAATAAAATTTTCCCCCAAAACCAGCTTATGATAAATTGCACATCATAGACAGCAAGTAGCTTCTTGTGAACATTTAGAAATTCCTATCAGAAAGCTGTCATTTCTGTATCATACCCCACGGTTATAATTTAATTACTGGTTTTCAAGGCCTTCTGATTTGCAGACAATTTTCAGTGGAAACACAGGCTTCTTACTAGTGCCTGGAAGCATATCGACAATGGGTTGCATTACTTAATTACCTGTCAGGGATACTTCTGGGTCCCGAAACTCATTGCATTAACCTAGTCACAAGTTATTGCCCAACAAACCAGTTGTGAAATGTATTATATTGGCTGATAGAGTTTTTGGAGGACTTACCATGACAGCTAGGACAGCAAGACAGATATTGATATTCTCAGTTTAAGCCACATTGTTCTGAATGTGGTATAATTTGGTCAGTGGAAGAGTATCAGAAGTGTTCCAGTGGTCAGGATAACAATCAAGCTATCCTTTCAAGCCCAGCAAGGAAAAGTAATGATAGGAGTTATATTTGTAAGAATAAGTCCGAAGCTCTTAACCTTTAATAATTCTGTTTCTATAGAAGGCTTGCACAAATACAGTGGAAAGGCAAAAGGGCCACTGGTTTTGTACAGTTTCCTCTGCTAGCTTGCTGTCTGTGCTGGGATTTTTATCAGGAATTTCACAATATATGGAATTTAACACCCAAAGCCTGTAGAGCCAAATGATTATTTGGGAAATTTTCCTGCCTGGTGTGGGATTTTTTAGTGTTTCACATGTAACTAACTTTCTTCATTCAGGACAACTTAGAAGCCACACCTTTTTCCACAAGATGCAGAGTAAAAAGTCAACTATTTTGGCTAGTGGACGTCTGGAGAAGCAGAAGTTCACTACAGTGTGTGAAGTCATAGCTAATTGCCAAAAAAGTATTCTGCTGTTAAAAAACAGGACAGTTGAAAGGTCAGGCTGAGTTCTCTCATTCTGCATTTACATAGGTGACAAATTCTGGTTAATAACCCCACTGTTCTACCCAATGGCATAATGTCCTCCATGTTGAAAGGTGAAAATAGGATCATAGAATCATAGGATTGTTTATGTTGGAAAAGACTTTTAAGATCATCAAGTCCAACTGTTAACCCAACACTGCCATCCCACCACTAAACCATGTCCCTAAGCACCTCATCTACCTGTCTTTTAAATGGGGGGGGGGGGACTCAACCACTTCCCTGGGCAGCCCGTTCCAATGCTTGACAACCCTTTTGGTGAAAAATGTTTTCCTAATGTCCAACCTAAACCTGCCCTGGTGCAATTTGAGGCCATCTCCCCTCGTCCTATCACCCGTTACCTGGGAGAAGAGACCAACACCCATGAACACATAAGTAAGTTGATATTCCCATCTTTCCTCAGGTAAATTAAATCTAATGAAAACTGAGCAAAACCTACATTTGGACTGTTAAGATGAAGAGAAAACTCAAAAAAATAAGACCCTTAGGGATTTGAATACAATGCTGTTATTTTTATTTCTATGTGTGAATTCACAAATATCTGACTACACATATGAGTCATTTCTCACTGAGTTTTGACCCTAAGCACTTAAAAGATTAAGATACTTGTTTACCAAAATGCTTGAATAGGTAAATAAATATAAGAGCACCTTCTTTTAAGTCAATGAAGTATCTAACATGCCTAAAGCAAATTTAACAGGAACTGAGTTAACCAGGAACTGAGTTATGAAATACTCCTTTTTTTAATTTTAAGATTAGCCAATCCACTAAATAGGAAGTCACAACCAGTAGGACACCTGTCCACCCTCGGTAAACTTCACGTATTAGTGCTGTTTCTGCATGAAAGGAAGTTTTTTAATGTGGTAAGTATGTTCAACGAAGATGAATGTTGTTTTATGGTAATGGTTCTTTAGTACATATTTATTACTCAAGGTTTAGTTCTGAAACCTCTTGGGAAACAATGGAGAAATAATTTAAGTGTACTCCTAATTCTAGAGCTCTTTGTTGGATCAGGTCCATCACCTCCTGCATTTTCTGGACATGAACCCTCAGCAGAGAAGGAAATCAACAGAACCTTCTGTATCATTTATTCTTTCATCACTGGTCCTGCCTTCTTCTTAAACAAGCAGTAGCACTTTGGCTAGACCTTGTTTCAGAAACACATGATAGCTGTTGCCTCTGTAGAAAATTCATCTAATCCTCTCCCCTTTCTTTTTCCAGTTCTTTCTTGACTAGTGAAACCATTTCTGCCACAATCTCTGCTGGCCTTACCTTAGCCCAAGAGCTAGTAAAGATTTTCCTACTGTGACAACCATGTGTTTGGGTTTTTTGTTTTACAAAGGGATCTATTTTCTATGATAACTTATAGGGCTTCAAACAATTTTGAAAAGGCATTTTTTGGGGGGATAAGATTTTCAACATTGGTTGAGAAACTGGCTGCCCGTGGCCTGGACAGGCATACTCCTTGCTGGGTAAAAAAATGGCTGGAAAGCCAAGCCCAGAGAGTTCTGGTCAACAGAATTAAATCCAGTTGGCGACTCTTCACAAGTGGTGTTCCCCAGGGCTCAGTAGTGGGCCCAGTTTTGTTTAATACCTTTATAAATGACCTGGGATTGAGTACACCCTTAGCAAGTTTGCAGATGATGCTAAACTGGGTGGGAGTGTTCATCTGCCCGAGGGGAAGAGGGCTCTGCAAAGGGACCTGGACAGGCTGGATCAATGGGCTGAGGCCAACTGTATGAGGTCCAACAAGGCCAAGTGCTGGGTCCTGCACTTGGGTTACAACAACCCCATGCAATGCCACAGGCTTGGGGATGAGTGGTTGGAGAGCTCTTTGGTGGAAAAGGACCTGGAGATGGTGGTCAACAGCCGTCTGAATATGAGCCATCAGTGAGTCAAGGTGGCCAAGGTGGCCAACAGCATCCTAGCTGGTATCAGAAATAGTGTGGCCAGGAGGACTAGGGAAGTGATCATCCCCCTGTACTTGGCATTGGTGAGGCCACACCTCGAATCCTGTGTTCAGTTTTGGGCCCCTCACAACAAGAAGGACATTGAGGTGCTGGATCATGTCCAAAGAAGGCAAGGAAGCTGGTGAGGGATCTGGAGCACAAGTGTTACAAGGAGTGGCTGAGGGAACTGGCGTTGTTTAGCATGGAGAAGAGGGGAGTCTGAGGGGAGACCTTCTTGCCCTCTACAACTACGTGAAAAGAGGCTGTAGTGAGGTGGGTGTTGGTCTCTCCTCCCAGGTAACAGGTGATAGGACAAGAGGAAATGGACTCAGGCTGCACCAGGAGAGGTTTAGATTGGATATTAGGAAAAAATTCTTTACTGGAACGGTTGTCAGGCACTGGAAGGGGCTGCTCAGGGAAGTGGTTGAGTCCCTATCTCTGGAGGTATTTAAAAGAGAGGTAGATGAGGTGCTTAGAGACATGGTTTAGTAGTGGATAAGTATGATTGGATTCTATTATTTTAAAGATCTTTTTCAACCAAATGATTCTATGACTCTATGTCATGCGAGCAGAGCCTGTCTTCCTTTTCACAATAACAGTACTTTACATGACACTAACTCATCTTTCTTTCAGTAAACCAGTGCATGAGCACTTGGCCACTCAGTGTGGAAATCTTCAAGTTGATTTAATCTTCACTGATCATGCAGTATTGCCATTATTTTGAAACACTATTCTTCACCACCCTCCCATGTTAATTGAAAGCAGTGTTAACATTGGGTGAGATTTGGTGACCAATTGCATGAACTTTGGTCTTGGAGGGACTCCTAGACTACTGCAAAACCCAAGCTATTACTGTGAAACAACTACAAAACTGGTGCTGGAGTCTGAGAAGTTTGGGGAAGCAACTAATTTAACTAATTAGCAGAATTTCATCAGCAGCAGCATGTTCACCTTTCCTAGAGCAAGATGCTTTTCAGAGAGTTATCACTAGGCGGAACAGCTGTAGGCAAATAATTCTTTTTAGAAATAAAACAAGATACTTTGTTCAAATTGCACTGGAGACAGTGAAAAAACCCAGAGAAATCTTAGGTCAAATGACTTAATGATCTCTGGCACTGCATAAATATCTTGAGCAAAATATAGTCAATTGCTATCTTCAAATCACACCTTACACTATTATGTGAAAGACTTTTTTGGCATTTCAAGACTTCCTGGGGTTTTTTTAGGGATCGGGTATGATGCAAAATTCTGACACACCTCTTTTGGGCTTGTTTAACACACTTATTTTTGGCTTGTAAGGGAATCTAAAATGTTCTAACAATTATGAATAAATAATACTTAGCCTAATATTTGCTATCCAACAATATCTGGATAGTATCTGCTAACAAAAGTATTGGCTTCTTAAATTCAAGTGCAAGGAAATAACCAACATATAGATAAGCATTTTGAAAACAAGGCATGATGTAGCAATAACTTATCAAACTGAAATTTTGATATGGCAAAGCAAATTCAGGAAGCAGTTTTACTGCATCACATAATTTTAATTACCCACATTGGTATTGTCAATCCATGCATAGCTACTCATTTTGATGTGACTTGGCCAGTTGTCCTTATGTTTTATGTAAACATGCAAAGCAAAAAGAGGTATTTTGAATGGGTACTTATCTCTGGTCAGGACTTTGTTCAAATATCAATGACACAGGCATTAACGGTATGAAAATGTTCTGTGTTAACAAAGATAGCAAGAACAACACCTGAACAAAAGCCAGAGCTGACATAAATCAGAAGTGCTAGAGCATTTATGCAGTGAACAATTCATGATTTACACTAGCTGATCATCAAGAAACAGGCTTTCAAAGAACATTTTGTTCAGCATGGGAATAAAAAAAGTGCTTTACACATGGACTAGAACCTCATGTTGAAAGAAAACACTGTTTTAACTGTTATCATTTTGTCTTCAAACATATCCAACTTTGAAAAGACCAAAGGAAAGCTAACAAAGAAAAAGAAATAAAAAGAATGAAAAAGCAAGTCTTGTAATATAAGATGAAGACATTGGAAGTAGAAAAATCCTCATTCTTTAAGTCCATGTTCATTGGCCAATATGATGAAAACACTACCCAAGAAATACCTGTTTGTATACACAATGGGCGACAATTGAAAACTCCTTGCAGAGCTCTCT